>NW_006399755.1:7808698-7845890 GCF_000299155.1 Elephantulus edwardii
AGCGCAGGAGGGGAAGACCCTCTATGAGATGGATTGATTCAGTGACTGGGGTAATCGGGATGGGTGTGTCAGAGGCAGTGCGGTTGGCGCAAGATAGAGCAGGGTTTAGGGCTGTTGTGCATAGGGTCGCTATGAGTCGTAAACGACTCAACGGCACATAACAACAACAAGCCTTAATTCAGGAGTAAGGGAATTAGACTTCACTTCTTGATAGAGAAATGGTAAGGTATATTTGTAGAAAAGCACATAAAATAAGAGATACTGTGGCCATCTTTAGAAAACACAATCACAAATTTTCATTTAAACAATAGTTCATTTTCAAGGTCCTATTTAAAAACATTCTTTTCTGAGGCCTGGACTCTTGTATGTAAATGAAAATGTATAGAAACTGTTAAACTACATAATATATACTAACTTTTATCTGCTTTGTCAATAACCTTATATAGTTAACAATGTATGAAAAGCAAAGTGCTTTTCACAACTAAATCTCACAACTCTGACTACAAAGCAGAATCAGCCTAAGAAATTTTTGGGAACGTCTCAGAGTTGCACATTTCATCTACAGCAACTAGTTAAAGCATATATGACCTTGTATTGAGTACACTTGAAATTGTGTATTTACATGATTTTTTTTTATTATTATTTCGTGTGTGTGTACCGTCAAATCAGATCTGACTAGTACAGGAGGAGATTGTCCTTCGTTTCCCAGCAGAGCATCTGGTGGATTTGAACCGTGCGCCTCTGGGATTGCAGTGCAGCTTCTTGCCACTAGGCCACCAGAGCTCCCATATACATGATTTTTTTAAAACACCCTGTTAAATGTTGTTGAAATGTTCAATTGAACTGTCAAAGGTGCTTAAAAAGAAAAAGCACTGTTGAAAAGTATGTATGTGTGTCTCTGGGCTTTGTATTTCTTAGATCTTTAATTTTACTGTGTGCCAGTAGAGCCTTTGGCTGCCTGGTTTTGAAATTTTCACTGACATCTGGTTGAAAATGGTTCAGATGACAAAAATCTTGTGTCAGTGAAACAGGAGAATTGCCCAACATGTGACAATTTTCACTTTCATTTTCGGTGTTTGCCTTTGACCAAGTTGAAACAGCTTCATCTATTATCTATGTGAAACAGATGTGATAGGTTCAGTTTACTTATAGTCAGTAAATTGATTTACTCCCAAGCCCACCACTGTAGTTTTCCCAGTGATTGAGTTCACATCTGCTGAACATAGACTCTGCCAGGTAATCATAGTACGTGGCAAGAGAGAAAAAGAAAATCTGAACAAAGAAGTATGGTCAAAGTATGATAAACACAAGAGTAGAAATAGGAGCAAAATGCTCTGAGTGTCCCAAAGAGGGTTATGACCAAGTGTACCACGTCTGAATTTTCCCATTGAGTAGTGCCAGGAGATTCTTGGTTGTTTTTAGATTGAATTCCACGGGTGTTTCAATGAGTAATGGGTTCAACTCAGAAAGAACAAAGCTTCTTTGTACCTGCCAGCTTTAGAGAGTAATAGGAAGTTTTGCATTTAATCTCAGAGGGATTTAGCAGGTGCCAGGTACTATCTTTCATCTGTCTTTTCTCTCCCTGATTTTGCATTGTTTCCATCTACTTTATTTACCTTGGTGCTAATTGTCAGATGGCGTGATGGTCCAAATCACTGCTGAGAACATGGATTCCTTGAGGCAGGCGCTTAGAGAGATGAAGGACTTCAGCATCACCTGTGGGAAGGCCGACGCGGAGGACCCCCAAGAGCACATCCACATCCAGTGGGTGGATGATGACAAGAACGTCAACAAGGGGTAAATGCAGCCCACAAATCCTCTTTGACATTTTTAGTTATTCAGGACTGCCTGTGGGTTGTGTCTACAGCCTGCACTGGTGTCTTACACCTTTACTGAAAGGCCTAGTCAAGAAAAACAACTTCTATATGCATATCAGACATATTTTAAAATTTGGGGTTTTTTTAAAGCTTCGTTTCTAAAGGAGTTTCTGTACTATTTTTCATGAGAAGATAGAAGAGAGTTTGCTGGAATAAAACTGACTCTCTAAAGATCTGTTACTGAAAATAATAGTAATATAAATGTAAACTGTTAGTGAGATAAAGTAGTATAAAATATAAAAACCTTTTTGTACCTTTACAAGAAGACACTTTTTTTTATGTAAAAAATTCTTTTAATTAAATTTTAACATTGTTGGTACAGCAATTAAGCAAACAGTGAAAGCAGGAAAAAACACTTTCAAGGGATTGATCTGCCCCACTTAGAAATTATAACTGGACTTACAACAGAGGGCTGGGGGTATGATTGATTGTTATTATGTTAAAAGGAATACTTAACATTTTTCTCCAAGGATTTTTTTTAAAATGCACAGTTGTGGAGAAAATATAAGAAACATTATTATGGAATTAATGAGGATTGCTTTGAAGATTTTCATATCTGAGTATAAGATATTAATAAGGATTTGGCTTTGATCAATACTCTTCATAGAAAGATGAAGTTATCATTCTAATAATTTTCTTTTTGTTTATTTTTGTCATCCAGGCTTGAATTAAAAAATTATTTTGGAAATTTTTTTTTCTTTTCCCTGAAGAGGTTTTGTGTTGGATTTTTTGGTAATTTTTTATCTTAATAATTATTATTTCATTGACAGTTTACAGAGTAAATTGGGTTCGTTCAAACATTCATAATGAATTTTGCTTTATTTTATGATACTTGTTAACAGTCTCCATGTTACAATAGTGTGTTTCTATCCACCTCCTTGTGTTCCCCTTTTCCATTCATCCTCTTTCTTCTCTTTTCTCTCCATGTTACAATAGTGTGTTTCTATCCACCTCCTTGTGTTCCCCTTTTCCATTCATCCTCTTTCCTCTCTTTTCATACCTTTTGAGCTTTATCCCTGGGCAAATTACTCAGATGAGTCTATATGAACCTAAGGACTAAATACCTTGTCAGATCCACAGAGTTTGGAAATGTGGGACTATAATTCAATACTATCTATTTGGGCTTCAAATCCTATATTGTCTTCTTGTATAAAACAACTTTGTTCTAATAATCATGCCAAAACCTTGGAGTCACCTTTGACATGTTTCTTTCTTTTGCATCCTACAATTCCTCTGACAGTAAATTCTTTTTTATAAACTTCAGGAAGGGAGTTCTAGTGGCTAGGAGTTATGCTGCTAACCCAAAGGGAAGCCACTCAAATCCACCAGCTGCTCCACAGGAGAAAGATGGGCTTTCTCCTCTAAAAATGCACTAGAGGATCAACTGTGAGTTGATTCCAACTTCACAGTACACATACTTCAAAATATATCCACAATTACACTACCTCTACTGCCCCCATCCCAGAACAGTTGTGCTCATGTGAAACCTTTACCTAGACCAAGAAGCTGTTGTCTGAGCAGAACAAAAGAACACTGCATGGTTTAAAATCAGGAAAGGTATATGTCAGGTTAAATCCCTCTTCATATCTATTCCGTTTCTATGCTGAGCAAATCATTGATGAAGCTAGATTCTGTGATGAAGAATCTGGCATTAGAACTGGAGGAAGACTCATCAATAGCATGTTCTATGCAGATGACAACACTTTGCTTGCTGAAAATGAGAAGGACTTGAAACACTGCAGAAGATCAAAGATAGCCTTCAATATGAATTGCATCTCAACATCAGGAAGACAAAAGTCATCACCACTGGTCTGAGAGACAACATCATGTCACATGCAGAAAAGGTTGATATTGTCAGCAGTTAATTAAAGAAATAAACAACCTTACTTAAATCCACAGTCATCACCCTTAGTACCAGCATTCAGAAGATCAAGAGACATAATGCACTTGGGTAAATTCATTGTCCAGGATCTCTCTAAATACTGAGGAGCAATAATGTCAGTTTGAGGGGTAAGGTGCACCTGATTCAGGCCATGGTTTTTTCCATCATTTTCTCTGCTGCTGAGAGCTGAACAATGAATAAAGATGACAGAAGAAGAACTGATGCCTTTAAGTTGTGGTGTTGAAGAAGAGTACTGAGCATCCCATGCATTATAAAAACACCAAACAGATATTTCTTGGGAACATGTAGCCAGGGTGCTTCATGGAGGCAAGGATGGTGAAACTGTATTTCACCTATCTTGGGCTTATTGCTCAGAGAGGTTATTCCTTAGAAAGGGGCATAATGCTTGGAAAGATGGAGGCTCAGCAAAATAATAAGACCCTCAGTGAGATGGGTTGGCACAGTGACTGCAACAGTGGACATAAGTTGTGTCAGAGACGGTGAGGATGGCACAGGATAAGACAGGGTTCAGATCTGTTGCCTGTAGGGTCACTATGAGTTGTACTCAGCTTGACAGCACCTAACAATCACCACACCATGAGGAGAGCTAAAGGTGGTTACTCAGACAAAGGAGGAAGAAAAGACCAAAATGGATGACATAAGAGACTCTGAAAATTGCACTAGATCATCAAGAAATGGTGATGTAAGAGAAATGGACAGAAGATTTCCAAGCGCAGCTTGAGAAGACAAACCAAAATATTATGAAATATGCAAATGACCGGAGCTAGAAAATAAAAAGGGAAGAACTCACTCAACATTTCTCCAGCTGGAAGACCTGGAAAGTGTATTTAAGCCTCTAGTTGCAATACTGAGAGATGCTTTGGGCTAAATTGTGAATGACCCAGGAAGCATCAAAAGAAGATGGAGGAAATACAGAGTCACACTTCCTAAACAACATGCCTCTGGAAGCTCTGTGAACGTTGATAAATATATATCGATAGTTATAGAAAGTCTTTAGGCCTTTTGTTCATAGGGTCTCTAGGAGTCGTGCTCAACACAACAACAATCAACAACAACATACCAAAAAGAATTGGTTAACACAGCAGTATTTCAGGAAGTACCATATGAACAATTGCCAATGGTAATGAAGGAGGAAGTTCAAGTTGCACTGAAGACATTGGCAAAAAGTAAGGTTTCAGGAATTGATAGGAGACCAGTTGACAGGGTTCAGATGATAGATGCAGCCCTGAATGTGCTCCCCTGTCTACACCAGGAATTTTGGAGGGCAACTGCTTAAACAACTGACTAAAAGAGGTCCCTATTTGTTCCCCAAAAAAGTGACCCCACAGAATGTGGAGATTATTGAACAATATCATACCACATGCAAGCAAAATACTGCTGTAGATCATAAAAAAAAATGTTAAAACAGTACATTGAGAGAGAACTGCCAGATGTTCAAGCTGGATTTAGAAGAGGCAGTGGCACCAGGAATATCAGTGCTGATATAAGACAGATTCTAGGTAAAAGTAGAGAATACCAGAAGAATGTCTATTTGTGCTTTAGTAACTATGCAAAGGCATTTTGGTGTGGACCGTAACAAACTGTAGCTAACATTGAGAAGAATGAGAATCCCCGAACATTTAATTATGCTCCTGCACAACTTGTACGTAGACCAAGAAGCTGTTGTCTGAACAGAACAGAGGAGGAATGCATGGTTTTAAATCAAGAAAAGTGTGGGTTAGTGCTATATTCTATCTCATACCTCTTCAGTCTGTATGCTGAGGAAATTATTCAAGACTTAATGAAGAAGAATCAGGGTCAGAGGATGACCGACCCATCAACAACCTGTATCATGTGAATGACATAATTTTGCTTGCTGAAAGTAAGGAGGACTTGAAATGCTTGCTGCAAAAGACCAAAGACTATATAAACTTCACTAAGAATTACATCTAAATATCAAGAAGATAAAAACTCTCACTACTGGGCCAATAGGCAGCATCATGATAGATAGGGAAATATGGAAATTGTCAACAATTTCATCTAAACTGGATCCACAATCTTAACTGGTACCAGTAGTCATGAGATGGTGACATATGTATTATATTGGGCAAGTCTGCCATATAGGACCTCACCAAGATACTAAGGAACAATGATGTCAGTTTAAAGACTGTGGTGCACTTTATTTCGGCCCTATTTTTTTCAGTCATTTGTTATGCATCTGAGAACTATACGATGACTGAAGATGACAAAAAAGAATTAGTGCCTTTGTGTAGTGATGTTGGAGAAGAATCCTGAATATCCCATGGACTGCAAAAAGAACAAAGAGATGTGTCTTGGAGAAAGTGCAACTGGAGTGCTCCTGGCGGGCAAGGATGGCAAAGCTTCAGCTAACATACTTGGACGTACTTTTAGGAGGGGCCATTCCTTGGAAATTCCTTTGTTTGGGAAGTGTAGGATCAGCAAAGGAGAGGAAGACCCTCAATCCCTCAATGAGATGTATTGACAGTGACTGTAGCAATAGACTTGAGTATGTCAGAAATGTTGAGGGTGGCACAGGATAGGACAGGGTTCAGACCTGTTGTTCATAGAGTTGCTGTGAGTTGTACTTGACTCAGTGGCACCTAACAACAATAATCATAGCAAGTGTCAGAGACAGTATTTTAAAAAACTGGGAGAAGATTGGCAGAGAAGATTCTTGAACTCCTTAGTAGTTTTTAGTGTATGAATTTAGTATTTCCCAGTTTGTCCCTCAGTGTCTGCTCTTCCTCCCTTAAAGAGACCCTTTTTGATACTGCTTTCTGATGAGTTAGGAATTAAATCTAGACTGCTGAAATAATTTTATTTTGAAAGAATTTAGTGAATACCTGCTATTGAAGTTTCAGTTCAGTTTGACCTTTAAATCCTAAGAAATAAAAATACTTTGAGTATTGTTGGGGAAAGTCTAGAATCTTTGTGCATTTTGAATTCTAATCAGAACAATTATTGATGTGTATGTTTTTGTTGTTAGGTGCCATTTATTAACCCTGCACCATCCTCACACTTCCTGACACACAAGAGCCCATTGCAGCAGTCACCATCTGAATCCACCTGCTTGAGGATCTTCCTCTCCTTCACTGACCCTCCACCCTTCCCAGCATCATGTCCTTCTCCAAGGAATAACATAGCCACCTATTTATACTTTCATCATTTAAGGAAGAAACACCCATTTTTTTTTTTTTCAGGGGAAGGGGGAAAGTCAAAAGGCTATAATCCAGATTACTAGCAGAATACAGTCAGGATAACTTCTGAAATGTGCTCCCAGGCACCTGAGTCTTGAGCCTCATCACTTTAGGCCAGTGTTACAAAGTTCTCAGTCCTATTAAGTATGGCTCTCCCCACAGACCCCCTCCAGTTGCCCAACAAACATGAGCAAAGGATTCTACTTAGGGTTCCATTAGGTAACAGTCTGCTTCATCTCGCTTCAGGTCTCTGATTCTCTGATATGGCTGTTATACCTGCTGCTCCCATAGGCCCTAGTCTAGCTGGTGCAAGAATCTCTGGCCCCAAAGGACACACTACATTCTCTTGCTGCTGCTTTGCTGATGGTGGTTGTTAAGTGCCGTCGAGTCATAGACGACTCAGCGACCCCATGAACAAAAGACCTGAATGAACACTTGTAGAACTTTCATCGTTTCTCCAAGTTCATAGGGTTTCCAGAGGCAAGCTATTTTGGAAGTGGATTCCACTCCTACTTCCAAGCCTGTTTTAATCTGGGAGCTCCACCAAACATTGTTCACCATGGGTGACCATTATCACATTTGACACATCAGTGTCACAGTGTTTGGCATCACAGCAACCACGAGTTACTTCTGTACAGCAAATTGACAAGACTAGTAACTATGCCACTTAGAAGAATGTTTGACCAAAAACCAGTTAAGACCAGGCCTGAGGGCTGCAGAGTAAAATCACCCACCTTTGGCAACAGAGCTCTTTGCTGGTAGTGAGGTTTATTCTAGAAACACCCTTTTTTTTTTTTTTAAGTGGACTTTCTGGTAAATTTCTAAGATTGATAATTTAGCAGTGTAGGAAATTCATTGTGATAGATACATGTTCATCCATCTACACTAACACTATCATAATTAACAAACTTGATCAAATTATTCTTTTAGTCAGCAAATCTTTCTTAAATTCCTAAGTGTCCGTGAGTCTCCATTGACTATATTACAAACACATTAATTTCTCCTGTGGCTTGTTTACACCCCATGTTATTAATTATTCCTGGAATTTTCCGCAAACTTGATGGCTCTCAAATGTCTTTTTCCTCTGTTTGCATTTTAGGGTTGTAAGTCCTATAGATGGAAAGTCCATGGAGTCTATAATAAGTGTGAAGATATTCCATGGATCAGAGTACAAAGCAAATGGTAAAGTCATCAGATGGACGGAGGTAAGGAAATTAAACCTGGCATCCTTGACCCACTTTTAACACAATTTTTGCTTGGTCATGGTTTTTATCTTGGGCAGATTTTGGTAAGATAACAGTAAATCTTTTTACCTTCTGTTCTCTAGTTCTCTCAAGGACAAAATGCCATTCAGACAGCCAGCCTGTTATGTTCTGTTGAGTCACCTGCAACTCACAGCGACCCTATGTGCAACAGCTCTGAACCCTGCCCTGTCCTGAGCCAGTCTCACTAATTCTGACACACCAACCCCTGTAGCCCCAATGATTGTATCAGTCCATCTCATTTGGGGTCTTCCTCTCCTGCACTGTCCCTCCACCCTTCCAAGCATTATGTCCTTCTCCAAGGCTCAGTCTCTCCTGGCCATGTGCCCAAAGTATGTGAGACGGAGCTTCAAAATCCTAGCCTTCAAGGAGAAACTTGGTTTCACCTTCTCTAATACAGACCTATGTATTTTCTTGGAGAAACTTGGTTTCACCCTCTCCAGTACAGACCTATGTGTTTTCTTGGTGGTCCATTCAAGACTTCTCCAGCACCACAACTCAAGGAATCAATTCTTCTTCTGTCATATCATCCTTAGTCATTGTCCAGCTCTCTGATGCATAGTGCATAATTGCGAAGACCTTGGGCTGGATCAGGCACATCTTAATCTAGACTGACATCATTGTTTCTCAGTACTCTGAAAAAGTCCCTGATAGCAGATTTTCCCCAATGCAATTCGTTTTTTTATTTCTTGACTACTGTTGCTGAGTTTTTATTGTGGAACTGAGCAAGCTGAAATTATTAATAACCTCAATATGTCATGGTGCCCAGTGGTGAGAATCTTTGTCTTCTTGATGTTGAGCTTCAATCCATATTGAAGTCTGCAGTCCTTGACCTTCTGTAGCAAGCACTTCAGATCCTCTCAGTTTCATCAGGTAGGCTTGTATCATCTGCATTACATAGGTTGTTGATGCCTCTTCCTCCAATCCTGATGCCATATTCCTCCTTATACAACCCAGCCTCCAAAAAACCTGTGGCTGTCTGATATATCCTTGTTCTGTGGACAAGCTTGTAGAAATCTTTTTTGCATTGGAGTTCAGCAAGGATATGCCAAAACAAAGTTTAGAAACTAATTTATCTGAGATTACAAGGCAAGTGTACATTTAAACCCTGGCCTGACAAAACTTCAAAGTTCTTTTTCATTGTATTAAATTTTTCCTTAACTTGACAGCTATTTCTAACAAAGAATGGGAAGCTATCTTAGTATGTCACCTGAGAATGACAGGGATGTGCATGTATTTACCAGAAATCTATTCTGTAAGATTGGCTTATAGCAGGAGTCATATATATTCACAGGTATATCTTAAGTGTCTAATTTCTTTTGAAACTCATTTATGCTTATCTAGGACATAAAAGGTCAAAATACAAGATTTCTAAGATTCCTTTTAACTATAAGTCTTAAATTTTTCAAAATGCTTTGACTGTTGGCTTTTCCATTTGAGTAACAAGGGAGCTGAAGCCAGAAGGTAACTGGCCCACCAGCACTGACCCAGCTGTCCCTGACAGCCCAGGTGGTAGAACCCACTTCTCCAGTTCAGTAATTCCAAGTGACTCATCCTTTAAACCATGTTTAATGTTTTCATTTGCACTTGTGTGATTTTAATGGCTTGCTTTGTTATGACCATCCTTTGGATATGTTTTGAGTTCTGCATAGAGTAAAATTCTTTTTCCTCTGTGCTGTCTTTATAGAGAAAACTCTTCAGCCTACAAAGCAGCTTTTTCTCTCTTCCCTCATTTCTGCTTCACAATAACCCAGTGAGTTTGGCAGGCTCCCATTATGCAAATGAGAAAACAGGCTCAGAGCGATCATATAACTTTATGGTTTGCTGATAGAGTTGGAAGGTTGAGGTGGTCTCCCGACTCCTCCTGCCAAGCTCTTGTCATTTCATCCTGCCACTCTCAGCACTGTCACTAGGTACCAGCATTCAGACTTGCCTTTTATGGAGCAATAAGCCAGATTGGTATATTTAACTATTGTGCATTTTCATCTGTCATCTCTATTTTACTTTAGTTTATTTATTATAATAACTAGGGAGGACAATGAGGAGTCAGAGGACCTGCTCACAGCCTCTGCTCTATGTGCCCAAGACTCAGCTCTCACTTCCTGCTTTGCGGTGGCTCTGCCAGTGCAGTCAGGTGCTTGGATCTTTACAGAGAACCTGGCCCAGCTCTGGGCTCTGCAGTGAGAGGGATGCTGTGCAGAGCTCTGTTTTAAATACAAGACTTAGATGCCACACTTAGCCCTGCTTCTAAGTAGTTGTGTGCACTTCAGCAAGTCCCTTCCTTTTTACAAGTCTCCTAGAAGATGAAGGTGTTAGATATGCAATGTAAAAGTCTTTCTCTTAGATTCTAAGATCCTTCCCTAAAAAATTATGCACATACAGAAATTGCTTTTTAGAAGAGCAGTGTAAGATACTGCTTATGTCTACCCTGAGTAGAATATACCATTATAATCATGACCAAGGCTTTCAGGAGGTTAGTCAGGTGCTCTCCCCATTTTGTAGATCTAGAGACTGTTTCTTAGAAGTAAGAAAGATACTGGCATCCGGATTTTCCTGCATTTTACAGTGTCCTGCACCCACTACAGGTTTTTCCATATCTTCGGGAATCATGATGCTGATCCATTGCAAGTTAATCCCCTGGTTTCGTCTTTTTTTTTTTTTCTTTTTTTGGCAACAGGTGTTTTTCCTAGAAAATGATGACCAGCACAATTGCCTGAGCGATCCTGCAGATCACAGCAGACTGACTGAACACGTTGCCAAGGCTTTCTGCCTCGCTCTCTGCCCTCACCTGAAACTTCTGAAGGAAGATGGCATGACTAAGCTGGGGCTGCGTGTGACACTTGACTCAGACCAGGTAAGAAGAGTCTCAGGCTTCTGAAGCTTGTCTTGGGCAATGTCTGTACTTTCTGGTGTGAGTTTTCCTTTATCTGCCTTAAGAGATTACTTCTAACCTGGCCTGACCAGATGCAGTATTCTGACCTGCCTGCTAATCGTAATCACTCTTGATTCTGTGACCTCTTCAAACCTTGATTTCATCAGCTGACTATTTTACAAGGAGCTGGTTTTATTCTTAATGTGGTATCAGGAAGGGGATTGTTTGTGAGGAACTGCCACCACTGTGTCACTGACATCTACACTAATCCCACCAAGGAGTCGTCATTCTGTTTCCTCAGAGAGCAAGTTGTTTATTATTCTGTAGTTTTTAATATATGATTAATTCTAGTTAATTCTCTAAGGTTTTTGTAGTGTGGTGGTAGTTTTTTTGTTTGCTTGTTTGGGTTTTTTTTTAACTTCAGCATTGTGCTAGCTAGTGAATAGAAGTTGACTTTCAGGCACCCACCGCCCTTTCGAATACCCTTTCTAATAGCTGTCTCCTGTGACCTAGCACTCCAGTGCACTCAGATCTCTATACATTTCTGGTTTTGGATGCCTGCATGCATGTTCCCAGGAGTCTTAGTAGCACAGTAAAGCATCTGGCTGCTAACTGAAAAGTCACTGGTTTGAACCCACCAACCCACTTGTAAGGGGAAAGGTGCAGCAGTCTGCTTCCCTGGGTTTGCTGGGAAACCCCACGGTGACCTTTCTACTCAGTCTGTCATGTGAGTCAAAATCAATTTGACAGCAGTGGGTTTGGGGTTTTGTTTGGAGGTCTTACTGGTGGCATGTCCCAGGGTCCTCCTGTGATGCTTACTAATTAGCAGACTCATTCCTCCCCTTCCATCAGCCTTTGTTTTCAATCACTTAGAATATGGGTGTGGACTCCCAGTTTGATCACCAGTAATCCTAAGATTACATCCTAAAATGTTCTCATTTTGGGGAAGAAACTACTTCCTTCTTACAATCCTGCCGTTATCATGGAAAATGGTGAAAAGTTCTCTATTTGACTATTTCCTGACTAATCATTGATCCACAAGTATCTATTTTCTACTCATATAGTGAGCATGTCTAGGTATGGTAAGTGAAGCATCACAGTCTTTGCTTCAGTGGGACCAGTACGTGATCTGGCTGTTGTCTTTTTCCTTTTTTTTTTCCTTGCTGTGTACCATTGGAATTAGATCCGATGGGCGCAGGAGGAGATTGCCCCTCCTTCTCCAGCAGAGCATCTCCTTCGGGATTTCAGTACAGTTTCTTTAGACTAAGCCACCAGCGCTCCCTTATCTGGCTGTTATCTTACGTAAAATAACTAAAGAAGAAATAAATACATGAGCCCCTCATGGGCCAGAGTCCTGTTTCATTTGTCGTTGGATCCCTGTATTTGCAGATGGTCAGACATAAATGAGTGGACAAACAAATGTTTATTTCCTGCTACAGCAGGAAATTGTACATACATCGTGTTTCTCATTTATTTTTCTTTTTCCCCCCCATGTACATTGTATTTTATACAATCGTTCCTTTACATTTTGTTTCATAATATTCATATACATTGTATTTTAAAAATTACTATTGATCTCTGTGTATTATTACTCCACTTTTTCTCTAGTCCACATTTGAGTCTCTCTTATTCTTTCACCATCATTCTCCAAACTGTCCCCTAAACTCTCCTGTCCTAGTGATTTCCCCTTTCCCCATTTTCCACTCCTTTAACTTTTCCCTTTCCCTTTTGGACATTTATACACATTTTACCAGTTCTTCTATTATGATGATAATGGCCTTATGCACTATTTTTCCTTATGAGACTGAGTTCACTGGTATAATGCTCTCTAGATCCTCCCATGTTATATTATTATTGTTGTTAAGTGCCATCAATTCATAGGCAACTCATAGTGACCCTATGAATGAACGAAAGTCCTGGACACCTGTATAACTTTCTCCAGGTTCATAGGGTTTCCAGAGGCAAGCTGTTGTGGCAGTGGATGACACTCTGCTTCCAAGCTTGTTTTAATCGGGGAGCTCCACCAAACACTGTCCACCATGGGTAACCATTCTTGCTTTTGACTCATCAGTGTCACAGTGTTCAGCTTCACAGTGACCACGAGTTCCTTCTGTACAGCAAGTGGACATACCAGGGTTACATGACCTAGAAGAATGTTTCACTAAAAACAAAGTCAGGCCTGAGGGCTGCAGAGTAGAGTCACCCACCTTTGACTTGGGAGCATGGCTTTCTGTCTGCTAGGCCAACTGCTCTCTCTCTATGCTGTTGGTGGTGGTGGTGGTGGTGTTAAGTGCCGCTGAGTCATAGGCGACTCATAGAGACCCTATGAATGAAAGTCCTGGACACCTGTATAACTTAGTGCTACATAATATTCCCTTGTGTGAAGGTACTAAAATTTCTCAATCCATTCATTTGTTGATGGATCTCATTTTTTATAACAAAAGTTTAACCATTTCTGACCCTGTACCCCTTTATGCACCTCCCTCAGAAACTAAGACCTTAACAGCCTAAGTTACTTGCACGAGGTCTCACAGGTACCAGGTGGCAGAGGCAGGATAAACAAGTGATAGCAGTGCAGGGAAGGGTGGAATCTGTGCCCACTGCCATGTCTGGCATGTGTCCCTTAAGGACCTCACCTTTCCTGCTCTACTTTCATGGCCCCAGCCTTCTGGAGAAATCTCTGCCTAGTAACCTGCCACACCCTTCTCCCTTGCTGTGTTACAGGTTGGCTATCAAGCAGGGAGCAACGGACAGCCTCTGCCATCACAGTACATGAATGATCTAGACAGCGCCTTGGTGCCGGTGATCCATGGAGGGGCCTGCCAGCTCAGCGAGGGCCCTGTTGTCATGGAACTCATCTTTTATATCCTGGAAAACATCGCATAGACAGAGAGGACTTCATTTATTTCTGTTCAGACCTGTTGCAACAGCAGTCATACCCAAATCATTTGCACTTTAAAACTGGATGATTAAGCTTTTGTTAACACTATTAATGGGGGGTGGGAGGTGGGATTTGGGGCAGGGGGTGGGAAGAGGGGTTGGGGGGACAGATGTTCCATCCTTTTAAGTCTTCTATGCATTGTCCACCAAGAGGATCTGGGCAGCTTCTACTACTGCACAACAGTTATGCTATCTTTGCAGCTAATCCCCTTCTGTTACTGTTTAGACAAGAATTCCACTCCTGTTTAAAGATTTACTTCTGGTCATGTGCTCAGAAATGCTCAAATGGATACAACCATCACGAAGGGAAGGGTGGGAGGGGAAATAAAAAATGAAGCATCTGTCTTGCCCTCTTTGTACAGAACTGATATAAAACAGGAGGATTCCACATTGCTCTCCCAGTTACATTCCAATTACAAGTCGCTTTTACTGTTTTGTTTTTTTTTCACTAGGGTATTGGTTGATGTGAGCACTCAAATGCTAACTCAGTCATTCCACAGAAGAAAATGTGTTTGCTTCTTACCATTGGGGAATTATGGTCCTTATAAAGTTACTGTTGTTCTGTACCTAGAGTCAGAAACCATAGCTGACTCTCTGATGGATTTTCAGAGGCAGTAAATGACATAGGAGACTGCACATCCTTCTTCCATGGAGCAACCAGTGGATTTGAACTGCATGCTTTTGGGATTGCAGCGCAGTTTCTTACCACCTGGCCACCAGAGCTCCCTGTAGGGTCCCTAGGAGTCAGGATTTACTTGAGGGCAACAGGTTAGACCAAGGGCAGATCATTATAAATTACTTCACTTGGATATATAGTGATTTCAGGATCATTAGAGATTTTCTCCAGCAGCTGATGTCATATTGGGCTAAGCTTACTGTAAAAGCTGACAATCACTGGCAATCTAATAGACACATATTTTTAAGTATTTTACAAGGAAAAAAAAGGAACGTGCACAGAAAGGTTGCAGGTAGAACACTTGTATACAATTTGCCTATTTTTACCTATTAACTATAAACAGATCCACCCACTTGTTGGATTCTCCCTCTCTAGAAAACATTTTGAGGTATTTGAGAGTAAATTGCATATATTGTAGAATTTTATATGCAGGTACTTCACAGCTTATTAATATTCTCTTACATAACCAAGGAGCCCTGGTAGCACATTATTAGTGCTTGAATGCTAACAGAAAGGTTGATAATTCAAACCAGCCATGTATTTCATGGGTGAGGTGATAGTGTGCATCTATAAACTCTCGGGTTGGAAGCCCCACAGGGGCTGTTCTGCTGTCTTACAGGGTGGACCTATAGCAGTAAGCTTGAGTTTGGACTCATTCAGTAAATAGACCACTGGTGCATTTTAACCTAACACCCATCTTCCAGTTGTCAGTTGACTCAGTAATGCCTTGCACAGGAGGGGTCTGATATCATTTTAGGCTCAGATGTGGCACATAGTTGTCACAAATCCCACTGTCTCCATTTAATTCTAATTCCTAGCAGCCCTCCATTGGGTTTCTGTAATCTTTGGGGAAGGGGAATGAGTAGAAGCCTGCCCTCAATCCCTTTTTCAGTAGAACTTTTTTGAGTTTAAGCTGGTACTTTCTCATGGTTGCCACTGTTACATGTTACCCAACTCACAGCGACCCCGTGTGACAAAGAACTTGCTCAGGGCTTGGGAGGCTGTAATACTTACACATGCAGGCTGCTACAGCTCCCTTCTATCAGGCAGCTGGTGAACTCAAACACTGATCTTTCAGTTAGCAGCCAACCATTTTAAACACAGTGCCACTAGGACTTACACTCTAGACATCACATCTGGGGGCTCCTTATAACTTATCTCGTCCTTACTGATGATAAAGTCTATTCTGCTGTCAAGGGGTGTTCCGATTTCTGCCCCCTTGCCAAAGATGAAGCAGGTATGAAGAGATACTTTTGGACTGTTAGTTATTTTGCTTGTCAGAATTTCACTTTAGATGGACCATCCACCGATGCACTCTGCCCAAGCCATTCTTTTATGATGATCGTTGCAAATGGGTTTCCAGTTCCCATTACTTTCACAGCTGGCACCTCATAACCTACCTTGGGGAAAAAGCCTTCCCTTTCCTTCACAACTAATTTTTCCAGTGATTGTTTTGGTGCTAAGATCTTGAGTTTTAACCATTAGATGTGCCCTTAGTCTCATTTCCACATTTTTGACATTTCTTCACTAATTTTTGAACATTACTTTTTCTGGCCTAGCAACATTCCAGGCTCATCTTGTACATACCCAGACCAGGGATCGGCTGTTTATCCAGGGAGCCCCTCATTCCCTGCCACCACCACCCCCAGTGGCCAGCAGATTGTAAGTACAATACTCGGCTTCTTTGCTTTTTTTTAGGCCACAGACCAAGATTTACACACAACCCACCTTGAAGCGCACTGTTTTAGGGAAACTTACTTCTTGTGCCACTGTTACCACTTACGAGCCCAGGCCAGGTTGGAGTCTGTCCTTCCCATAAAAGCTTAGCTTCTCAGATCTTCTGGGAGCTAATGCAGGCCTGAGACAAGTGAGGGCTGTACCCCAGTGGCCACTGCAGGGCCCAGCATTTAGCAACAGACTGTGAGGCTGAGTTTCGCACCCAAAGGTCTGAACTAGAAATTGTGTCTAGTTCTCCCTCCACCCAGATGGGGGTGGGGTCCCACTTCACATGGGTCTTCCCACAGGCCTAGCAGGTGGTCGCCAAGAGCTGCTCCGGTGGCCTTTCTCAGACTCGAGAGTACTTGCAGTTTTAAAGGCTCAGCCTTGAGAATGCCAACCAGAAACTAGCAGCACTTATTAACAAGGGCAAGTATTTTGCTGTAGTATCCAGCTTACTCTAAATAGACCACTCAAGTTAGGAGCTTCTACAAGAAATTCAGAGCACCTCTTCCAACTCTTTGCCTCCCCACCAAACTGGTGCGTTTGAGGTATGATGGGAAGGTACTGTTAGCTGGTCTTTCCCCCACCCCTAGTTTAACCGCTTTTCGACAAAGTTAAATAGAGCTTGTCAGTGAGTGTGCACTCTCACGCACCCCCACCCCCACCCCCACGCAGGCTTTTAAATTCCTGCGCATAGGACAAACCTTAGCCCTGTACAGTTGGGCCCATTGCCAGTTGCATAAAAATGTCCATTATATGTAGTAAAATTCTTGTGGAATTGGGCATAAAACAGCAGAGGCTAGTTATTTGAGTTTTTGTCTTTTGTTTAATAGAATGTGTGTTGACAGACTTATATAAATTGAAGGTTGAACCCTCACAGTTCTATCAGCGCTCATTAAGCCTCTCCTGGGCTCCAGGATTACAGTTGAGATTTTGCCCTGTGGAATAAGTCTTGTCTTCGTTCAGCCATTGTGATTCCTGAACAAGTTCAAACATCTCAACTCAGGGACATGGTAAATGGTAGGCCCCAAATATCCAACTGGACTTACCTGTTACGATGTAACTAACTGGTCAGCTAGGGATAATTTATATAACTTAATGCATTTCAGACAAGAATAGTTACTACTGTAACATAGTTCTGTAAATTTGTGAGGGTAGTTTCTATTTTAATACTGATGTTAGGGATTTTTAAGATTTGTTCATGTAGCCTAAAGGATGTTACCTGTTTTATTAGAGTATGGAGAGCTGAAGCCCAGAAGGGAAGACTCCCCCATCTGAGGGCTGACCTAGACCTGATACCTAACTCCGGCTTCTGAAAGAAGAGGCCCTTAAGGGAAAGTTCTTTTAGGAGCTACCCACAGAGAAAGGGTTAGAAATCAAGCCTTCCAAATTTGGAAGCCCTACTATTAGGTGTCAATGGTTTTATAACAGAAAAAAAATGTTGATGGTGCAAAAGAATTTGCCCTTTAGTTGTGAGCAAGACCTTCTGATTTTAAGCTAATTTTCTTCTGTTTCTTACTCAGTCTGAGAACAAAAAGTACACTGAAGTAGATAAGTAAAATTTAAAAAATTTATTTCCTTTGTGACTGCTTCTCATCTACTCATGAGTCACTAAGCTCCAATAATCTGGTACCGCATTTGGTAAAAGCTTTGGTAAGGCAGGCTACAACCATTCACTGATGCCTGCATGCCTTGGCTGCAACAAAGGCCTCCTGCCTCCATCAGCATAGAGGATGTTTTTTAAAAAGTTACAAGTAGTGAAGCTGACTGAAACGGAACAGGTTTCTGAGGCCACAGAGAACTTCCTATCAAAGCAGGTTATTTTCAGCAGTGGCTTAAATTCAATTCCTAGGGCTGGGTAGAACCTGAGGGGGAAGAACCACTGCCTTCTAGCCCTCCTCTTAAACCTCGTCACCTTTACAATCTAATCTAGGCTCCTCAAGGCAGCACAGCGCCCTTCATTCTAGATTCCTGCTTGTCAGACTTTACGTGACTGCAATTATGTATTAAATCTCTCATTTGTGGAAATTTTGGTAGTTGACTTCTGGTAAGAGTGGCCAGAATGCACTTGGGAAAAAGCCATCTCCAATTGCTGCTGTTAATCAGTATAAGCTATGCTCTAAGGGCAGGGAAGCATGGCTCAGCCCGCCCCGTGAAAAAGACACACACATTCATCTTTGATGAGTACGTCCTTGCGCAATACTATAGAGATCAGTAGCTGAATGTACACACAGTCCCCGGATTATGAACAAGTTCAGTAAGTGTCTCTGAGCTGAATTTGTTAAGTCACAACAGTTCGGTATGGTTCATATATAATATCAGTCAAATGTTAGTATACAGTATACCATTCTATACATAAAAACATACTTCTGAATACACTAAAACAGCTTTAACATAATAATTCAGTACTGTTTATGGGGCAGGTGGTAATTATGAACTGCTATGTATATCTTGAATTTTTAATATAGCAGATTTTATAGAGTTGCTTCACAACTCTAGGTCGTAACTAATTTGAGCATTCATAACCCGGGGACTGCTTGTATTCGCTTCAATTATAGCATTTAAGAATGACCTTAAAAAAAAAAAAAGAATGACCTTGAGGAATGCTCTGAACTTAATGCTTTAAAAAAGGGGGGAAGGGAGTGTTAAAGTTTATTTCTAAGAATATGTCATTTTTAATATTAAACTTATTGAAACTACAAATCCCTCATTGTGTCAATCCATTCAGAAAAACAAACCCAAAGAATTTCTTCAAGAAAAAAAATCAAGGGATCTCCTTGAGGGGTAAGTATCCAGCAGCAGTTTCTGTTAATACCAAGTATCACTTTACGTTTTTTTAACGTGATGGGAAAGACTGGTTGAAACAGCAAATTTTTGTGTGATTTATCTGTCACCATCCAAAACAGTAACAGGAAACAAGGCTTTATTTTTAGCACTTTGAAGATCAGTCGGTGTGTGTGGACCGAGAGTAAACCCCCACACTTAGTTTCTTAAATAAAGGTGGCAACATAAAATTTTACATACATACATATATATGTATTTTTTTTTCTCCAGTTAAGTCTTAGGTACATAGACCCAATCTAAGTAAACCTGCCCTTTACTCCCATGTAGAAGTACCGAAAATACTGTCCTCCTCTAGTCCCCTCTGGGAAGTGTGGCTGGTGCAGCAGCTGTCAGGAACAAAGGCACATGGCACAGGCAGAGCTGGGTAAACTGAGTCACGTGGAATAGGCCATCACTGGACCTTGCTCCCACCCCACCCTGAAAAGGGATGAGGTCCCAGATCACCTCTGAGTTCTATCCCTTACTGTTATATTTTTTAAAGGCACACCTAGAAATGGCGCAGTTGGGGGCTGGCATAAGCTGGACACAGTTGCGATGCAGGGCTGAGGAGGGGAGGTTGCAGGACGACTCTGTGGCCAGCAGCCCTGCCTGCACCCACAGTGGAGGGTAGGTGGTGGTGGGAAGGCAGGAGTGGGGGGAACAGGCAGGACCAGGGCTGTGGTCAGTAGTGCACGTATTAAATGAGTCTTTGGTACTTAGAGGAGCAGCACCTCCCCTATATACAAATTCTCTCAGCAAAGCTGGGAAAAGTAAGCTTCTGTGCGTGGCTGGCCTCACTCTTCTCCCGCCACTGACCATCTGCCGCAGGGGGACACAGGCGGTCTACACTGCAGCAAACAGAGTTTACAAAGGGTTTTCTGAAGATAAACTTTGGAAGGTGACCTTCCCTCCCCAGTTCTATTGAGGAACATGAGAAATACCTAGGCTTTCTCCCCAGACAGTAAAGGAAAGGGCCGTGGGGGGCCTTAGGGGAGGACAGGCGAGATAAGGTTCTGAAAGTCCAGGGAGGTGCCCACCTCACAGGCCCCTGGGCTCCAGGACCAGCCAGTTCTCAGTGACCGTCTGCACGTCCTGGCCACTCAGAGGCTCCCGCAGCCGCACCTTCACCTCCAGCTTCCCGCCGGTGGGCTTGCGTCCATCCAGCACCTATGAGGATCATAGAGAGGGAAAATATAGCAACAGGGAGCTTCAGTGCCCTCAGAGGAAAGGAGTAAGAGCTAAGGCATCCCACAGCGGAGGCTCCACGGAGCCTGAAAACCACTTAGCCCAACCTTCACTCCCAAGATGGTACAGAAAGTGGCTTCACACTTAGAAGACAGCAAAGGATTCAGGCTAAGGTTCCTGCAAACGCACGATGCCAACTTCCTCATCATCAGGAGAGGGGCTAAGAGGTGCCACCAGGCCTGAGAAGCCTGCGAATCCTCTCAGGGGCCAACACACATCAGGCCGTGCTAGGGAACAAGGCCTCCAAACAGGCTGGGATGCAGCTGTTCTCTGGTGGGAAAACCTCAATCTGAGAAAGATCAGCAAAGGTCTCGGCCCTCGTCTCCTCATATGCACACAGAAACTGCCACCTGGAGGCGGGTTCTGGTGCAGCTCCAGAAATGCCCTATCAACTTTTATATCGGGAGCTTGTTCCACCTCACTTGTGGCCAGACGGTTGCCTCAATCATAACCAGCCTCCAGACACGTAGGCATCTGCATGTGCGAAGCTGACTGCAGTAATCAGAACCCTCTTTGGAACTTGAGGTACGTCTAGCATCTCTTCATTTGTGAAATGCGCTACTACCTACCATACTTAAATACAAATTTACAAATGTTTTCATAATATTGTCAGACCTGGTTTTGTTTTTGGTCAAACATTCTTCTAAGTGGTATAGCACTGGTCTGTGTCCATTTGCACTACAGAGGTAACTCGTGGTTGCTGTGATGCTGAACACTGTGACACTGATGTGTCAAATGTGATCATGGTTACCCATGGCGTGTTTGGCGGAGCTTCCTGATTAAAACAAGCTTAGAAGCAGGAGTGGCATCCACTTCTGCAATAGCTTGCCTCCAGAAACTCTATGAACTTGGAGAAACGATTAAAGTTATACAAGTGTTCAAGTCTTTCATTCATAGGGTCAGTCACTATGAGTCGTCTTCAACTCGACAGCACTTAACAACAGCAAAATATTTTAAAATTAAATATTGGGCACAAAAATCCCTCTACAATAGGGATTCTGTGTCTCTAATTGCGATGGAGTTGAAACCAACTCCATAGCTGACCCTACAGCAGGCTTCAGTGGTTGTAAATCACACAGGAGACGATTGCCCCTCTTTCTCCTGAGAACCTGGTGGACGCAAACCACTTTACCTTTAGGTTGGGAGTGAAACTCCTTACCCATGAAGCCCCAGGAGCTCCCTACAATATGGACTGTTGTTGTTTTAACTTAACAGCTGACCCTCCAGGAGCTTTTCAGAGGCTGTAAACCACACAGGAGGAGAATGCTCATCTTTCTCCCACAGATTAGCTGGTGGATTCGAACTGCATGTCTTTGGGTTGAGAACACAGCTTCTTCCCACTAAGCCACCAGAGCTCCCTCTTAGTATCCATAAGCAATGGTGTTTTCTTCCAAGTTCTCTTGTATCCCCAATGCCTGGGCGTACCTCCACAATTTCTCTGATCTCACACTCATTCTCTAGCCGTTCCAGCTTCAGGTGGGAAGTGCCAACCAGCTTGTCGCTTCTGAAGAAGGACCTGGGAGAAGGACACCGAGACAGCAATCTTAGTCTGGGCAGAGGGGCAGGGACGAACTGGCCGACCCCAGTGCAGAGAGTGAGGAGCAGCACCCCCTCCCCCGTCCTGACTGTGAGGAGCCTCACCCCTTGTGGAAGATCTCAAACTTGATCCCTTTGCTTTGGATGACCCTCCTGAAGCCCCGGTGGTTCCGGTTGATGTTTAGTTTGAAGAGCTGATCAAATTCTGCCAGAGGAGAGGTGAGGGGTTAGACTACCAGAATCTTCCTGAGGATGTCAAACATTGACTCCCAGGGCTGGCCTGCCTTCTAGAGCTCGCTGCCTGCATTTCAGAGATTGCCACCAAAGGGTAATACAGAGTTTAAAGGAAAACTTTCTGAGTCTTCATATGTACATTTTACCCGGTTAAGTACTTAACTACCAGCCTAAAGATTAGAAATTTGAATCCACTTGGAAGATGGGCCTGATGATCTGTTCTGAAATGGTCCAGCCCTGATCACCTGTGGGGATAGGGCAGTTCCACACTGCACACATGGGACTGGTTAACCTGAGAACAGACCTGACGAACCAACAACCATGGATATAGATTTTAACAAAGAAGGGAGCAGGGCTTAAGGTCAGGTTTCCTGGATTCAAGTCCCATTTCTACCATCTTCTTGGTGCAGCCCAAAACAAGTCTCTACCTCTCTGGGGTTCAGTTTCCCCAACGAAGAGGCCTGGCGACAGTAACTGGCCTTATCACTCAAGTTTCAAGGAACAAGTGAGGAAATAGTTATGCAGGCCCTAGAAACACAAGCGCTGCACATGCATCAGAGAAGAGGATGAGGTCTTCATAGAAATCCTCACCGGGAGAGTTTGTGTTCTTCACCACAGCTGTTTTGCTTTTTTGAGCCTGGTCCTAAAAGCAGTGAAAAAGAATTCAGGACAGCTGAGGGAAGAGGAGGCATGCAGGGCTAGGGACCCTGGGCTACATCAGTATGAAAGGAATGGACATAAGGGGTCTTCCAACCCCTCCTGACATCAGGCCTGCCAGGGCTGGGGAGAAATGGAGCAGAGTCCTGGAATAGAAGCAGCTCACCGAATTCGGGTAGTGGAACTCAAACCGCACAAAAGCATCCAAATCATCAGGGGTCACCCCTGTGGGGAGAAATGCAGTCACAGGAGTGGCCAGAAAGCCAGCTCCCTATGGTCAGGAATGGAGTGTCCAGCAAAGGTCCCCGGAGGTACCTGGAGGGGCTGGGAGGTTCATCCCCCGGACAATAATCAGATGCATTTCTGTGCTGTTGAGTTCAGAGAAGATCCTACAGTCAGGAGGAAAGGAGGGAAAGCCAGTGTGAAGGAGGGTGGTGGACAAAACCCTTGTTTCAGTGTCTTCTGGTAGCCAGGAGGAGTTCCAGAGAGGGAATGCCTGTCTCAGCTGGAAGCAGTGATGACACTCAAACCCCAACTTGACTCTTGGTCCACACATCTTTCCACAGAACGGCACCAGCTCTGAGCAGCTCATAGGCAGCTCCCATAGGCCACTCCTCCCCACCCCCAGTGCCTAAGGACCAATGCTGGAAAGCTACACCAAAGGGCAGAGGCCTCCAGTGCTGGCTCTCAGCCTCCCACCCATCCCTGCAGGTCCCCCTAGGCTCCTGTACCTTACAGTCTGGAATGTCTTCAGCTCAAAGTGATGGCTGGGAGGGTCCAGGCCCTGGGCCTGGGCCAGCTGCAAGATCTCGAGCTGCTTTTTGCGGTCCTGAGCAAGCTTTTCAAACCTGGTGAGGAAGGTGTGCACATTAGCATGGCAGGGCGTGCTCTCTGCCCCTCCATCCCCAGGCCACCCTGCCAAGCCCCAGCCCCGCGCTCACCGAGTGGTCTCAGCTACGTTGCCCTGGTGCATGAACTGCCTGGAGAACAGCAGGCACTTCTGAAACAGAGGCCCAATGAGATGGAAGAGCCAAAAGAGGACCCACCTAGGCTGCAACTTCTTAAAGCTCTAACCTTCCTCTGAAGCGTCCTCCTCTCCTCTCCTAAATGCTCTCAAGTCCTATCATACTGTGCGGCTTAAGTTTTGCTGTTTTCTCTTCAGACAGTCTTTCCTAAAAGTTTACTTAAGAAACGTCTATTCACCCTTCAAAACACAATCCAATCACCTCAGACGACTAAGCAGCAGTTCATTCACATGCGTGCACACACATACCCCTACCAACGTTTATGTCTACACATGACTATATACACAGAGGCAGACTGCTGGTTAGTTGAGCTGCTAGTTAAGGCCACACTGAAAGAGAAAAATGTCAGTTTGCTTCTAACGAGATTGTTATGTGTACCATCGAATCGAAACTGACCCACAGCTGACCCTTCAGCGGGTTTTCAGAGGCAGTAAATCTCATGGAAGGAGCTCCCATGGAGCAGCTGGTGGATTCAAACCGCACACCTTCAGGTGCAGCTCCTTACCACTAGGCCACAAGAACGCCCTTCTATAAAGATACACCCTTAGAAGTCCTGAGGCAGTTCTACTTGGTCCAAAAGATCCTATGCGTGGGAAATCACTTGGGTTTTTTGTTTGCCATATGCATCTCTCTCCTCTACCACATCCTGCCCCCATTTGCAAAGTGCTTTTTCACCATACTCTGCTGTATAAGCTCTGGAGCTACCCTCATTTTGCAGATGAGGAAAATGTGGTTCAGAAGGGTTAAGTGCCTTACTCAAGGTTACTAATCAGCTGAAAAGCTGGAATCAGAAACTTTCTCATCTGAGCGTTTTTCTTCAAGTCTGGCTCTGGGTCCTGAAAGCGGGAAACAGACAAGCAGCCCACTGACCTCATGCTGCTCCAGGAGCATTTTCTGCAGCTGGGCATACACCTCCTCGGCCTTCTGAGAGAGCCGCAGGTCTTCATGGTGGATGAGGATGAAGTCACCCTCCTCATCTGTCAAGGGTGAAGGCACCTGCCCAGGTCACAAGGCCCCTCAGGGGCCCCAAGAGTCAGATTATTCCACTGCTGAGCCCAACAAAGGCAGGAATACCAAGTAATTGGTTTTTAAACCTCTATATTCAGTAACACGAGCTCACCGTCTCATTCTATCTCAGGCTGCTGGAAGAGACCACCCACCTGCCCTTCCTGAGCTCCTTGTGGGGCCCTGGGCAGACCCTCCCATGCTGCCACCACAGTCTGTCCAAATCCTACCTCTAAACACCACTCCTTTAGTCCTCTGCCTGAGAAAGTGCCTACCCAGCCGGGACTCACCTTGGAGAGGCTGACAGGGCGGCCAGCCCGGACCTGCATGATCTGGGCCTCGAGGCCTTTGGCCACCCGCAGGTGAGCCTTGGCCTGCTCCAGGTCCTTGCTGCGCTTGGCCTGCAGTGCCGCACGCTGGTACTGGAGCTTCCGTGCCTCCAGCAGTGTGAGCTGTTCCCGCACTAAAGGGGAGGGACACTGGTTGGGGACAAGTCTGTCCCTCCTAGACCCTCCCTCTTCCACCCCTCTTCCCCTCAACTCACCAGATGGACTCAATGACTCCTTGGAACTCGAGCCCTTGGCCTCAGGCAGTGGTCCGGGTGAGGGGGCAAGAGGCTGTGCTGGCTTCTTTGCCACTGGGGCCTGGGCTGGGGGCTCATCCTGCGGGTCCCAGAACACTGTCACGGGAAGATCGAGTCCCCACCCCTGCCGGCAGCTCCGAACACTGCACTAAGTCACTTCGTGACTTGAGAGGAGTGCCCTCCTCCTCCTGGCCAAGAAAATCTCAGCGATAAAGTACTCTTGTCTGAACGCCTCCAAAAGGGGCAGCAGCTTAACTGGCATCAAACCTGGGACCTGGGGTGTGAAGGATCCTTCTCTGCTAACTCCTAAGTGGGTACCAATGGCTAAGATTTTTCTCAGTATCTACTTCACTGCGTTCTGGGCTATGCACAGGGAGCTCTGCACTATATGGAGTCGTGCTGTTAACTCAAAAGTCCTCCATGGGACAAAGAGAAACTCTCAATACAATTTATAGCCTCACAAACCCAGTGGAGGCTCAGTTATGACTCAGTTCTGACTTGACAGAACTTTAAGGGTAAATATTATGGACAGTGTTGAGCATAGAGTCTGGATTTTTTTCATTTGCTATTTGTTTTCTCCACCAAACCCTTCGTCTTGGGGTCTCAGCCAAACCTCATTCTCCCTGTCTTCCTCTGCTGGGGCTGAATCCTCTGACGCGACCAGTTTCTGGGCAGCTGCTAGAGTGGTTGCCACTGCATCCTCCACGGTGCCCACTGTGGGCTCCAGGCCCGGGATTGGGGGGAATCCTGTGGGAGAGATGGTGTTGAGAGCCATGGCTTCCACAAGGTGGAGAAAGATCCTGGACAGACACTACCCCTCCCACCTGACTTGCTCAAAGCCCCCCTCACATAGCCCCGAGGCCAAGCCCCACTCACCTGGGGGGACAGGGAGCTCGGCAAAGTCCACTTTCCGCCCCGCTCGGTGTGCGCGGATGGCATCCTGATATTGCTGCAGAGGAAAGGGGTGCTGAGTGAGTCAGTCAGCAGGCTCCAGGCGTCTCTGACCCAGAAGCAAGAGGAAGACAACTGATGGAAATACAACTCTTTTAAGAGAAAAGGCCCCCAAGGTAACAAGCATTCAGAGACACACAGACAGACTTGGGCCAGGCATTGCTGAGGAAGCCCAGCACAGCACAGGGCCCCACAGCTGCTGCCCACCTTGGCAATCCGCTCGTGCATCCGGGCCTTGCGCTCGTCCCCGCTGCCCCGGGCCTGCACACCTGCCTCGCGGTACCTGTTCAGCCTCTGCTGCAGGGCATCCAGCACTGTCTGGGGCTCTGCAGGAACCACTTCAGTGAAACAGGGAGAGGGTCAGCTCTGCTCGTCCTTCCCAGCCCCCACCCAGTGGTCCCTGCATGCTGCCCTACCTGGGGTGGCTGGGGCGTCAGGGGCCATCACGGGCTGCACTCGCTCCACTGCTGGGCTGACTGAGGGTGCTGTGAGGGCCTTGGAAGCCTGTGGTTTCAGGTCTGAGGGGTGCAGAGCAGAAATCCATCAGGCCAGTCCCTCATACTCCTTTCTAGCTCCAGCCCCAGTCAGGCCTGTGCCCCACTATCCCCACACTGACCCTCAGGTGCTGGGGGCATGGCACTCAGGTCCACAGGCTGTCCCCGATCCAAGGCCTCCAGAACGGCACCAAACCTCTAGTAGTAAGAAAAGCAGGAATAAGGGTAAGCAGGGATCCCAAGAACTACCCCTGCAGGCCCATCTTATTCAAGTCCAGTCTAGCTGTGTGAAGTCAAGCAGGTAGGACACTGCTCTTTGCTGGGCCTCAGCTACCCACCCATGTAGGGCGGGTGGGACACAGGGCCTCAGAGCCAGACACCATACCTTCCCAATCCTCATGAGCTCTCGGGCTCGGTCCAGATCTCCAGCGCGCTTGGCACTGAGTGCGGCCACCTTGTATTCTCTCTGTCGGGTTGACAGCAGCGTCCTCGGGTCTGAGTCTGAGTCCACTGAGGCAGAGATGTCAGGACTGCCCAGAGGGCTTGTCTCCAGCTGTGACGGGACATCTGTGGAAAAATGGAAAGCCCAGAGAGAGGGCCTAAAGGTCAAGGAAGTGCCCAGAGAGGGTGATAAGGAACCAAAGGGTGAAAGGAGTGAAGGTTGGCGGGAAACCAAGTCAGGCAGGGTGTTGTCACACAAGGATACCTGGCTCCACGGCCAGCGGCGCTGGGAGCCCTGCGGTCCCTGCCTCGGGGGTCCTGCTGGCTGCTTCCTGAGAGGCGGGAGGCCTCCTGCCCAAGGCAACAGGAGGTGGGATCTCTTCTTCATTGATCTTCCTACCTTTCCTCACAGCTGCCAGCTGGGATTCCAGAGTCTGAGGAAGAGGAACAAGTCTGGTAACCAGGCAGCAGCCAATCATCCACCCCTCCACAGGGGAAGCAAGTCTCCGCTCCACTGGCCCAACTTCCCGGCTGAGCCCCACCCACTGAGCCTGCGCCCCGGCTGTGCTCACCCACCTTCAAGCCACGCTCACAGCGCCTGGCCTTGGCCGCTTCCCCTGCCTCCTTGGCGCTGGCCGCTGCCGCCCGGTAGTTGTGAATGCGCTCCTCCAGCAAGGCGTGCAGTTCCTCAGGCCTTCCAGCCTGCAGACACTTCAGTTCAGGGCCTGAACCTGCCAAGGCCAGTGAGGCCTCAGCTCCCTACTGCTCCCTTCCTGCCACGACACTGCCCCAGAAGATGGAACTCTAGGGCTCAAGGAAAAGGAAAGGCCCCAAAAAAAGCCTCAAGGTGGGAGGCAGAGACTGAAGAGGCCAGAGGCCTTTCCAGAGGCAAACACAGAGGCCCAGACAATTGGAGGCAGAAAATGGCTGAGGGGGTGGTCTGGGAGAACAGAGAGGCCTTTGAGGCCAGCCAGCCATCAAGGCGTTTTTCTTGTTCTGGGTTTCTGCTTGGGCCAGCTGTTGGAAGAGAACCCAGAAGAGGCCTAGAAATGCAAGCCAGGTTCTGTGCATGCTCCACGTGGACAAGGAGGGGAATAGAAACCCCCAGAGCCTACCTGAGCTGCTGGGGTTGAAGCTGTTAGAAGGGCTGCTTGCACTGGTTGCTCGAGGTTTTCTGGCCCCTTTTCCTCTTCAGGGTTCCCCACCTCCTCAGCTTCTGCTGCTACCACCTCTTCTTCCTCTTGCTCCTCCTTCTCCGAACCCAAGACCTCCTGCAGCTCACTCTGGGAGACACAACATATGCCAGGACCATGGGGCCTTGTGGCCACGTCCATGACAGGACATGAAGACATGAGAGTGAAGGGCCATCTTCCCCCGCAGTACTTGCCAACGTCAGTCACAGTGCCTGAAAAGCCACTTTACCAAACACTCCTAGAATCTGACCAGAGCCAGCTTTGCAAACAGTGACAACTCTAAATCTGAGATGAGGGCACTGCAGAGGTTGGACCAGAGGTCAAAGGAGACCATCTCACACTGTTCAGTTAGCAAACAGTGAGGCCCGGGAACGGTAAGGGGTTACTTCCAATCGAGAACATCGAGGCACAAACCCCAGCTCCACATCCCACTCCTCCACCAGGCTCACACTTGCCCACAGGAGCCCTCCAACACCAGCCTGGCAAGACGTACCAGCAGGTCTGCATCATCCTCAAGCCCTTCTTCCTCCTCCTCCTCCTCCTCCTCCCGCATACAGTCTGCTGCCAATTTCTCGATGTGGGCCATGGGCAGAGGGGCTGAGGGGAAAGGGTCACGGTGGGTCAGGGCTACTCCATTCACCAGACTGAGCAGAAACACACCCAAAAGAAAGCCTTTCACTCCCACCAAAGTTCAATTTGGAAAATGGCTCATCCCTTATGATCCAACTCAAAAGACTCTCTTCAGGGAAGCCTTCCTCAGCTGCTCCCTTTTTGTATTTCAGTATTGCTCTCATACACATCCGCTCATTCCACCTAACAAGTCCATTTCTACCTCTAAAGACTTTCAAAATTCCTTTGAACTTGAATAACTCTTATTGTCTCCCCATTTTATATGTGTTAACAGAAACCTGCAGTGTTAATTCTAACATCACAATCCTTGTACATGGCAGAAGCAGGATCTGAACCCAGGTGCACCTGACGCCGTGGACTGAGAGAGGTGAGGCTCAGTGGCCTCCCACTGTCCTCAGCTCAGAGCACAGTGAATGAGGGTAGTAGCTTTGATGAGGAATATCTGGATCCCCCAACATCTACAGGCATCTGGTCCTAGCTCCCTTCTGGACCAAGAAGGGAGACTCCACGTATCCCCTTACTCAACAGTTTCTATGCATTCATGATGTGCTGGGTTAAGCCCTTGCTAAGGGAGCTCTTCTAACTCTTGGCTGCTGGGGCTGAGCAGGGAGGCAGCAGTTAATCTTCCCGAGAATCAGATTTACCCACAGTGGGGAGGGGCAGCCCAGGGAGGGAGCGCGTGAGCACAGTCAGGAGTCCCAGGCGGAAGTCCTGCCAAGCAGCCAGGGGCACAGAAGTGGCCAGCCAGCTCCAGCACAACTAGGCTGCACACATGGTCCCAGCATCCAGCCTAACCTAGAGATGCAAACTCACCCTGGCCCTTGGGTTCTGGCTTCCTGCCCGGGGTCCGGGCCTCTCCAGTGAGGGCCAGCAGCTCAGCCTCCAGGTCCTCGTCATCTTCTGCCTCTTCCATTCCCAGCATCATGTCCTCAGGGCTGAACTCCACAAAGAGGCCCAGCTGAGGGCAGAGGGGATGGGTCTCAGAAACCACACAATGAGGCAGAGGTATGGACCTGGCCCAGAACCCAATTCTGAGCTCCTGATGGTGGAGGAGTCAGGCCTCTCTTACTGTAAGGCCGGTTACACAAAAGGGGAAACTGAGGCCTGAGTCATGACTCCTGGGGTACCTACCTTCTGATGACCCCCAAAATAACCCTGCAGACCACAGTGCCATTATTAATAAATGGCTGCCAGGCATTTGCTCAGCACTTAATGTGATTATCTTAGTTAATTCTCACAACTCTGAGTAGCAGGGCCTATTTTTATCTCCATGTTCAGATGACACCAAGACAGCCAGTTAAGTGGCACGGTCAGAATTTAAAATAAGGTCTTTGTGACTTGAGGGCAAGTCCTTTACTCCTCCATCTCCTTTACCTACTCCTTTTAAGCCCTCCCCCACCAAAAAAAAAAAAAAAAAAAAAAGACTTGGACTAAAGAGAAATAAGAGGAAACTAGAGGGTAGAATGGCTGAAATTTCCCACATCAGCCTATCTCTGGCTGCAGCTCTCCAGATCCTAGCATCCTTGGTGGCATGCAAAATTGTGGCCCTAAATAAGGAACCCTAAAAAAAATGAGGCCCCTGAAAATAGTCTGATTTCAGTGGCTCCTGAACCATTCACTTGACTGGAGCTGGTCAGTTCAGAAAGACACCTGAAATGGTGTGTCATCCCTCACTACAAGTTCAGGTCTCATCTCCAACCTATGTAAGGCAGGACTTAGAGGACCTGTAAGGGTTCTAACTCCAGAGGACACTACTCAAAGCCTCCGGATAAAGAGGGAAATCCCACCAGTGACCCAGTTTGCCCAATCTCTGTTTAGAGAACCCACCCCATGAATGGCAAAGAGCTGAAGGGAACTAGATCCATACCTGCTTGGCAGCTGCCACGCCCTGACCACTGGCCTGACCTTTCCGAGGTCTTGGGCCTGGCATCTTGGCAGTGCAGGTGTTTATCTGATGGGAGTAGAAAACAGACTCAGGTTGGAGCAGCCTTCCAGCCCCACATCCAGCAGCACTAACTGTAGGAAGGCATGACTAGTAAACCTCCCAACTCAGGGAGAAAGAAGACAATGTTTACGAGAAAGAATACCAATGGTGGTATTATAGTACTGATGGAATATGCGGAGACGGAAAGCAAGGCGGATAACCTGGTAATGGGTTTTAGAGGGTCAGGAAGGCTGTGAACGCATGATGTAAGTTTTTTTTAACTGAGGAAACTGAATTAGACTCAAAGAAGTCGGGTAAGGGAGTAGCCTAGGAAGCAGACTCAGAAGTAGTCTAAGTACAGGGTGGGCAGGAGGCTGGAGAGGATTCAAAAAGGCTGTAGAGCAGCACTTTCCAACATGGGAGTTGCTGTATGGAGTTTTCAGATTTTAATTTCAATCAAGATCGAATAAAAATCATTCTCAGTTTCTCAGTCACCCCAGCCATTGCTCCAAATGTCATTCTGTGTCTCCGGTACTGGGTAGCATAGCACACAAGAATAACTCCATAAGTACAGTTGATGGCACAGCTCTAGAGAGCTGACTCACCAGCCTTCACAGGGCCTGGGCTGGGCACAGGAATAGAGAAATTAGCTTGATTCACACTCAGACCCTAGGAGACAGGTTCAGGAACAAATACAACCCGCCCACACACACACTGCTCCTTGGCTGTTCAGAGTTACATGATGTGTCTGAAGCAGCCTGGAGGCTTCCTGGAGAAGGGATGACTGTATTCAGCTATGATAAAACTGAGGGGCAAGGAAAGGACAGGAGACTCCAAGGAGAATACATCCTGGAAAAGGGTATATGGTTTGAAGACCACCCGACATGCCAAAGAAATAGACGTCCAGTTTGGTGTCCCCAGGACATAAAATGAAACAAGAAATGGTTCAAACTAAGCTGAAAATGTGAGCAGGAGCAAAACAAAATTTAAAAATAGTGAATAAACGTAAAGGAATCTGGACATCACTCTGAACGAATTGGGGTCGGAAGCGGGAGCCGCCCGCTAGAAATATCCCTCTACCTGCACAGGGGAAGGTGCACTGGACAGGAGGGGGTCGGAAGGCAGGGAGCCGCCGCCGGACTGAGCACTTTGCAACAGTCTAGGCGACACAGGCGAGATAATGAGCGTGGGGGTGGCACTGGCGGTGGGGATGCAGTGCAGTGAGATTGCAGAGTTAGGAATCAATCAGCAGGGCTCGGAGCGTGTTGTAGATGTGGGTATTCAGGAGGGGGCGCCCAGCTTGACTCCAGATGTTAGATTTCGGTGACTGGGGTGAAAGGAGAGGCTATCAATTGAGCTGGGACTCGGGAGTGGCCGGAGCTGGGAAAGGATGAATTCAGGCCACGCCAAGCCTGAGGCTGTGCGGCAGGGAGCGGCTCGGCGGGTCCTGGCGCCGGACCCCAGCTCGGGCTCCGGAGAGTTGGGCAGCGGCGTCCGCAGGTGGGGAGAAGCCGGGGCCCGCACGCCCCGGAATCCGGCCCGCCGCCCTAGCCCCGGCCGCCTCCATCTCTCCCGCCGTCTCCTGAACTCTTTTCCGGGGAGGCGGGTACGTAGCATACCTCGCGGTAGATCCGGAACCACGGCGGGCCTCCTCCGGCCCGGCACCGCCCTGGGCTCCCCCGGCCCCGGGCGGCAGCGGCGGTAGGAAGCTCCCGCCCGCCCGGGAGGGTGCGCGGCCGAACACGTGACGCCACTGGCCGGGAGGCGCGCACTGCGCAGGCGCCCCGACAGGTGATCGCAAGGGTGGTGTCCCCAGTGCGCAAGCGCACTCCCACAGGTAGGGCGGCGACACAGAGGTGGGATATCTTCTTCAGGAGCTACAGCTGTTTAAGCAAATACTGTAGGTGGTTCTCCTCCCCGCCCTCTCGCTCTTTTTAATATAAAACTTCCACCATTCATCCAACCCTAGTCTCTTGGGCCCTACAGACGTGGGGCGGGGCCTGGGCAGGACGTTTCTGCAATGTCACCTTCCTTCTTTCCCTCCTTGTTGCTGTGGGGGGTTTTTTGTTTTATTATTATACTGGTTTATTTACAAATTTGAATACTTTGTTTTCCAGAACAGATTCTTCCAATTTCACTCACCCCCCCTGACCCATCAAATGGCACAACCCCATAATTAATCCCCCTTGTCCCTGAACATCCTCATCTATCTGCTTCCAACTCCCCCCAACCCCTTGGATCCTTATACTCATTCTACAATAATGGTTTTATACAATATTTGTCCTTGTGGAACTGAGTTCACTCAGCATAATGCTCTCCAGTCCCTCCCAGGTTAGGTAATAATTAACAAAATCATTGCTCCTGTGTGCTGCGTAGTATTCTATTGTGTGAATGTACCATAATTTGTCAATCCATTCATTTGTGGTTTGACACCTGGGTTGTTTCCATGTTCTTGCGATGGTGAATATTGTTGCTGCGTTTTACTGACAAAGGGAACCTTTTGTTAATCTTTTGGTGATATTGTTGCTGCTGTGTTCCATTGAGTCGACTCTGACTCATCCTGACCCTATGTGTACAAGATCTCTGAACCCTGCTCTATCCTGAGCCAATTTGATCGTCTCTGACACATCTACCCACATTACCCCAGTTACTGAGTCAAGGAATACTTGAATGTACCTCCTCTACAATATTAAGCAAGCAGGGTTGGGTCATCTGCATACAGAAGGTTACTGATGAGTCTGCCTCCAATCCTGATGCCACATTCTTCCTCACAGAGTTCAACTTCTGTAATAGAGAAATGAGAATGAGGAAGATGTGAAACACTTGCTGCAGAAGGTCAAACACTGCAGCCTTCAATAGGAATTGCATCTCAACGTCAAGAAAATAAAAATTCTCACCACTAGAACTATAGGCAATATCATGATAGATGGACAAAAGATTGAAACAGTCTAATACTTCCTACTTGGATCCACAGTCAATACTCTTGGTACTGGCAAGTTAGGAGATCAGAAGATAAATTGCATTGGGAAAATGTGCACTCAAGGACCTCTCTCCAAATTACTGAGGAGAAATGATGTCGGTTTGAGGACTAAGGTGCAATTTATTCAGAGTATGGTCTTTTCACTTACTATGCATCTGAAAGCTGGACAGTGAATAAAGATGGCAGAAGAAAGATTGATGCCTTTGAGCTGTGGTGCTGAAAGAGAATGCTGAAGATCCTATATACTGCCAAAAAGAATCAGATGTCTTAGAGAAGGGTGAAGCCAAGATTTCTTCTTGGAAGCAAAAATGCCAAAGCTTCGTCTGGCATCTTTTGGGTTTGTTGGTAGGAAAGGCTGTTCCTTGGAGAAGGACATTGTGCTTTGAAAGGTTAAGGGTTGAAGGACAGTGGAGAGACAGACCTTTAACCAGGTGGACTGACCCAGTCACTGCAGAAATGGGCTCAAGTGTATCAAAGATTGTGAAGTTGACACATGATAGGACAGTGTTCAGATCTGTTGTTCATAAAGTCGCTGTGGGTTATACTTGACTTGATGGCACCTAACAGCAACACCTCTCCAGAAAGCTGAAGGAAAACAACATCAGTCTAGAGACTAAGGTGCGCCTGATCTAGGCCATGGTCTTTGCAATTACTTGCTCTGAGTCAGAGAGCAAGACAATAAGTAAGGGTGACAGGATTGATGCCTCCGAGTTGTGATATTGGAGGGGAATATTGAACATACCATGGACTGCCAAGAGAATGAACAAGTTTGTCCTGAAGAGGGTGAAACCAAGTTGCTTCTTGGGAGGCAAAGATTTTGAAGCTCTGTCTCACATACTTTGGGTATGTTGCCAGGAATGACCAGTCCTTGGAGAAGGACATCATACTTGGAAGGGTAAAGGAATGGGAAAGAAGAGGAAGACTCAGGATGAGATAGATTTGACACAGTAACTGAGATAATGAAGGTAGGTGTGTCAGAGATAGTGAGACTGGTTCAGGACAGGGCAGGGTTCAGAGCTATTTTACATAGGTCATTATGAGTCACAGACAACTCAATGGCCAAGACAAGAGTGAGCCATTCAGCAGTCCCTGTTTTAACTGTCTACTCTATGGTGGGTCATAAAACCAGGTCTAGGGTGAGCTCTGGTGGCCCAGTGGCAAGAAGTTGCACTGTAATCACAGAGGTGTGTGGTTCAAATCCACAAAATCCTCTGCTGGAGAAGGAGGAGCAATCTCCTGTACCAGTCAGATCTGATTTGATGGTACACACACACACACACACACACACACACACACACACACACACACGCAGGGGTAAATGCTAATAAGCTTATTTACAATTCCTGGAATACACAGATATATTTGGTAGGGTCAGAATGTTAGTGAAATGGAATTGGCTTTGGTTTCAACCTTATGTTAACCAAAATCATGCTAACCTATTGCTTGGAGTTTGTTCAGGTCATGTTGTTCTTAGGGTCGGGCCTGACTCGAGACCATATGAACAACAGATCTGAACCTTGTCCTATCCTGTGACATCCTCCTCATTTTTGACATACGTGGGCCCATTGCTGCAGTCACTGTCAGTTCATCTCATTGAGGGTGGCCCTCCCTTTGCTTAATGTCACTTTTCTTTACTTTTTTTAAATTTTTAAAAAATTGTATTATTTTTACATGTACCGTCAAATCAGATCTGACTGGTACAGGAGGAGATTGCCCCCTCCTTCTCCAGCAGAGCATCTGTTGGATTTGAACCACGTACCTCTGGGATTGCAGTGCAGCATCTTGCCACTAGGCCACCAGAGCTCCCTTAATGTCACTTTTCTAAGCACGATGCCCCTTTCCAAGGAATGCCTCTCGAACAAAATGCCCCCCAAATTAGGGCTGTACTTTCTCTCAGACATATCTGTAATACCCAAACCTACTGCTTTGAGTCTGTTCCAAATCATAGTAGCCTTCTAGCAGGTTTTTAAGATTGTTGATGTTGTGTTCTTTTTTTTTTTTTTGTTATCTAGTTTTTATTTCAGTCATAAATTTGTCTGCAATCCTGCTAACCTTGTAGAGAAATAAAGCATGGAACCCAAAGAACTGTAGCAAGAGCACAAAGATTAAAAGGTACTGCAAGTACACTGGGGGTTGCAAGTTGATTTCTGGAGCTATAGAAGGAATGATGTGGTGATTAAGAGAAAACATGAAATACAGATCATAATTAGAGTTGTCCACAGTCAGCAATGGTGATCTTCTTGCTGGTCTTGCCATTCCTGGACCCGAAGCGCTCCATGGCTTCCACAATGTTCATGCCTTTTTTCACCTTGCCAAAGACTACATGCTTGCCTTCCAACCTGGCACATAAACCCAGGAATGATTCTGTGAAAGCAGGAACCCTTGTAACCAAATCCTTTCTCCCCAGTACTCAGAGCACAGAAGTTTTCTGCTGTCTTTGGGACTTTATCTGCACACAGCTTGAAGGAGACGCAACCTAAAGGTTCGCCATCAGCGGTGATGTCGAAGTACACAACAGGATTGACCATGGCTGGGGACAGCGTAACAAACAACTATACTGCTGAGGCGACGGTGTCTGCAAAGCCGATGTTGTGTTCTTTTGTGCTGTCAGGTTAACTACAACTTGGCGACCCTATGCACAGCAGCTCTGAACTCTGCTCTATCCTGAGCCAGTCTCACTGACTAACACACCAACCCCCATTGCCCCAGTTACTGTATCAAACAATTTCTTTCAGCGTCTTCCTCTCCTGTGCTGTCCCTGAACCCTTCCAAGCATTATGTCCTTCTCCAAGGTCTGGTCCCTCCTGGTTCAAAGTATATGAGACGAAGCTTTAGAATCCTTGCCTCCAAGGAGCAGCCTGGTCTCACCCTCTCTAGGATGAACCTGTTTGTTTTCCTAGCAGTCCATGGTATATTCAATACTCTTCTCTAGCACCACAGCTCAAAGGCATCCGTTCTCTGTTGCAGACCGAAGGCAACGTATTTTTATAATTAGTAATAATGAGACAGGGCACCAGGAATGATA
>NW_006399755.1:7846383-7853298 GCF_000299155.1 Elephantulus edwardii
CTCCTCTCTTTCAAAAGTAAAAGAAAGACTCCCTCCCTGGTACACAATCCCCCCGCACCCCTCCCACCATTCCAAGTACATTCCACTATGCAACCTTAATTGTGGACTCTTGTCAATGTTGACACTTAAGGAACACCTTAGTGCCACAAGGTGACCTTCAGCTTATATTAAGTCTCCCTCATTTCCTGATATAGCATTTGGTCTACTATTAGAAAATTTGATATTCGGCTTCCCTCAGTTCTTCTATCATCACTAGTTACTGTCCAAGTAATTGTGAAGACATGGCCTGGACACCTCAGGTGTCCTCAAGTCAACTACAACTCACAGAAAACCTATGAACAGGTCAGAAACCCTGCCCTGTCTATCTTGCCGTCCTCACCATGTCTAGTATACTCAAGTCCACTGTTAATATCACTGTCAATCCATCTTGTTCAGAGTGTTCCTCTCTTTCAGTGGCCCTCTCCTTTCCAAGTATGATGTCTTTTTCCAAGGACTGGCCCCTCCATCATAGCCAAAGCATGTGAGACAAAGCATCACCATCCTTGCTTCCAAGGAGCACTCTGGCTACACTTTTCCCAAAACATATTTGTTTATTCTTTTGGCAAGCCATGGGATATTCAGAACTCTTCAACACGACATCTCAAGGCATTCTGCTTTCGTCCTTATTGATTATGCACCTTTCAGATGCACAGCAAGTAATTATAAAGATCATGGCTTGGATCGGGCACACCTTTAAAGTTACAGGGGTACTCTTTAAACTGACCTTGACAGTAGATTTTCTCAATACAACATGTCTTTGATTTCATGACTGCTGGTACCAGTAGTGTTGATTGTGTTTCTAAGCAAATGGAAATCATTGATGTCGATCTTTTCTCCATTTATCATGATATTTCCACTTCAAGATTTCCTCCCTTTCAGCAAGCAAGGTTGTTTCATCTGCACAATACAGGTTGCAGAGGGGTCTTTCTCCGATCCTAATGATCTATCCTTCATAGTCCAGCTTCTTAATTAAATTTTCTCAGCCTACAGATTGAATAGATATGGGGAAAGGATACAGCCCTGATGGGTACCTTTCTTGATTATAAACCATGCTTTGTTCTCCTGCTCTGTTCAGACAACAGCTTTTTGGTCTTGGTGTAGGTTTCACAGAGCACAATTAAGTATTCTGAGATTCTGATTCTTTTTTAAAAAATTTATTTTTCATTTCAATGAACATCTACAGAGATTTTGGAATTCCATTCATTCATTGTTGCACCCCTCTCCCCACCCCCCCCCGAGATTCTGATTCTTGATGTTAGTCATAATTTGTTATGATTCAGCATCAAATGCTTTTGCATAGTCAATAAAACACCAATAGACATCCTTCTGGTGTTCTCTGCTTTCAGTCAAGATCCATCTGACATCAGCAGTGATCTCCCTTGTGCCATGGCCTCTCTTAAATCCAGCTTGAATTTCTGCCAATTCTCTATTTTTATTTATTTATTTATTTATTTTTTTGCCAATTCTCTATTGATGCACTGTTTTGTTGTTGATTGGTGTCGAGTCGAACATGACTTATAGCAATTCTATGTACAAAAGGGCTGAAGTCTTTCTATATTTATCAACATTTATCAAAGTTCATAAAGTTTCCAGAAGCATGTTGTTTAGAAAGTGGATACCACCCCTGCTTCCAAGTATTGTTTCAGCCATTGAAAAATAATCTTCAAGGAAGCTCTGGTGACCTAGTGGTAAGGAACTGTGCTGCAATCCTGAAGGCATGTGGTTTGAATCCACCAAATGCTCTGCTGGAGAAAGAGGGACAAACTCCTCCTTTGCCAGTCTGATCTGATTTGATGGCACACAAGAAAAAAAATCATAGTTTTTGCCTGCATATGATATTAGTGAGAAGTCTTGATAATTCTCATACTGTATGACCTCTTTTTGTGAATGGAAACATATATGGATCTCTTTAAGTCAGTTGGCCAGGAAGCTGTGTTCCAAATTTCTTGTAATAGACTGGTAAGAACATCCAGGATTGCATGTTTGTCGAAACATTTTAATTGGTATTCCATAAATACCTGAAGCCCTATTTTTTATTATTATTAAATTTTATTAGTTTTAATGAACATTTACAGAGATTTTGGGTTTTCATTCATTCATTGTTGCACTGTGAAGCCCTATTTTTTTGAAAGTGTCTTCAGTACAGCTAGAACTTCTTCATCACCATTGATTCTTGAACATCTGCTACTTCCTTAAATAGTTCCATGTCAGCCAATTATTTTTGGTACAGTGACTATGTATTTCATCCATCTTCTTTCCATGCTTCTTGGATTATTCAAGATTTTGCCCATAGCATCCTTCAGTATTGCAACTTTGTAGATAACCAATGTTGTTGTTACTATTAAATGCTGTCAATTAGGGTAAGACTCATAATGACCCATGAACAATGCATCTGAACCCTGTCCTGTGCTATTCTCATCATCTCTGACACACTTGAACCCATTTTTGCAATTACTGTGTCAATTCATTTTCATAAGGGTCTTTCCTTCTCTCTTTTTTAAACTATTATTTTTATTCTTGTGTTTGTGTACCATCAAATCTGATCTGACTGGTACAGGAGGAGATTGCCCCTCCTTCTCCAGCAGAGCATCTGGTGGATTCAAACTGTGTACCTCTGGGATTGCAGTGCGGTTTCTTGCCACTAGGCCACCAGAGCTCTCTGAAGTCTTTCTCTCTTATAAAGACCCTCCACTTTTCCAAGAAATAGCCTTTCCTAGCAACATGACCAGAGTATGTGAGATGAAGCTTTATCATCAAATGCCTCCAAGGAGCATTCTGGCTGCACCTTCTCTATGACATACCAGTTTGTTCTTTTCTCTTTTGGCAGTTTATTGGATGGATACTCAGTACTCTTTTCCAGCACAACTCAAAGGCATCCATTATTCTTCTGTCATATTTATTCATAGCCCAACTCTCAGATGCACAGCAAGTGATTGGAAAGACTGTGGACTGAATCAGGCATACCATAGTCTTTAAACTGATGTCATTGCTCCTTAGTAGTTTGGAGTGGTCCCTAACAGCGGACTTTCCTAATACAATACGTCTTTTGATCTCCTGACTGGTGGTACCAAGTGTGTTGATTGTGAATTCAAGTAAAATGAATGGTTGATAACTTCAATCTTTTCTTCATCTATCATGATGTTGCTTAGTGACCCATTGGTCAGGATTTTTGTCTTTTTGATGTTGAGATGCAATCCATATTGAAGACTGTAGTATTGCGTCTTCTGCAGCTAGACCTTCAAGTCCTCCTCATTTTCAATAAGCAAGGTTGTGTTATCTGCATAATGCATATTGCTGATGAGTTGTCAGATGGATCCTAACTGAAAGCAGAGAATACCAGACCATAGTCTGGATTCCTGTGCCAATCAGCTGTTAAAAAATGACAGTATATTTACACAACAAGAAGTGAAATAAAATACTATAGATTTCTGGGGGGGGGGAGAATATACATGGTTCTAATTATGTTGAAGTATTTCTCCTTAATTCTTATTTTGTTGTGTTTTTATCAAGAGAAGCTGTTGATGAGGATGTTGATGATGTTAAGGGCACAGGATAGGACAGGGTTCAGACCTGTTGTTCATAGGGTCACTATAGCAATGATATTAGTCTAGAGACTAAGGTGCACCTGCCTAACCCAGGCCACTGGTCTTTGCCATTACTTGTTATGTTTCAGAGAGTTGGACAATGACTGAGGATGATAGAAAAAGAATAAATGATGCCTTTGAGTTGTGGTGCTAGAGAAGAGTCTTGAACATACCATGGACTGCCAAAAAAACAAATAGGTCTGTCTTGGAGGGGGAGAAACCAAATTTCTCCTTGGAGGCGAGGATTTTTTTCCCTCTGTGTTTTACTATTTTTATTATACTAGTTTATTTACAAAATTAGAATACATTGTTTTCCAGAACAGATTCTCCAATTTCCTTACCCCCCATCAAATTGTACAATCCCATGATTAATCCCCCTTCCCCCACACCCCCTCATCCCTTTGATTCCACCTCTCTCCTTGGATCCTCATTCTCAATTTACAATAATGGTTTTATATATTTGTCCTTGTGGGACTGGGTTAGTTCACTCAACCTAAGGCTCTCCAGTCCCTCCCAAGTAAGGTAATAATTTACAAAATCATTGCTCCTGTGTGGTGCATAGTATTCCATTGTGTGAATGTACCATAATTTGTCAATCCATTCAATTGTGGTTGGACATTTGGATTGTTTCCATGTTCTTGCGATGGTGAATAACGCTGCTATGAACATTGGTGTACAAGTCTCCATTTGTGCCTCAGGTCTCATTTTCTTTTCTCTTTTTAATTATTTTTTGTGTGTACTGTCAAATCAGATCCAACTGGTACCGGAGGAGATTGCCCCTCCTTTTCCAGCAGAGCATCTGAATTCAAACCACGTACCTCTGGGATTACAGTGCAGCTTCTTGCCACTAAGCCACCAGATCTCCCTCTCAATTCTCATTTTCTCAGGGTATATTCCAAGCAGTGGAATAGCTGGGTCATATGGAATTTCTATGTTCATCCTTTTGAGAAAGCTCAAAACTGTCCCTAACAATGTATAAGAGTTCTTATCTCACTATATCCTCTCCAACATTTATTACTTGCTGCCCTGTTAAACTTTGCAACTGTTACTAGAGATGGTATCTCATTGTAGTTTTGATTTGCATCTCTCTTATTGCCAATTAGAAGGTAGGATTTTGAAGTTCCTTCTCACATACTTTGGGCACATGGCCAGGAGAAACTGGTCCTTGGAGAAAGACATCATGCTTTGAAGGGTGGAGGGACAGCGCAGGAGAGGAAGACCCAGGATGAGATGTATTGATAGAGTGACTGGGGCAATGAGGGTAGGTGTGTTGGAGACAGTGACACTGGCTCAGGACAGGGCAGAGTTCAGAGCTGCTGTACATAGGGTTACTATGGGTCATAGGCAACTTGATGGCACATAACAAGAACAACAACTATGAGTTGTACTTGACTCAATGGCACCTAACAATCACCTCCAATCTTGGCATCACATTCCTATTCATAGAGTCCAGCTTCTTGAATGATTTTTGTCAGCATACAGATTGAATAGGTATGGAGAAAGGATACAAAACTAACATGCATCTGTCCTAATTTTAAATCTTAAGAGTGTTTTCTTGCTCTGTTCAGACAACAGCTTTTTGGTTTAGATATAGGTTTCATATGAGCATAATTGATTTTAGATTCCCCTTCTTCTCAATGTTAGCTACAGTTTCTTATGATCTACACAGTTAAATGATTTTGCATTGTCCATGAAGCACAGAAAGGCATTGTTCTGGTAATCTCTGCTTTCAGTCAGGATCCAGACGACATCAGCAATGATTTCCCTGGTGCCACAATCTCTTCTAACCCAGCAGTCAGTTTTCTGGAAGTTCTCTGTCAGTTAATGTTCTAGCAGTTTATGGATGATCATCTGCAATATTTTACTTGCATGTGATAGTAATGACATTGTATCAATATAATTATAAATGACATTGTGTCATCCACATTCTGTTAAATGACCTTTCTTGGGAATGGGAACAAATATAGATCCCTTCTAGTCAGTTGGCCAAGCTGCTGTCCCCGAATTTCCTGGCATAGCCTGGTGAGCTTGTCCATGGTTGAATAGAAGTGAAAAAGGATACCTGTCTGGCTCCTTTTTGCCAGAGGAATGTCATCAATCCCTAATGAGAGTAATATTTTCTTTTGGTTTTGTATATATGCTTTTAATTATGTTGAGGAATTTCTCCTTGACTCCTATTTTGCTGTGTTTTTATCAAGAGAAGGTGTTGAATTTTGTCAAATGCCTTTTCCACATTATCTAAAAAGGGGAAAATGGACCAGAGAGGCATAGGGCCATATCTTTCCAAAAGGCTGAGGGAGAAAAATGTCGTCTGTCACTGCCCCAGAGCAGAGAGCAGATAAAGAGCCCGTAGGCCAGCCACATGGTGGCTCTAGAGCCACACCAACAGCAAGAGGTTCATTTATTTGTTGCTGACTCACAGACTCACAGTTATGGAACCAACAATGGGGTTTATTAGGGAAGAAAGTTGGAGAGTGGGGAAGGAAAATGATATCTCACAATACAAGTCCAGGTTTTAGCCCATCAGTTGTTGTTTTTGATTGCCATTGAATTGAGCATGACTCATAGTGATCCTATGAACAAAAGGCCTGAAGCCTTTCTATAACTATCGTCATTTAACAAAGTTCATGGTTTACAGAGGCATATTGTTTAGGAAGTGGATGCCACTCCTGCTTCCAAATCTGTCTTAAACTGGGAGCTCTACCAAACACTGTCCATCATGGGCAACCGTTATGGCATTTTACACCCTAATGGCACAAGGTTCAGCATCACAGCAACCCCAGGTTCCCTCAGTACAGCATATTGACAGAAGAGTGCTGTACCACTTAGAAGAATGTTCCTCTAAAATAATAACTGACTTTTAACTACAAAGGCTGTCCCCAAGGTCTTGTTGACTCTAAACAAGCTTAAATAAAAAACAACCAATATAGTATGTTATTGTTGTTATTATGTGCCCTTAAGTCACCTGTGGTGTATAGTGGCCCAACAGTTACAAGTCACAATTCTTCAATTAGTCCAGGCTTTGGTTTCAGTTCAACAGTCAAATCCAAATCATCCAGCAAGGTTTGCCTCAGAGAAGGTATAACAAGCATCCAGCACAATACTACCAACGGCAATATACACGTTCAATGCAATCCCAATACAAATACCAAGTTCATTCTTCAATGAGATGGAAAAGGCAATCTCCAGCTTCATTTGGAATGGAAAGAAGCCACGAATAAGCAAAGCACTCCTTAAAAATAGAAAAACGGTAGGAGGCATCTCACTCCCTGACTTAAAATCCTACTACACT
>NW_006399755.1:7854788-7898837 GCF_000299155.1 Elephantulus edwardii
AAAAAAAAACACACAACAAAACAAGCATCCAGCAAAAACCCTATAATTGTGGCCAGCACAAATGCAAGAAGCCTCAGGTCACACCTTGCAACAGATTCTCCACAGCAGTGCCACAGTCTCTCCACAACCAGGGTTTTGCTCTCACCAGGGTCTTGCTGCCACAAGCCTTGCTTACCCCAAATCTTGCTGTGCAGTGTGTGAAAACATACTCTTTATCTTATCCTTGTCCCACAGCTGTTGGTGATTTGTAACACCATGCTGATTTGCAAAACTGTGTGTCTGCAGTTAAGGTAGCTAGACACTAGAGGGGCCTAACTGTAATAGCTAAAAAAAAAAACAAAACAAAAAAACAACAAAAAAAAAACCCCAAAAACCCGCTTTAAGTTTAGCACCACATGCATCAATTGAGATTATCACATGGTTATTATTGTTTTATTGATGTGGTGGAGGGGGACTGCTCCACCTGTAGTCGTGTATGTCAGGCAAGAGAGTCTAGTTAGAGATGGTGCCCATACTAATCCAGGGACTGACAGGAGTTCAGGCACAGTACAGTCTGCCAGCTAACATAAGGAATCTCTAAACATAGATCTGTGGGCACATATCTGGCCTCAGGTGGAGCAGAGATGGGATGGAACACAGCCAATCACCTGGTGAGTGCTGACTCGCTAACTCACTCCTCTGACCTGTGGAAGGAACCTGACACAGGAGACAGCACCTTGTCAGCAGACAGTTGCTGGTGTTGAGACCACCACAATCTGAATTCCTGTGCCAATCAACTGTTAAAAATGACTGTGCTTTACTGTTTATGGTTCTGTGTTCCATCTGTCTCTTTAGTCATTCAATTCTTTCAGTCTATGTTTAAAGTATTTGTTTTTCCTATTTAAACTCATTGTTCCAGAATTATCATCTGAGGTGTAGCCCTAGGAGGTTGTACTGCTAACCCAAACGTGGTGCTTCTCAGGCAGTTTGAATCCGTCAGCCCCTCTGAGGGGGGAAGATGAGCCGTCAGTTGTGCATCAGTTCCAACTGCTTGGCAATGACTTCTCTGAGTGACCTGATCTGTTTTCGGGTGTCTTCATTGAAGATGGTTTGGATTTCATTGGACATAAATTTTGCCACTGCTGACCACTCTAAAAAGAAATACAGTAGAAGGTCCTGGATAGAGTGGATGAAAGATGTGAACAAAACTAAAAATTATGAAAATGGCCAAGTTAGGTGGTCTGGTAGAGACTAGTGGGATTCCTAAGAATCCTAAGATGGCCGTTCGTCACCCTTCAAATTTAGAAAATGCACTCCTGTGGCTCAGCTTCTAGCCAGACAATAAACAAACCTACAAGGTGAACAGAAGCCCCAGTAAGAACTCACTCCTTAAAATAATCATATAAAAAAAAATAGTCATATAAGATCAAACCACTCAATGCCATCAAGTCAGAACTGACTCAAAGTTGACCCTTCAGTGGGTTTTCAAAGGCTGTCTTTACACAGGAGGAGACAGACGGTTTCTCCCTCAGGATCTGGTAGATTCAAATCCTCTGCCTTTAGGTTGGTAGTGCAGCTCCTTACCCATTAGCCCACAATCCACATGTCTGTAAACAGGGTTATCTGACCAGGAATAAAGCTCAGAAGACAGAAGGATGAATGGAAACAAGATGAATGGAAGTGGGAAGAGCTTGGTGACATTGTGGATATTGTAGTTATCTTAAAACTCTTGAATAGAAAACCAATTAGCTTTGTAAACTTTCACAGAAATCACAATAAAGGAATCTTTGTAATCTTGGAAACCCTATAGATATTTTAACCTGGACTGACTGATCATGGACCCTCCGAAGGCTCTTAATTGCTCTCGAGAAGGCCCATTTTTCTCTAGTGCCCTGGATGGTGAGCCTTGAGGTGTGGTCTTTGGGTGAGCAGTGTTAACTTTAGGCCGCCAGCACTTCTGCCAGGAATGAGCAATCTGTCCTGTAGTGTTGTCATAGCTGGTACTGACTCAATGGCACTGGCTTTATGATTTAATATTTATCCCATGTATACTTTTAAATTTTAGGCTGCACTCAAGGTTTAGATAGCGTATCTAGTTATTATGTCTGTTCTTTATCCACATTTTATCTTGAGAAATATAACCAGTTGCTTTGAAGAAGTCTCTCTCAATTCTTCTGGTAATTTTCTCATCAATAGATTCAGTTAAACATTGTTGGCAGGAGTTATTGGTGCTATTTCTTAGAAGTAACATCAGATTCCAGTTAGAGCCATTGTTGGTTCCCTGTAAACATTAGAATAATTTACCAACTTATTCAAGAACCTCTACAGGATTTGTATCTGAATTGACTTAATTATATATATTTTTATTAGAAGTATTCCTAATACTGGACTTCATAGTTTGTTATGTAAGTCTCTCTTTTTAAAAGATTTGTTTTTATGGTGTCAGTCTGGAAACTAAGATGCACCTGATCCAGGCCATGATCTTTGCAATCACTTTCTTTGCATCAGAGAGCTGGACTAGGGATGATAGAAGGAGAATTGATGCCTTTGAGCTGTGGTGCTGGAGATGAGTGTTGAATATACCATGGGCTGCTAGGAGAACAAACAGGCTTGTCCAGGAGAGGGTGAAACCAGACTGCTCATTGGAGGGAAGGATTCTGAAGCTTCGTGTGACATACTTTGGATATGTTGCAAGAAGGGACCAGTCCTTGGAGAAGGACATCATGCCTGGGAGGGTGGAAGGGCAGCATGAGAAAGACTGGACGAGATGGATTGACTCAGTCATCTGATAATGGGAGTAGATGTTTCAGAGACAATAAAGTTGGCCCAAGATAGAGCAAGATTCAGAGCTGTTGTACATAGGGTTGCTATGAGGCGTAAGCAACTTGACAGTACATAACAACGACAAAACGTACCTTTTAAATATATTTTCCAACCATTTCTTGCTAGAGATTATTTAATATTGCTATTATTACTTGCAGTTTTGTACTGTGGGTTTTGTTTGTTTTTAAAATAAACAACAAAGGAATGGATAGAGAAGCTCTGTATATTCACACAGTGGAATACTATGCAGCATTGAAAAACAAGGAACTCATGAAATATTATTCAAAATGGGTGACCTTAGAGGACATTATGCTAAGTGAAGTATCTCAGTCACAAAAGGACAAATATTGCATAGTGCCACTGTTGTAAAATGGGACTGACACTGAGAGTAAGGCAAGACAGGAGGAGAGGGCTGAATGGTGTATAATGCATTCAAACAGATGAGGGAGAGAACTGTTTAAAAGAGATATATGATTGGGTATTATTGTCATGTGACAGAAGTATAGAATGAAGGCTGCACAGTGGAGTGGACTTGGGTGGAGGGACTGCATAACAATGAAAGAGTTTTTCTTTTACTTTTCAAGGAGAAGAGTGAATTGGGGGGGAGAGGGTTGGAAGGGAGAAAAGTGCAAAAAATGAATGAATGGAAACACTAAGTCTGTAAACTTTCATTAAAATTAATAAAAACAAAACTACATTTTGTGTATTTGTATGATTCCAAATTAAAGACTCAAGATGATACAGTGCAAAGTCCTCCAGGCAGCCCTTATCATTCAATTATCTTTTTCTGGGTGCAGTCAATGTAGTAAACTCCTTCTATAACTATTTTACAGATGTAAGTATATTGTATGCATACATTTACATACAGGTAAACATCAATTAATGTCCTGTGAGATGTGATTTGGACACCATGTCCTGTTTTCTGAGGGCACGAGATTCCCACAGCAGACTGACCTGGGGCTGCTGTGTAGCACATGTTTGGACAGTTCCTTCTGCAGATGCCCAGTGAGCATTTGGCCAGGTTTTCCCCACCTTCTCTGCTAAGTCAGCTCGCCTGCTTGTGAGAACTTGCCTGGGGGAGGACTGCACAGGCCCAAGGCATGTGAGCCAGAGCTGGGGCACCCAGGCACACACCCTGTACCCAGAGACCTGGGTGTCCTGTCCCATGGATGTGTATGTGACTAGATGTTACCTCAACAGTCCTTAAGGGGCACATACACAGTATTGTGTAATTAAATCAGTGGTAGGAGAGGTGGGATGCTTTGTGGAAGGGCACTTTGGGTTTATAAGCTGGTATTTATAAAGACTGTGTATAAGGCCATTAGTGGTTCCATGATAAGAGTTCTCACTTCCAAGTGGGACATACATATTTGATTCTCAACAAATTTTCAGCTTTCAGACAATCGAGGAAAAAAGGCCTAGTGATTTACTTCTGAAAATGAGGCAACAAAAACTTTAGGGATCACAACTGATCGTTAATGATCAGTTAAAGATGGAAGAGGACAAGGCAGGTCCTGACCATGCTGCGAGGTTACCACTAATGGGAGCCAGCCTGACAATGGCCAGTAACAACACAATGACTATAAATGTTCCAACCAAGAAAAAGCAATTTACTGGAAATTGCAAGAGATGTCATAGCCATTCCCATACAGTCTAGTTCCCCCAAACAATTCCATGTGCTTAGAAAAATCAGTCTTTAAAAAACCAGGAGACCCCAGTAGATCCTTGTGGGAGCCCCTCACTCTTCCTTTAGCGCATACAGCACATCATCTTGGCTGATGTTGAGTCGCACACGAAGAAGCAGGTCGTTCTTGCTTGGCTCCACCAGGAGGAGGCGACAGGCACCAAGGCGGGAGCACACGGCCATGGTCTCGGACATGGTGGGGTAGGGCAGTCCCTCCATTCTGCACAGGTCCATGTGCTGGCTGTACACCTACATATGAGAAGCAAAGCTGAGGTGGGCTGCCTGTATCCTTCAGATATGACTGGGTCGATCATTTACAACTCCTTTTGGGAAAATGAGACTTTTAGTGCTTAGGACAAGAAGTATCCCAGAAGTCATTGGGGGACACCCCTAGTGGTGCACAGATGCAGAACATAAGACGAGTTTGGAACTGAGCACAAGGCCTTAATTCTGGCTCTGGCATGTGCATAGGTGAACAATGATGGGCAGTGAATTTCTTTTCTGAGCTTCAGTTTTACAGTTCTGGTCTCCTGATAATTCCACCTGTTTTGCTACCAGGGTATTTTCCTTAGTGGATTCAGTGAGCAGATGCCAAGACATGACTTTTGGAAAATCACAAAGGTGCAAACAGAAAATAGAGGAAAGGGAGTAAGAAGATAGCCAAAAACCTGTCACAAAGACCCTTACAGGGTTGGGCCAGTCTGTGGTACTTTATTTTTTTAATTATTTTTTGTGTGTACCGTCAAATCGGATCTGACTGGTACAGGAGGAGATTGCCCCTCCTCCTCCAGCAGAGCATCTGGTGGATTCGAATCGCGTACCTCTGGGATTGCAGTGCAGCTTCTTGCTACTATGCCACCAGAGCTCCCTGGTACTTTCTGTAACTGTATTATTAATCTATCGCTCCCGCCCCTGGCATCCTTTACAGCCAATGAAACATTATGGTGTTCAGGAAACGTTTATAAATGAGACTGAGTTACACTATGTTGAAAGGCTGTCTTCAGGTCTTAGAAGGGTAAAAATCTATTATGGCCAAAATATGACCAGTAACTAAGCTTTTAAATAAACCACCAACTCATTTAAGAAGTAGTTGAAAGGAAAAGTATTTTCTTGACGTCTCTGTGTTAAGATGCTTAAAACATATAACACAGATAAAAACAAACACATTTTAAAGTACTGATCCTCTAAGGCAATGAGCGTGTTTCCCTTAACAGTCTTAAAATGAATGCTTAAGCCACATCCTCTAATGAGTCCTTTTATGTGACCTCAAATAGCATTCAGAGTCTGATTTTCATGGTTTATTTTAAAAAATGAATCCTGGAAACTCTTCCTCGCTACAACATGAACTATATTAGGGCAATAATTTTTGTCTTCACCTTTAATTTTCTCACTTCTAGGGGAGCATATGACACAGCAGTGGCCTTCAACCTACTACAGAAATCAGATCCTAAAGGTCTTTATCACATGACAGGTGATATTTTGAGAATAGCCTGCTATTCTCTCACATAAGGAAGGTGACACAAAATAGAAAAACATATACACTGATTATTGAAATCCTCTGTCTTTTTAAAGAAAGGGTATCATCAGACCAAAGCTCAGGAGATTAATCACCTGCTGAAACGTTGCTTCCTCCAGACCCGATCGACGGAATTCTGCAAGGACGGCTCTCAGGAAGCCTTGTTCCAGAACAGAGGAATTCCTAAAAGGAAATGAAAAGATGTGAGTTCTTCACATTGGCTGTACCACTAGTCCAGAGGAGAAGTCAAACGGTTACTCTGTGCCATTAGAAAAAAAGAAAGGATAGAAAATATAGGGTCTTATATTAGTCAGCAAGGAGGAGCTCTGATGGCCTAGTTAGTAAGGAGTTACACTGCCACTTTCAGGGCAAACAGTTCAAATCCACTGGCTGCTCCATGATTACAAGATGGGTCATCCCCGCCTATGTGACTTAAAACCTCTGAAACACACTGGAGGCTATGAGTTGGCTCCGACTCCATGGTAATGAACAACAGCGTATTATTCAGCAAGATCAGCCTTCCTGCCTAAAATCTCCAACTCTTTTTGAAGTAAGGAAACACAGCCAGAATAACTGGGAATATATTCTCTGTTATCACATTATGAGTGGTGTGCCAGCCACTCACTGCTCCACAGAACTTTTTACTCCACTTACACCCTAGGTAGAGCTTCACTGCAGTATGGTTAACAGTGATTATTATCTGAGGTTTACTGTTCTGTCTCCCTGACTAGATAGATTGCACCCCTTAAGAGAAAGGACATCTTTAGCAAATCCTGACTGAATGACTAAAAAGCTTAGAAAACCTCTTGAAACCCTTCAGAAAGGCCCAGGTTAAAGAAGTGGAAGCATCTTACTTGATGGCAGCGATGTAGGAAGATGAGAACATCTCATTCACAGCTTCTATCAAGTGAGCCACTGTGACCAGGCCAGGGGAGCCTGGCTTCTGCTGGGAGAACTCGCAGATCTCGGTGGCACGTCTGCAAATGTCCAAGCAGCGCCGGGCATCTCCAGAGAGGGCTGCCACCTGCAGAGACACTTATCACCCAAGGTCCCCCTCCCACCCCAGCCCAGGTGATCCATGCAAGACTGTCCTTGGAATCAGAACACAGGTGAATCTGGCTATCTCATTTAGATGTCCCACTGGGGACAGGTGACCTCACATTCTGAATTTTAGTTTTATCTATACTGTACCGACACATTAGTTATGTGTTGCACAAAAATGAAAGACGGTACTGGGAATTTAAGGCCTTAGTGTTGGCAGGGAGTCTTGCTGAGGCACAGGGAGTAAATTCTGCTCTGCTGGGTACTCAATTCCCCACATCCAAACCTCTGTTCTAAAACCACACTGGAAAGAGTAGGTATTAATGGCTTTGTTTTATTATCCTCCTGACCTACCACCTCTGGGGCCCCTCTCCTTCCTGTAACACTTTCCTCTTCAGGTATGTTTCCTGGACGTCTTAAAGAACCTCCCTACTTGCAATAGTGAAAAAGTCTACTAGGTGACAATTTGCCTCATCAACATTTGTCTGGCAGTAGCAGAAACTGAGGCAGCAGGTGAGAGTGGACTGGTTATGTTTCAGCATGGCTGGGCCGTGATTCTGAGAGGTTTGGCAGTTAATATAAGAGTCATCCTCCATTTTTGCATAATACTGATTGACTGACTCATAAAGAACTTGTCTTTGGAAACATACCATATCAGTATAAAGAAGAGGATATAGAGAATGACTATGATTATTCAGAAAAAAAATAACAGCTCTTAGAAGCGACATGACTGTAGTGGACACAAAGTACTCTATTGAAAAGGAGGGCTATATGGTAACCTTGAGGATCTTTCTCTTAGAAATGATCTCCCGATTAGCAAACTCTGGTGGTCTAGTGGGAAAGGAGTTGCACTGCCAACCCAAAGGCAGGTGGTTCAAATCCATTAGCTGCTCCATGGGAGCAAGGTAGGTGATCTCCTCCCATATGACTTACAACTTCCTAAAAAAACCTACTGCAAAGTCAGCTGTGGATTAGTTCCTGACTTGACAAAAATGAGTTTTTCAGTTTTTGAAGCAAAATCTGGAAAGAGACAAATCTAACTGGCTCACTTCCACCCTTCAATAGAATACCTCTAATAATTCCTAATTATTAGTTAATTCCTAATGAATAATTCCTCTAATAGAATACCAGCTGTGAGCTGTAGACAGTGAGTTCCGATCTTTTAGAGCAAGAAAAAACAAGAAATAAGTTTATAACTATTCTCAGTGCTAAAATGCTTATTTTAATTCTTACAAGGACCCGAGAAGGTAGTGAGTATTTTTCTATTTTTCAGAGTGGACAGTTAAGGCTCAAGGGAGTGTTTAAAGTAACTCTTTCAGAACTTCCCACCTGCAGTTAAGTGTTAATCTGAGCCAGATTGGTTTACCTGATTCCCACTCTGCTGCTCTCATTATAACAGCCCTGTTTGTTAACACAAATATAAACCCACCATACTCGTGGCCTTGCTATTTATAAACTGATGTGAAATGATTAAGGACTTTTCTCCCACTTTGTTTCTTTTTCTTAAACAGGATTTTCTAAACTTTAGCTTCAAAACACTCAGCATAGGGGATCACATCATGTGATCTGACCGCACTCTAGGGGCTTTAAGACGCGTCCTGAAGGCGACTCACCTTCCTGGCTACCAGCTGGATAGCATCATCCTCAAAGGCCTTCACATGCTTCAGTCGGGACATTAGGATCTGCTGCAGCTGACTATGAGTGTAGGGCTGAAAGGACATCCTGGTGAGACCCTGGGGCGATGAGAAGACAGATCAGTGAACACTCACTCTGACAGTCCAAGTCCCCACCAGATTTCCAAGTGCTATTTAACGTCCACCCGACCCTCATCCCAGGACTGCTTTCTGCTCCTTTTTTTCCTGACAATGGTCAGCAGCATTCTGTAGGGCAGCAGTTTTATAGTTACCTTTCATTTCATTTAAGAACTTTTATTATAGCAGAATTAATAAAATTAGATGAAACAGATAATCTGACAAAAGTGGGCGGGAAGATCTACAGTACACAGCCCCGGTCTTCCCTTAAATTTCTCTGATGTACTTCCTGGACGATAAGAATAGAGACAATACCTGCCTTGCTTACTGCTAGTCTCCAAGCATCTAATACTAAAACATAATAAATTTTTTAAAAAAATAATTAAACTTCTATGGCTCTGCTTTTTTAGCTTTGATATTTGTGGAAAATCATGCAATGATGACATATTTAATTACAACATAAGAATTATAATATTCAGAAAAGCACTCTTACTGTTTTCCACATTTTTAAAAGAAGGGTATTTTTGCAGAACCACTCCTGAATGCAGCTCATGGAGCTGGAAGAACAGCCTGAGAGCTGTCCTGGCACCCACCAGTCGGCTTGCCACCCGGTTCATCATCATTCGCTCTGGCAGGTCCATTGTGTTGGCAATGGTCAGGACCACTAGCCGGGCCTCCTTGTGAGTGGGCCAGTCAAAGAGATTGTACATTACGTCCTGTTTCTGAGTCCACAGGAGGTCAAGCTGTCAGGGAAATGGAAAGAGAGGCAGGGTTGGTCCCAGAATGCTACAGGTTTCTCAAGACATATTACCAGGGCAGCAAAGAGAAAGTCAAGAGGGGTCCCCAGAGAAGGGGTTCAGGTTCACAATGGAGGGAGCCCTCTGCCCAGTCATTGCTCTTGGAGCATCAGTCAAACTCTGCCCCTTTTCTCCTCATCCCCATGGGGACCTCTTCACTCACCTCATCCACGAGCAACACGGTAGTTTCCTGAGGCAAGCTGTGTGTGCAGAATCTCTTTGTCAGCAGCTGTGCTGCATGGCTGGCTGTTGCCTTTTGGCCTGTCAGCTTCTGCATTTGGGGACAAAAACTTTAAGTGTTGGTAGAGGACAAAGATTTTACTCTCATAGATGTAAAAGTAAACCAGAAGCCACAGAAGCTATTCAGTCTAAGGACCTCACTGTCCAATACTCTGCCTTCTACTCTAGTCTCAATGTTAACCTCGATGTTCAAGAGAAGGCACCAAATATGATAAAAAAGGGAAGGAAATGTGTTTGAAATTCCAGGGAGTCACAAGCAGTTGTCATAATCACAAAAATCATTCCTATGTAACCAAACAGCCCCCAAAGCTTTGCTTACCTGCAAGATTTGCACATAGATTTGGTGGGGCTCTGTCAGTTTCATGCCATTGACTTCAATGTATTGAAAGGATGGGACATCATTTTCTTGGGCTGCCTGCTGCAGAGAGCGTATCACCTCGTGTACAGTGGCAGTCTTGCCTGTACCAGGGACCCCGGAGATGTACATGCACCTAGGGTGAGAAAGGAAGACCCATGCCACACAAGACAAGAACGTGAGAATACACTGGGGGAAGACCGAGACCCTGCTGAGTGGAGGTGAGAGCAGAAAGGACCATTCTTGGAAGATGGTCACAACAGACTTCTTCATACAAACCATCCACTCCATAAGCAATGCTGCTCACATACCACCTACCAAGAAAGCCTACTTCCATTCTTTGGGAAAAGCAGAATTTCTATAGAATTACTTGGTAAAATGGTTGTTATACATTAGGCTTATATTATATGAGGAGTTTATCTATTTTCCCTCAAGCCATTCTGTCTGCCTCAGCACAACTCACCCTCCAGTACAGTCTAGGAGTTTACTTTCCACAAAGTTGTAGATGTCTTGGTACTCCTGCTCCCGGCAGGGGAGAGACTCGGGTACGGCAGAAACATGCAACCTACAGTTCCAGTAAACGGGGACAAGGACGTTAGAAGCATCTTGCCATCATCTTGATAAACAAAGATGTGTCTACAGTTCTACAACAAACCTCAACCAGGAAGTGCCTTCATTTGTAATTTTCTATTGTCCTTCCTTTCTACACCTAAATCAGTCAACTCAGCTGTTAATAACCAAAGGCAAGTATCACCCAAAGAATTTATGTGAGTAGACTTCATCCCATAAGACCAACTAAAAAGATTTCTGGCAGGATCTAGGCTTAGGTAGTTTGAAAAGGGTCCCACAAAGTTTTTTGTCATAACTTAGAAGCAGGGTCCTAACCACCCCACATCTCTGAGGAAAAGATAGCAGCACACTGCAGTGCACTCACCCGGGCGCTGCCTGAGAGAAAGGACTCCCCTTATAAGTACACATGGTCGTCTGACTCTGCCTTTACTAGGAACACAACCAACTGCAGATGACCTCCGCTTTAGGGGAATGAAGCAGAGACCCATCTCCCTCACCTCAGCCGGGCCTCCTCCAGCACATTGGCAGGATCCTGGGCAGCGAGGCTGCGGTGGCGGATCTGGGGCGTGGCCTGACATGGCGTTCTATGCACAGGCTATTCAGAAGGAGAACACATTTCAGAAAGGAAAACCAATCCTGTACAACTATCCAGAGCATCTCAACACAATTGATTCAAATGATCTGATAAACCGAAGCAAAGTGGTGAAATCCTTAGTTCTTCTGTACATAAAAAACCAAGGATTCTCCCTCTTTAACTTCACAATTACAGATAATACTGTTCAGAGCCTAGCACATTTTATGTTTTCCTAATTCATATATGAAGCACCTGCTGCAGAGGGCAAGGACTGCAGCCTCCAATATGGATTAAGGCTCAATGTCAAGAAGACAAAGATTCTCACCACTGGACCAATTGGCAGCATCAGGATGGATGGTGAAGAGATTGAGATTGGTCACAGCTTTAGTTTGTTTGGCTCCACAGTCAATACTCAGCACCAGCAGCCAGGAAATTAAAAGATGTATTGCCATGGGAAAGTCTGCTGTTAGGGACCTTTTCAAAGTACTGAAGAGCAATGGTGTCTCTCTGGAGACTAAGGTGCCTCTGATACAGGCCATGGTCTTCGCAATCACTTGTTATGCATCAGAGAGTTGGACAGTTGACTAAGAAGGATAGAAGGAGAATTGATGCCTTTGAGCTGTGGTGCTGGAGAAGAGTATTGAGAGTACCATGGACTGCTAGGCAAACAAACAGATTTGTCCTGGAAAGGGTTAAACAGGGCAGCTCCCTGGAGGCAAGGATTCTGAGGCTCAGTCTAACATACTCTGGACATGTTGTAAGGAGGGACTGGTCCTTGGAGAGGGACATCATGCTTGGGAGGGTGGAGGGACAGCCCTCTATGAGGTGGACTGATTCAGTGACTGGGGTAATCGGGATGGGTGTATCAGAGACAGTGCAATTGGCACAGGACAGAGCAGAGTTTAGGGCTGTTGTACACAGGGTTGCTATGAGTCAGACACGACTCGACGGCACATAACAACAATTCACATATAGTACCAGGATTTGAAAAGAATGTAAATATGAAGAATGAATTAATAAAAGAAAGTATGGATTAAATAGTTTAAAATATCATCTTAAAAGAAATTCTTGTCCAAATACAGAGTAAAAGGTAAACTCAAGTAATTTTCTAAATTTGTTTGAAAAGGTGATAAAATGCCACAGTGAGCGAATGGAAATCCATTCTTTCTTTCTCTCTCTCTCTATATATAAAAGAAAAGTTGATAAACTCGGGTTTTCCATATTCCACAGTCAAGTGTTTGATGAAACCTCACTGAATTTATCTATTCCAAATCCTACAGTTATTGCTTGGTCTAAAATAACAGTCCTATTCTCTTTCCTTTCTTGTAGGTCCTGGGGCGGTGCAATCAATTTGGAGCCAATCTAGCCCCATGGCTGGCAAACCAAATCCATCCATCCAGCAGGCACAGAAGAAAGGCTTCTGTAAAGATCACAGCCAAGGTTATCATATGGAGCAGTCCTACTCAGTAACACACTGGGTCACCGTAAGTCAAAGTCAACTCCATCACAATCGGTGAACTGCCAGACTTTTGATTAGCAGCTTGATATGTTACTCCATCACCACAGCATCTACTGGTAAAGCAGAATGTCAGGAAATCAATGAGATGGATGGGCACAGAAGCTGCGACAGTATGCTCAAACTGCAGTGCCTGTGAGGGGTCATGGGTCTGGGCGGTGTTTGTTCTGTGGCAGTGAGGTCGATGGCACTAATATCAAGCATCTCCTCAAGGCATGTGTCGTGGTGCAGAAGGTTAAGCGCTCAAGAACTAGCCCGAAGGATGGTGGTTTAAATGCTCAGAAGCACCTGTGAGGCTTGGCTAGTTGTTTCCAAAAGGTCCTAACACTGAAAACCCCAGGGAGGGCAGTTTTACTTTCTCCATGGAAGACATACATCGCCAGGGTAACTAACAGTAACATCAACAAAGAATTTCCAACTGTGTTCCAGAGGACAATTCGCATCATGAAAAAAGTGAAAGACTGAGAAACACACCAGCGCTCTCTTTGTAGGTCACAATGAATTAATAAACTAATGACCCTAAGAAGTCATATGATAAAGAGGCCAATTTAACTTTAATTCTCAGACATCTTTGAATTGAGAAGTTGCTGTTGTTCCACAGGAAGCCCATCAATCTCTCATGCCTGTCTCACAATTACACAATTCATTACTAACACCCACATAGTGCTCCCAGCTTCTTATGTGTATTACAAGACAACAATGTGCACAGGGTCAGCAGTTACGAATTAGTAGCCAATGGGCACCAAGTATGTACAAAATGCTAGGTTTTCTGAGAAATGCAAAGATGAGATAGTTTTTCAGCTCTAAGATTCACTTAACTAACTCTTTCCCCCCAGGAATATTCCAAGAGAAATAGTTTTAACAGGACAGATGTTTCCTCAGAAATAAGTTCTGTGTGGCCTTGGCCTCCAAAGCTTTTAAATTAAGAGGATGCTGCTTCACTAAAAGACTCTTACCCTTTTCTTTGGTGTCCTGGAAGGAGTCTGTAAGGATGACTTTGTGGAAGATGGCAGGGTCCAGGATCTGCGGGGTGTCCTTCGGAGGGGTGGCACGGAAGCGTCTTCCTCCTCCTCACTGCTCAAGTCTGAATTCTCTGCCTCTGGTGGAAACTCTTTCTCTTCATCCTCACTGCTTGAGTCTGAAATCTCTGCTGCTGGTAGATACTCTTTATCTTCTTGATCATTTGTACCACCACCTAAAAACCTGGTGTTGAGAACATTATTACCATGCATGCAGTGTTCAAAGTCTAATCAAGAGAAGCTTCATAACAGGTCAGTGTGGAGTAGAGTATGGCCATGTTTCCCCTGTGAGTAGGTCATAAAGGATTGGCCCTACTTTTTGAGTTCTTGCTGCTGAGATACTCTACATGCATTATTGATATTACCTCACTGACCTCTCAATCAACTTGTGGGTTATATGTTATTGTTCTCATTTTATAGATGAGGAAATTGGAAACGTTGGAAAGGAGAGGTAAACATCTCAAGGTTCCACGGTAAGTGACAAATACCAGCTTCAAATCTATGCCTATCACAATCAAAGCTAATGCTCTTAGCATCCATCCCACAACACTGCTTCCCACCACCAGTCTTTCTGGCATGATTCTGGGGCTCTGGGAGTCACCTAAGCCCAGAGTAGTTTTTGTTTTCCCTTCCTAACTGTGACATTTATGTGCACCAAAGTATTTCCAGACATACTAGGTGAAAAGCAAATGTTAGTGGATTAGCAAATAACAAACGACTTAAGAGGCTTTAAGGGATAAGGTCCTCAGTACCACAGATGGCAGCTGTTTTTTTGACCTACCAAGAAGCAATCTTACCGAAGCTGCTGCTTAATCAGATTCAAAGTCAAGAGAGAGGTCTTTCTGCGAACCCGATGTGGAGTGGATGTAGCCTCATTCTGAGGTTGGGGTTCTCCTGACTCCCTGCAAGATACCACAGCAAGGTTACAGGAAGTGGTTCTGGGGGTGGAGGATCAGCAGAGACACTGAAGACAGCCCACTGGTCTGACTGGCTCCAGCTCCTTCTACTGCAGCTTGGTTTGAATCCACCAGCAGCTCTGCGGGAGAAGAATGGGCTATCTCCTCCTATGTGAGAACTCGGAAAACCTGCTGGAGGGGTCAGCCATGGGTCAGTTCCAACTTGACGGCATGCAACAGCTACAACAATCTCATTTTGCGCTTTTAAATAAATAACTAAATAAATAATAAATAAAAAAATAAATAAATAACTAAATAAATAACTTGATGGCATGCAACAGCTATAACAATCTCATTTTGCCCTTTTAAATCAATCAATCTGTTACCTTGAAGTTTGAATCAAATCAAACCCAGAGATGAAAGCTGGTCTGAGGCTTATTACAATATGCCCCCACAACCACAAGAAAAGACTCTTGTTGTATATACCATAGTTGGAACCAACTCACAGGTAACCAGCAAGCTTTCAGAGGCAGTTAAATGTATGGGAGGATACTGCCCTTCTTTCTCCTGTGGAGCAGCTGGTGGATTTGAACTACAGCCCCAATCCTTACTGTTAAGCCACCAGAGTTCCCAAAGAAGAGACTAGAATAGTTAATCCCAATCAGCTGCTTGTCCTGTTTTGTTTCTAATAAATCTGTAATTTCTGTTCACCTGGGTTCAAAGTTAGCAGAAATGGAGCTACATTTAAATATAAAGCCTTTGCTGAGCAATGGATTATGTGCTAATTAGCAGAATTTCCAAGCAGGAAAGAAATAATGTAACTTCTGATTTGTCACATGTTTAGTTTATATACAAACATTAACTAATGTCCAACCTCAAAGTTATTTTAGAAGCATTATCTTCTTATACTAGATTATATATATATATAAATAAATATAAATATACATAAATAAATAAAATATATTTGAAAACGTTTTAGTTAAAAAAAAAACCTAAGAAAATGACAGGTAAAATTAAATTCTGGACTATGAGGCAATTCAGGTCGGGGGAGTCATATTCAAGAGCTTTGATCCCCAAACAATGACTAGATGTAGCATAATCACTCCAGAACATTTTAAAAAAATATGGTTTCCTGTGCCCTATGCCTAAAGACTGATTCACTATGCCTGAGGAAAAAACACCATGAAAAATCCTCAGTCACAGCCATCGAGTCAAAACCAACTCATAGCTGACCCTCCAGCAGGCTTCTAAGTCCATCTTCCCGAAGAACCACTGGTGGATTCAGACTTCAGAGGCATATCATAGCTGGGTTTGCAATGCAATTCCCTATCAATGCAGACATCTAAATTTTGGCAAAGTTCCCCAGTGATTCTATGACACCATCATTGCCAATCATTGCTCTTGACTGTAGCCAACACATTTCACGCCATGTACACGCTCTCACTGCTGTGGGAGGCAGGGTGATATTCTCAGGTACCTCTTTTTGTTGTTCTGTGGCTTCAGGATCACATCTGACACCACCAAGGATTTCCGTCCCCCTCTGATGGGGGACAGTTGTTCCTCATTAATCTTTGTAGCTTTTAAAGATGACTTTCGGGTCCTTAGGGTCATGTGACATTCAGGTGAAGACTTCCAGGTGTCCTTGGTACAAAGGGTTTTAAAAGCTGGAGATGAAATTTTAAGTTCATCAGGCTGAGGCCTCTTACGAGGTGAGGTGATCTCACAGGCCACTTTCTGCTTAGTTCTTTCTGGAGATCTCAAAGAGGCAGTCTGCTGGGAAGTCCTAGAGTCTGGTGTCTTGGGGAGACCTAAACCCAAGAGAAATTATCACAGACATTGTGTGTGAATTGTATAACAAAAACTATAAACACTCTGAATCCCATTATAGCTAAATTTTCTTTCTGAGGTTATACACAGAATGCTTTCTCATATTTTTAATTATCTCATGCTTCCTTTCACCACACAGGCACATTTAACCAATTTTGGTCTCTTTCTCACCACCCTCTAAAATTTCTTTTTTAGTCAGAATCTCAAGTCAAGTGCTAAACCAGGTTTTATAGAGGAACGGTTAGCAGTTAGGTTTCCCCATAATCTAAATGAGGTTGGTTTTCAGTGTAGAGAGTTCCCTGAATGGCACAATTATTTGGCTACTAATCAGAAGGCTTGTAGTTAAAATCTACAAGCAGTTTTGCAGAAGAAAAAAAAGCCTGGTGATCTGCTTCTATGACGTTCACAACTAAGAAAGCCCCACAAAGCTCGATTTTACTCACCACTCTCCTCATAAGCTAAAAAATTTTTATACTAACAAAAAACTTCTCCTAATAAGTAACACTAAGGCCTAGATTTTTTTCAACCCAAATGAGAAGGATAGGTAATCTCCTCTCGTACAATTAACTGCCTCTGAAAACCTGCTGGAGGTTCAGCTATGGGTCTGTTCCGGCTCTATGTTATACAACAACAAACGTTATATACCAATAAAGATGGACTTGGGACAATCAACTGGGGATACAAATGGGTATTAATGTATATGAGAGTTTGCTTCCCCCTCACTATAACCACAGGCACCCAAAGCCCTAGTTATTGTCCAGAGACATCATCTGAGCTCTCGAGGTGGCAAAGTATATACCAAGTGCTAGGAGGAACAAAGCTGAATGAGAACCAGTCCTGGTCTCTGAATCCAAGAAGGAAGTGATATAGATGAATGCCTGCAGTGTAAATAGGTGTCTTCTCACACTGAAGCTCTAGTAAAGACATGCCTTGAGGAAAAGATCAAATATGGGCAAAGTTGAAAGGAGAAGGAGAAAGAATGTGCCAGGATTAAAGGAAACAAGGTGGAAGGCATAGTGTACACTTGAGTGGCTTCCATCAAATGTGAGGTAAAGTTACAATTAAGTCTAGAATTATGGAGTGCCTGTATGTGAATACTCATAAAACAACTAAAAAGCCAATAAACCAAACCCACTGACACGGAGTCATTTCTGACTCATCATTTCACTGGTTCTGAGTCTGAACCAACTCAAAGCTGACCCTTCAGCAGGTTTCTGAGGCTGTAAATCGTAAATCACACAGAAGAAACTGTCCATCTCTCACATGAGGTGGCCACTTTGGATTCTATAAGGCCTACCTATTCAATGGAATGGAAGTTTTAGTATGTTCAATTAGAACCTGATCCGGTGATGCCCTAACTTAACCCCGTCACCTGACTAAATATCATATTACTTCTACCTCATTATTGTCCACTGTGAGCCATTCACACTTACTGCTGAGCTCCAGCCTCCTCCTTGCCAGTGGAGTAGCTGAATGGGTGGGAGTTTGGCAAGCTTTAGATGCACAGTGTCTTGGTTCAATCCTTTTGACTGCATGTTCTATATTGGTTGCAGGACTTTCTTCGATCAGAGCCTTGGCTCCAACCAGCTTCTGATGCCTGGGGCTGCTTTCCTGGAGTTTTTCCAATTCTGAAAACACTTCTGGAGACAGTGGTCTGAACTTCTTCTCATCCCAGGATAGTTTCACAAAGAGTGTCTCTTCATCTTTCAAATCCTCAGGAATTACTTCACTTTGGGCTAAAGCTACTACCTGAATATAGAAAGTAATAAGAGAGTGGAAGAGATCAGGACCAAAACAGCCAAGGAATGCCCAATAAGAATAATCACGGAGAAGCAATGTACAATGTTACTTGTTTAGTCTAAAGAGGCACAGCTTGTGGCAATGAAAATTTAATAAAAAAAAACACAAAAAAAAACGAGAGAAGAGTTAACATCCATTTACTCATTTAATAATTAATAGATTTTAAAATGTCAGTGAAATATCCAGAAACATAATCCCTTTTCCCCCCCTTCTTGTGTACTGTTGAGTTGGATCCTACTGGTACAGGAAGAGATTGGCCCTCCTTCTCCAGCGGAGCATCTGGAGGATTTGAACTACGTGCCTTTGAGATTGCAGTGCAGCTTCTTGCCACTAGGCCACCAGAATGCCCTGCCTTTCAATTCATTTTTAAAGTATTTATTGGCTTCCTGTGAAGTCATACTACTCTCCCTTTTTCAAAGACACATTATCTCATTCCTACATTATTTCCAGAGACTCCTCTCTAGCTGATATACTCAACAATGCGTTCTTTTCCAGTCCATTTTACTTATACATGACAAATTTTCCCACAAAAACTTTCCTAAGCATGATCCTGCCTCAGCAGTCTATAATCCCACTTCTGCCACTTTGCTTCTAGCTCAGGGTGACCGTCCACTGGGGACCAGTTAGTGGATATGAACCCCTGACCTTTCCTGTTAGCAGTACATGTAACCATCTATACCACCAGGACCTTTGTCAATAGCCTATAATGGTCCTCAACTGTAAAACCAGATTGTTAATAGATCCTGACTTACACAGAAGCCCAGATGAGAGTAAACTGTTCCACAGGGGTTTCAAGGCTGTGATGTTTCAGAAGTACAGCACTAGGAAGGACTGTTTCTGGACAATTCTGGGTGATTTTGTACTTTCCAGGAACCCAAGATCAAACCACTTAACTGGTTTACAAAGCCTTCTAAAATCTGGCCCCATCAATGTACTACTGTCCAAAGTACTCCTATCCTGCCCTCTGCCTTTCCAGATCTACCTAACCTGCAATACTCCAGCTTGCTTTCTTACCTAGTTAACACTATGCTATAAGATATGTTAGGCCGGGCCCAGAGTTTGGAAGGTAAACTGGAAAAATCTGAAGACAGTCTTTCCAGGCCAAAGTAATTTTTATCATTAAACTTTTATCATTAAACCAACCATCTGCATCACCATGCACAAGTATCATGCATATATTCATCTCAACCCACTTTTGAGACCTGAAGTACCTGTAAGAATAACGAATATCTTTAGTCATCAAACTGGTGTCTCAACCCAGGCTGCAACTAGCAGCCCATTAGCACCTGATTTACCATAAAAATATCTTAAACAGAAATTTGCTGAGAGTAACAACGGATTTACTCAAGGTGAAGTCCTCATTTGAGTAATCATATTTAGCCTCACAATACTAGATGCTAACCATAATCACAGCTAAATATAATTTCCCACTGAGATACATTTGCTAATTCTTGCTCATCCCTTAGGTGACAACCTAAATGTCACTTCCTCTAGGAGGCTCCTAGCACATGGTGAGTGCTCTCAATAAATGTCTGTCGAGATTAAGTAGACAGGTAAGCAAAGAAGAAGAGGACAGGTAAAAAATTCATTTCCTGTGCAGTAAATTGGGAAGCTCTGGTGACCTAGTCCATGGAGAACTGTGCTGCTAACCCAAAGGTCATGTCTCACTGGTGGTTCAAGTCCACCAACGGCTCCGCAGGAGTAAGATGGGCAATCTCTCCCATGCAATTTAGAGCCTCCAGAAAACCCACTGGAGGGTCAGCCTGTGAGTCAGTTTTTACTTGACAGCAGTGAATGTAAATGAGCAGAGAATATCAGAGCCAGTAACAGTTTTGAGGACATGTTTGTTGTTAAGAAGCCAACAAAAATAATTTTCACATTAGACCAGAATGGCACAAGGCATGACTTACCCGTGCGGGACCAATGATGGTCTCAGCATTAATACTGTTGTCACAGGCAGGGTTATCATACCAGAATATCTCCTGTGCGCCAGGCTTCCGGCCCAACAAATGCTGTTTACACACAGGAACTTCACAAAATCGGACACACCACTGTACTCGAGCACGCTTTGTGGAATAAACGTCAGATTCTATGAGAGAATAGGTGGAAAAAGGAAGGATAAAGCATATCTTTTAGCTACCGACCACCCACCAGCTGGAATAAACTTTGTGACCACTTCCTATGCCAGAACCTGTGCGAAGCACTTGAGTTATTCTCAAAATAATCCCACAAAGTAGGTGCTACAGCTAATCCCCCTTCACCAACAAAATAAAGTTATGAGACCTTTAATAATTTGTCAAAGTCCCTCGGATCAAATAGCAATCATTAGAGCTCACTTAGCTCCCATGCTCTTCACACTTGACTCTTTTTTTATTTACTTCACTTCTACATGATGCCATCAGTCAACAAAGGAATTACAAAAAAACTTTGACAGAAACTACTCTAAGGAAAGGGACCTCTGATGGCCAAGTACTTAAGAACCTGAGCTGCTAAGACAGATGGATTAAAACCATTAGTGGGAGAAAGCTGGGCAATCTACACCTGCTGAAAACCTGCTGGAGGGGCTGTTATGAGTTAGTTCTGACTTGACTGCTATGAGTTGAGTTGAGTCTAATGGATGGATACTCTGCCTAGTGGGCAGAGAGCTGCATTCCCAACCCAAAAGCATGGTGTTGGAATCCACTAGCTGTTTTGGGGGAGAAAGATGGGCAGGCTCTTCCTTTGCGATTTACAGCCTTTGAAAACCTGCTGGAGGGTCAGCTGTAAGTCTTAATAACTTGATGACTTATAACAACTCTAATCACATCCTTGTGGTATTGAAACCATTAAGGACACAGCTGCTGCTCCAAAGCAGCTGGAAACACAGCCATCCTAAAGGAGAAAGTACTTGGTGATATGCTCACATAAGGGTGACTGTGTGCTGTTGGATAGATTCTGAGGCCTAGCAGCAACCCTACAGGCCAGAGTAGAACTGCCCTATAGAGTTGTCAAGGCTAGAGCATTTACAGAGCAGACTATCAGGTCTTTACTCATACAACATGCTGACTTTTTGATTAGCAGATCAGCAATTAACCAAGCCTCAACAGCGACTATAAAGAAATCAACAAAGGGAGCTCTGGTGGCCTAATGTTAAGCAGCTGCACTGCAATTGTGAAAGTGTGCGGTTCAAGTCCACCAGATGCTCCGCTGGAGAAGGAGGGACAATCTCCTCCTGTACCAAATGGATCCAATTTGACGGTACACACACCCAAGAAACCAACAAAGTGAAAACTGAGCAGGAAATAGAGCAAAATCAGACTGAGGTGACTTCTGGCAAATCTATATTTATACTTTCAGCTACAATATTTCCATGCTGTTTGTTGTTGTTATGTGCTGTCAAGTCGCTTGCGACTCACAGCGACCCTATGTACAACAGCCCTTGCTCTATCCTGTGCCAATCGCACTGCCTCTGACACAACCATCCTGATTACCCCAGTCACTGAATCAATCCACCTCATAGAGGGTCTTCCCCTCCTGTGCCGTCCCTCCACCCTTCCAAACATGATGTCCCTCTCCAAGGACCTGTCTCTCCTTACAACATGTCCAAAGTATGTCAGACGAAGCCCCAGAATCCTTGCCTCCAAGGAGCAGCCTGATTTCACTCTCTTGGATGAACCTGTTCGTTCTCTTAGCAGTCCATGGTATATTCAATACTCTTCTATAGCACCACAGCTCAAAGGCATCAATTCTCCTTCTATCCTCCTTAGTCACTGTCTAACTCTCTCAAGTGATTGCAAAGACCATAGCATGTATCAGATGCACCTTGGTCTCCAGAGAGACACCATTGCTCTTCAGTACACTGGAGAGGTCCCTAACAGCAGCCTTTCCCATCGCAATATGTTTTTTGATTTCCTGGCTGCTGGTGCTCCACACAACTGATATCCAGTGACAGAAGCACCACCATTCACTTCCTTCCTTAGTTCTCTACAAAGACGAGAACCATCTCACCATACAACAGGTGAAGATTGTAAAAGCGATGCATGAAAGACCCAACTTCTGTGGACATGCTCCCTCCAGTGGATGTTAGTTTGATGAAAATGTTCTCCACACCTTTCAAATACCCTTCTGACATTTACCCACTCATGCCATTATGTCACTCATGTTCCTTTTTTAGGGATACAAGACTTCCTTAGTTCTGAGAAAATGATACAATCTGTCTTTGCTATGGGAAGATTTAGTGTGGTGTAGTTTTTTCTTTATTTTTTGTGCAGCACCTTGTCTCTCCTCTCACCCCGAGTTGTTTTTTTAAAAAATAATTTTAATGAGCATTTACAGAGATTTTGGATTTTCATTCATTCATTGCTGCACTTGCACCCCTAGTTTTTTGTAGTTTTAAATGGCCATCTTCCTTCTTAATCTGCTCAATTCCACCTTTATGTACTCTCCTGATGTTGTTTGGTGTTATCCAGTCAACTACGACTCCTAATAACCCTATGATCAACAGGTCTGAATCCCGCCCTATCCTGCACCAGCCTCAGATATGCTCAGGCCCATTGCTGTAGTCATTATGTCCATCTACTTTGAGGGTCATCTTCTCTTTGCCCCTCCACCTTTGCCAGCATAATGTTTTTTCCCCCAATGTCCCTCCTTACAAGATGTCCAGAGTATATGAGAGGAAGTTGCACCATCTTTGCCCCTAAGATTTCACTTCTCCAAGACAGACTTGTTAATAACAAGTCTTTGAAAACCCTATGAATAAGAAAGGAGCATTTGCAAAGATCACTCACTGCCATGACATTGGAACCAACTCATAATTGATCCCTCAGAGGGTTTTCAGAGGCTGTATATCACAAGGGAGGAGATTGCCTATCTTTCTCTCCCTTGGAGCAGTTCGTGAACTTGAACTGCCTGCCTTTGGGTTGACAGTACAACTGTTTACCCAGTAGGCCACAAGAGATTTCTTGCTGAAAACAGACGCTTGGAATTTCAGCTCAGATGGTGAGTATGGCTGATAGATTCTAGTACTATCCTCCCTCTTCTGTGTAAAGATTTAAGGGTAATATCATCTTTCCCCTTTTGTTCCCTCAGCCTTTCAAAAGTTGTACCCAAATCCCTCTGAGTAGAAACATCAAAAGTGTTTTTATTTTCCTGACTGAACACCAATTGACATGCCCTCCAATTGATTTATATACTTTTTCGTAAAGAAGTTGCACTTGCGAAATTTGGTAATAATTTCCATATGCCAGAATAAGCCACATCTCTGCTATAGTGAAAAGCACCTATTTACTACCCTCTTGATCTATTTTGAGAACTGACAAATACTTTTTTAAAATTCATTGCTGCACATTTACTTCCCCCAGTCCCTTCCACAATGCACCCCTTGCTCCAGACTGTTATCATACAAATAATGCCCAATCAAATATTCCTTTCAGACAGTTCTTCCACTCATCTGTTCTACTGCAGTGTGCATTATCTATCCACTCTTTCCACATTCTCTCAACCCCCTCTTTTATAAAAGTGGTGTTATGCAGTATTTGTCCTTTTGTGACCAAAATATTTCACTCAACATAACGTCCTTTAGGCCCCCTCATGCTGTGTAATGTTTTACGAGTTTGTTATTTTTTAACGCTGTGTAATTTTCCATTGTGTGAATGTACTGTTTTTCTATTTAATTCATTTATTGCTTCCATTGCTCCTTCTTCTTGACTATCTTTTCTCTCCATTGCAAAGATACTGCCTTATTGGCCGTTCCTACCCACTCCTAATAATAATAATAGCAGAATTAAACTCATGATCCTGCCAATCCTGTTGTACTTACTGCTACTCTGGTGAGAGCTAGAGTTCATTAGATGGAAGGAGAGTATAACCAGTATTTAAGAGTCCCCACTTCACACTCAAAGGGATTCTCTATGTTATTTCAAGCACAAGAATCGGTACCTTCCTCAGTTTCCCATCACCTAATATTCCCCAGTGGTTCACAACAAGAAATAGTTTTCACTCAAGACCCAAACTCACCATCTTCAAACAACTCAATTAATTTAGCAACATATGGATTTTCATCATCTTTGCCTTCAATTAGCACAAACTGTCCAACTTGGATGTGAATCTGAGTTGAACAACCATCCATTTTCACAGCCATTTCCCTGTAATATAACAAAAGCATGTACGAAAATTACTTAGCACCACAAGACAAAGGTAAAAAACCCAACTGAAAAATGGGCACAAGGTATGAAGACACTTCACCAAAGAAGACATTCTGAAGGTGAACAAACACATGAAGAAGTGTTCAAAATCCCTAGCTCTAAGAGAGATGCAAATCAAAACAACTATGAAATATCATCTCACCCCAGTCAGAATAGCAAAATTCGCTCTCTCTTGGACCCTCGCTTCCAACATGACAAAGAAAAGGAGAACAAATGGTCATGCCAAAAAGGGCTGCGGCCACTTACAGCCTATTCACTGCATGAACTGCGCCAGTTGCGTGCCCCAAAACAAGGCAATTAAGAAGTTAGTAATTCGAAATATGGTAGAGGCAGCTGCTGTCAGGGACATTTCCGAAGCGAGTGTCTTTGACGTACATGTGCTTCCAAAGCGCTATGTGAAAATGCACTACTGTGTGAGTTGTGCCATTCACAGCAAGGTGGTGAGGAACCGTTCTTGTGAAGCCTGGAAGGACCGAACACCTGCACCTAGATTTAAATCTGCAGGTGCTGCCCACAACCACCACCAAAACCCATGTAAAGATTTGATTCCTTAAAGGCTGAAGAAAAAACTCATCTGAAAAGAAAATGGAAATTATACTTTAAAAAAAAACAAAACCCACAAAAAACCCCCCCAAAAACAGCAAACAACAAATTCTGGCAAGGTTGTGGAGAAACTGGAACCCTTATTCACTGTGGTGGGAGTGTTAAATGGTGCAACCACTCTGGAGGGCAGTGTGGAGCTTTCTCAAAAAGTTGCAAATAGAAATACCATTTGACCCAGCAGTTCCACTACTGGGAATCTACCCTAAAGAAACCATAACTGCCACCCAAGCAGATATATGCACACCATGTTTATTGCGGCTTCATTCACAATAGCAAGGAGTTGGAAACAACTTAACTGCCCATCAACAAATGAATGGACAGAGAAGCTGTGGTATATTCACAAAATGGAATACTATACTGCACTGAAAAACAAGGAACTCATGAAATATTACACAAAATGGGTGATTCTGGACATTATGCTGAGTGAAATATCTCAGTCACAAAAGGACAAATACTGCACAGTGCCACTGTTATAAAACGGGACTGACATCAGGGTTAGGCGGAGCCTAAGAAAAGGACATAAATAATGTACACTGTGTAGAAACAGATGAGGGAGAAAACTGTTTAAAAGGGATAAGTATTATTTTCATGACAAGATTACATAAAAAGAAATGCATATTAAAGTGGACTGTAGACTGGTTGGGGGAGACCTGTATAAGAACAAAAGAATTTTTCTTTTCCCCTTCAAAGAGAAAAATGAACAGGGGAGAGGGGTGGGCAGGGAGAAAAATGTGCAACAAGGAATGAATGGGGGAAAAATTAAATGGAAAGAATATGCTATAAAAATTATATATGTTGCATTAAAAATAATTGATAAAAAACATTTAATAAAAAAAAAAAGAAAATTACTTGGGGTAGGCCAAGCTCCACAGACACTGGGCAGGAGGGAAGTGCTCCCCAACAGAAAATTCCCTAAATAGTTCCTCTGTGCTTACCACTCTCCTATTAGAAACATATTTACCTAGTTACATATAAGTCTAGAGGAAATGGGTTTGATAAATTAATCTGACATAAAAGAAAAATCAAGAGGCCTTAAAGCTACCCAATATCCATATTAAATAGCTCAAAGAGCTCTTGGGCATTAGGGGTGGGAGGATCAGCATTAACAATTCTACTGTCATTTAAGGCATTTCACAGAACTCACATTAAATTTATGTAACATTGTCACACTAATCTTATTATCTTGCCATAACATTTTCTTTCCCAACCACGAACTGCTACATTTATGTTATTTTTATGCTGTATTAATCCATTATCTGTCAATCCCCAAATTGTAGCTTTACCTCAAATTGGATATAAGTTAGAAACCGTATAACTTGAAGAAACTACATTTCCAAGACAATTCCATCACTCACTTGTAGGTTAGACAGCGCAGTTTTCGATCCAACAATGGCCTTCCAACCCATGAGTAAGTTGGTCTGGTCTTCAGTCTTGTGGTATAGCGTGCCATGGATTCTGTGGAAAAGTCACTGAGTTACATGCTGTGCTTTGATTCTAAGGCTTGGTCACTGTTTTCAATGAATTCACCTTTTAAGCTGTGCTAGATCTAAACAGTGGTGTTTTAAATTGCCTCCTTTATAGCTGAAAGTTGGACAATGAAAAGGCCAAGGAAGAATCAATGCCTTTGCATGTGGTGTACTATCACACAAACTGCCAAAACTACAAATAGATCTATCTTGAAGAAAGTGCAGCCGGGGTGAAACTTTGTCTCACATACTTTGGGCATGTTAAGAGGGACCAATGATTGGAAAGAGTCATCATACTGGGAAAGCAGAATATCAGCAAGAGAGGAAGACTCACAATAAGACGGACTGACATACAGTGACTGTAGATGGAGATCCAGAAGATGGTGCAGGACAGGGCAAACTTTTCATCAGTTGTTCACAGAATCTCTCTGAGTCACAGTAAACTCAGCACCTGAACAACAATAGCTGTGTTAGATGCCCACGAGTGGAAGAAAGTTGAATAGATTTTTTGAAGGGTAGTTCAGGAACATAAACGATAGTACTATGATAAAACACACAAAATAAAGACCTGGAGTTAGGAAACCAAAAAGGAAGAAAAAATTTTAGTATTTTTCAAGTTGAAAAAAAGGCAAACCTCAACTTGCATTATTAAGGGATTCTATGGACAAAACATGGGATGACAGAAGAGGCATAAAAAAACAAAAAACAAAACAACCAAAAAAACACAGAGCAACTAGCAACTATACCAAAAAAGAATTGATCAATATTCATTCATTTCAGGAGGTCGTATAGACTGATGACCTATGGTATTGAAAAAGGAAGTCTAAGCTGTACTTAAGGCACTAGTGAAAAACAAAGCTGTAAGAATTGCAGGAATACCAAATAAGATACTCCAATAAACAAATATGTCTTGGAGAAAAGTACAGTCTGGGTGCTGATGGCAAAGCTTCATCTCTCATACTTGGGATATATAGCTAGGCAAGGCTATTCCTTAAAAAGGGACATCACGATTGGAAAAATGGAGGGTCAGTAAAAGAAAGACCCCTCAATGAGATGATCTGACACAGCAATGGGTTCTAGTGTCTCAGAGATAAGGATGGCACAGGTTAGAGCAGGGTTCAGGTCTGCTGTTCATAGAGTTGCTGTGAGTCATACTCGATTCTGTGGCACCTAACAACAACAGCAACAACTTAAAACAGTTTGGCAATTGGAAATTGGAAAGTATTTTCCTTTGAAGCTGACAGGTTATGGATGTGAGTATTGTGAGTAGCTGAAATAAAACATTCATTCATTAAAGTATTTAGGGGGAAATGGCTTTTAATATTAAAAAAAAGTAAATGAAAAAGCATCTTATAATCATATTTATAATTTACAAACCAAAATCTACCAGACCAAATAGTAATAATTTTGATCTTTTTGTTATGTGCTGTCAAGTCACCTGTGATTCATAGCGACCCTTTGTATCATAGCTCTGAAGCCTGCCCTGTCCTGAGCTAATCTGTCTCTGACATACCTACCCTCATTGCCCTAGTCACTGTATCTGAGCATGATGTCCTTCTCCAAGAAGCAGTCCCTCCTGGCCACAGGCCCAAAGTATGTAAGGCAGAGCTTAAAAATCTTAGCCACCAAGGAGAAATTTGGTTTCACTTTCTCCAAGATAGACCTATTGGTTTCCTTGGTGGTCCATGGTATGTTCAGGACTCTTCTCCAGCACTACAACTCAAAGGCATCAGTTAGTATTGGTAATACACTGTGTTCAAAATAGCAGAACATTACATTGACAGAAAAGATTCAACCAGTTAAACAAGCTAATTTTAGTGGCACATAATATTTGAGAAGGTTTGACATAAAATTTTTCTGCATTTAAGGGTCTTTTGGTATACTCTAAGGAAACTAATAGTAAATAAAAAAAGACATAAGAACATTGTTAACGCATGGCTTACAAAAGTATGAATGATTGTTATTAGGTATATATGCAAATATAAACCATAACATATTATTAAAATTTATCTTGATTTAAGAACAATGTAAAAACAAAGAACAAGCGACTTAATGGGTGTATTGAATCAAATTGAAGACTTGGAGAATATACTTCTCCAGTACCACAGGATAGACAGTTTGATTTGCTATTTTTTTTTTAAATTTAGTTTGTTTATTTTTCATTTCAATGGACATCTACAGAGATTTTGGAATTCCATTCATTCATTGTTGCACCCTTCTCCCTGCACCCCCCCCTTTGCTCCTCTCCTTGAAAAGCAAAAGAAAAACTCCCTCATTGGTACCTAAACCCCCCACACCTCCCCACCCCCACCCCCAAATATAATCCACTCTGCAACCCTCATTGCGTACTCCTACGATAAAAATAATGCCCTAAAATATAATACTTTTATGGTGCCACTGTTGTAGAATGAGACTGGCATTGGGGTGGGGGTAAGACTGAGAAAAACTGGATGAAATATGTTTATGGCATTGAAGTCTATGGGGGAGAGAATAGTCTAAAAGTATTGATTTGCTATTTTGACCACGGTCTTATGTAAGGCCTGCCTCCAAACCCTGCAGGAGCTCTGGAGGCCTAGTCCCCGGGAATTATGCTGCTGATCCAAAGGTGGCTGCAGTCTGAATCTACCAGTGACTCTAAGGGAGAAAGACAGGCCATCTCCTCAGTTTATACTTGACTGATGGCAACAAGTTTCAGTTTTTTTAGTTTATCTCCATACTTTTTGTGTGTGTGTACCATCAAATTAGATCTGACTGATACAGGAAGATTGCCCCTCCTTCTCCAGCAGAGCATCTGGTGGATTCGAACCCCATACTTCTGGGATTGCAGTGCAGCTTCTTGCCACTACGCCACCAGAGCTCCCTTATCTCTATACTCTCAAAGTATTCAAATTCAAACTCCCAATGTTTTAAATCTAGGTTGTATTGCTGTTAGTTACATAAATCTTTCTCACAGTAGGTGGGCATATGCAGGCAAAGACGGCTGCTATAGGAAGGAAAGCTACAAAGACTGTAGAACTTGCTTCAGGCTTTTTACAGAACACAGAGGAAGTTACTGCCTTCACAATTTTGTACCTGCTATATTCTCTTCCAGGGACCTCTAGTGGTTTAGTGGTAAGGAGTTGTGTGGCCAACCCAAAGGCATGAAGCTCAAATCCACTAATTGCACTAAGGGAGAAAGATGGGAAATCTCTTCCCTTGTAATTTATAGCCTCTGAAAACCCGCTGTAGGGTCAGTTCTGAGTCAGTTCCAACTCAATCGCAATGAACATCATCATCTTTTTATCAAAGCAATAACCACTATTCTTATGCTTCCCACCTTAGAATATAATTTCCAAAAGAGCAAGACTTTGTCTATCCTAATTAATAACAGCATTCCCGAGGCTTAAGTCAGGACTTTGCACACAGCAGGTGAAGCACTGAATGAGTGAGAGAAACTGTTTGTTTTTGGGTTTTTTCCCAAATCACCAGGAGGCAAAGATGCAGATCAACCAGAGAACTTTCATACACTGTTGGAGGAAGCGACCATTTGAAAAATTGGCAGTATGCATTAAAGCTAAATATACATTTATTCTATAAGATATTCAACAGAAATACACACATCATTAAAAAACATTAATATGAATGTTCCTGCAACATTATATGGCAATAAAATGAAATAAACTACAATTGCATGAAAAAAACATTGGGGAAGCCTTAGAAATAAACTACCAATGCACATTCACAACAGCGAAGAGATGGAAGCAATCCAAGTGCCCATTAATAAACAAATGGACAGAAAAACATCCACTCAATGTAATACTATGCAGCACCGACAAACAATGAAATGTAAAACATACAACATGGAGGAACTTTGAGGGCATTATGTCAAGGAAAATATCTCAGTCACAAGAGGATAAATACTACATAACACCGTTGTTATAAAATATGACACGGGGAAAGAGTGGCTACATAATGAACATTGCATTAGAATAGATGCGTGGAAAAACTGAAAGGAATATATGATTGTGCATTATATGTATAACAATCTGGAACAAGAGGTGCACTGTGGGATGGGCTGGGTGAGGGTGAAGAGAGGGTGGGAGAAAATGTGCAACAAAAAAGGAGAAATAAAAAAAAAAAGGGAGACATAACACACCAAAAGGATATAGACTACATTGGTTTCATTTCTATAAAGTTCAAAAGCTGCCAATAATAATCTGTGGTGTTAAAAGGCAAAGGAGAAGATAGGCTAGGTGAATGAAGTGCCTTTTGGGATGCTGGTAGTGTTTTGTTTCTTGATCTGGATATTAGTTCAATGGGCTTATTTTCTTAAAAAAAAATTTATACTATTCTTCAAAGGTGTTTGTGTGGATCATAACAAACTGTGGCTGACTCTGAGAAAAATGGGAATCACAGAAGACTTGATCATGCTAATGAGAAACCTAAACTTGGGCAGTCGTCAGAATAGAGCAAGGAAACACTGCATGGTTCAAAATTGGGAAGGGCATACGCCAGGGATATGTCCTGACTCCATACCTTTTCAACCTGTACGCAGACCAGATTATTCAGGAGGCTGGGCTCTATGAGGAGAAGTATGGTATCAGGATTGGTGGAAGATTCATCAATAATCTGTGTTATGCAGATGACACAACTCTGCTTGCTGAAACTGAGGAGGACCTGAAGCACTTGGTGCAGAGGGTCAAAGATTACAGCCTTCAGTATGGATTGAGGCTCAATGTCAAGAAGACAAAGACTGTCACCACTGGACCAATTGGGAACATCAGGATGGATGGTGAAGAGATTGAGATTGTTCACAGCTTTAGTTTGCTTGGCTCCACAGTCAACACTCTCACACCAGTAGCCAGGAAATTAAAAGACATATTGCGATAGGAAAGTCTGCTGTTAGGGACTTCTCCAAAGTACTGAAGAGCATTGGTGTCTCTCTGGAGACTAAGGTCTGATACAGGCCATGGTCTTTGCTATCACTTGTCATGCATCAGAGAGTTGGACAGTGACTAAGGAAGATAGAAGGAGAATTGATGCCTTCGAGCTGTGGTGCTGGAGAAGAATATTGAGGGTACCATGGACTGCTAGGAAAAAAACCAGATTCATCCTGGAAAGGGTTAAACCAGGCGGCTCCCTGGAGGCAAGGATTCTGAGGCTCTGTCTAATATACTTTGGACATGTTGTAAGGAGGGACAGGTCCTTGGAAACGGACATCATGCTTGGGAGGGTGGAGGGATGGCACAGGAGGGGAAGGCCCTCTATGAGGTGGATTGATTCAGTGACTGGGGTAATTGGGATTGGTGTGTCAGAGACAGTGCAGTTGGCACAGGACAGAGCAGAGTTTAGGGCTGTTATACATAGGGTCGCTATGAGTTGCAAGCGATTTGACATAACAACAACAACAACATTATTCTTCAATGAAAAGCCAAAAAATCATTAGTTTCTTCTGAAGAGGCTGCATAAGGAAGTCAGAGGCTCCCCTATCTCTCTTTTACTAACCCAGCATTTCATCTCATCCAACATTAGCGGAGATTCACGAAGAGGAATGGTGGATGGACTGGGAAGGCAGAACTGGCTCAGCCATACAAAGACTGTCTTCTAGAACATACCCACCTTAGAATAGCCTGGATGTCACAGATACTGGAAATCTGGAAATTACACACCACTACTCTGGGGCCACACCCAAGGGGATCAGATTACTGAGGTGCCTTAAAAACAATGATAGCAGATATCTAAGGAGCTAATATGGTAGAAAAGTGGGCCAAATTTTTTTTACATACATAACATTTAATCCTCAAAATAATTCTAGAACAATGCTGGTACATAGTTAAGTGCACAGTGGGTGCTTCATAATAAATACTTGCTGAATGAAAGCTACAAATGATCATTTTAAATGTAGTAATTTGTCCAATGTTATACAGAAGAGCACAACCTCAACTTTTTAAAAAAGCCAGTGACTCACTCAGTCTTCACTACTTCATAGTACCGTGATAATGGATAATGTCAGTACATGGCAGAATTCACTTTTGGTGTGTTTATTATAACAAGTTAGGTTTCCTAAGCCGCTGAAAGGTCAACCGAATCTCAACCTCTTTATCCATAAAATGAGGGTTAATTTCTTTACACATGTACTTGTGTGCCAGGAGCTATTTTAGAATAACAGAGTATTAAGTATAAAAGAGACATAAATGTAAACTCACTCCTAATCTAATCACTAATAGTGATCCTCTAGCGACTTTCCGAGGTTGAAAATCGCAAGACAGGAGAATTGTCCCTCTTTCTTCCGTGGAGTCACTGGTGGATTTGAACTCTTGGAGAAGCACTGACTTTGAATTAACAGAGAAACTCTCCAAAGACTACGCCAATAAAGATCTTTAGAATTCTTAAAGGTGTGGTGGGGACTGTAGATAGGGTCCAACATTTAAAAGTAATCGTCTACATTGAAAACCAATAAAAATTATTTAAAAAAAAAAAAAAGAAAGAAAAAGAGAGCTGCCCTCTACATAAAAAACTAGACTGGCGCTCGTCGGCCCACTTAGCCTCAAAAAGGGACCTAGAGTGTTTCTGGGCGCAGTGGGGAAATCGGTAAAAATGGACTAGTAACTTTCGCTGTTCTTTCCCCGTGGTGCAATAATACTGTTCAAAGGAAAAGACAGATGTGAGGACTTTAATTAATTAATTACAAAGGGGAACAGAGATGGAGGAAAACTAAAAACTCAGAAACTCCTTGTGCAGAGGGCAGGACTGCTCGTGATGTTGCAGGCTTCCGGTTTCCTCATTGCAAATTCTCAGTGCTTGAGAGTAGGTAGCAATTAAAAACTGAACTAGGGGGAAAGCAACCCTGTCGTCGGGCTTGGAAAAGCGACCACTTAACAGGCTCTTAGTAAATGAATGAATCAGTGAATGTGAGCGTTTGCATACATCTGCAGTTCCACCGGCTTAGAACAGACTCGTCGGTAGACTCACCGAGCGGCCGAAGTTCCGCAGGCTGGACACAAACCCTCCGCTTCCCACCTCCTCCGCGTTAGGAGTGATTGCTACTGCAGTAATTCTAACTTGCTGCAGGTGAATGTCTCTTCTGGCAGCTGGGAGGCACGCGGCAGAGGAGCACGCCAGAGACAAGAACGAGAACCTCACAGGGAACGGAGAACCTGGAGAAAATTTCGCGCCAAACGTCGTAGCCCCGCCCCCCGGCTGTCGTCATATTATTCCACCAACCAGATAGCCCGCCCCGCCCACATGGGAGCGCACGACGCATGTCAGCCAGCGTGTAGTCGCCATCTTTGATTCGGGAGCTGATGCAGTTGGCGGGAAGGATGCTAGCTCCTACGTACTGTTTCCGGCTTCAAAATGGTCGCCTCTACTATTTAATCACACTTCCTGTATTCTTTTCCGTCCCAACCGGGCTTTGCTTTTGGAGTGTTTTTTCCTTTTCTAACGTGGATGTGACGCATTAAAAGCTCCGACGGAAACAGAGCTGACGGCTTTCTAAGATGGCGAACCGTACGGTGAAGGATGCCCACAGTATCCACGGCACTAACCCTCAGTATCTAGTGGAGAAGATCATCCGGACGCGAATCTATGAATCCAAGTACTGGAAAGAAGAATGTTTTGGACTAACAGGTAAGCGGGAGCGCGCGGAAGCGATTCACTGCTTGTGGCCTACCTCACCTAGCTCACCTGACAGGGTGCAGAACAAGATTGGCCCCCGAAGAAGGGATTGGCTCAAGTGTGCGTACGATTGGAGGGGGGCTGTGTCAGTTAGGAAAAGGAGCAGGAGCCTTGGTGACGCTATGGTTTAAGCGCAGGCTATAGTAGAAAGGTTGAGAGTTCGAACTCATCGGTCTTTCTACCCAGATAAAGACTGGATAATTTACTCTCCTAAAGATTTACGCCTTAGAAACCTCTTTGAGCAGTTCTACCGTGTTCTAAAGGATCGCTAAGAGCCGGAATCTACTCCATGGCGCACGAGAAGAAGACACCTGTCATGAGGGCTGTCCATGCAAGAGTGGTGGTTCAGTGACAGAAGAAATGTTAGCCAGCTGATAGGGTTGCTTGCTGACAATGAAGAGGACTTGAAGCGTTTACTAAAGATCCTCAAAGTGGATTATACCTCAACATAACATAGTAATCCTCAAAACTGATGTCAGGCGGATCTTGGCTGAAAGCAGAGAATACCAGAAAAAAAATGCTGTTTTATTGTAGGTACCATCGAGTGGAGTACGACCCTATGAATAGCCATAGCGACCCCATGAACCCTGATCTGAACCCTGTGCTACAGGCACAGGTCAGGGAAAGAGAGGAAGACCTTAACCAGACGGATTGACACAGCGGCTGCAGCAGTGGGCTCCAGTATGTCAGAAATGATGAAGAGATGGCACAGGATAGGAAAATGGTTAGTTTTATTGACTGAGCAAAGGCGATTGATTGTGTGAAGTATAATAAATTATGGTTCATTTTGAGAAGAATGGGAATTCCAAAGCACCTAATTGTGCTCATGAGGAAGCTGGTTTTGGAACATGCGGAAGAAGCAGTTTTTGGAACAAGGGAATCCTGCATTGTTTAAAAACAGAAAATGTGTGTGAGGTTTATATTCTTCCATCATACCTATTCCGTTTATATGCTAACCAGATCATTCAAGATGTTGTACTGTGTGAGAAATAATGTGGCATCAAGACTGAAGACACTACAGTTGCATTATTTAAGAAGACACAATTTTGCTTGCAGAAAGTTAAGAGCATTTTCTGAAGATCAAAGACTATTGTATGGATTACACCTCAGCATCAAGAAAACAAAATCCTCACCATTCGACCAATAAGTACCTTGACCCAAGCTATGGTATTTTCATTTGCTTCCTGTGCATGTGAAAGTTGAGTAAAGGAGACCAAAGAATTTTTGATGCTTTATAATTGTGGCACTCAAGAATAATACAGAATGTACCTTGGATGGTCCAAAGAAGAAACAAATTTGTCTTAGTAAAAGTACAGCTGTAGTGTTCCTTAGAGATGAGGTGGTGAGGCTGTCTTATGTACTTTGGGCATGTTGCCAGAAAGGGCTCTCCCTGAAAAAGGGAAATCTTGCTTGGAAAAATGGAAGGTCAGTGTATGGGAGGAATACTCTATAGAGATGGACTGACACAGTGATTGCAATGATTGGCTCAAGTACAGCAGAGATTGTTTGAAAGACAATAGCAGATCAGGCAGCATTGCATCTGGTTTTGCATAAAGTAGCTTTGAATCAGTGCCACTTTGGTGTCTAACAACAGCACCACTACACAGTGGTCACTGTGTTGTTGTTCTTATGTGCCATCGAGTTACCTTGCACTCATAGCGGCCCTATGTACAGTAGCTCTGAAGTTGGCCCTGAACCAGTCTCATTGACTCAGACACACCTACCTTCATTACGCTAGTCACTGTATCAGTCCATCTCATCTGCAGTCTTCCTCTCCGTCATATCCTTCCACCCTTCTGAGCATATGTCCTTCTCCATGAACCAGTCCCTCGTGGCTAAATGCCCAAAGTATTGTGAGATGGAGCTTAAAAATTCTAGCCTACAAAGAGAAACTTAGTTTCAACCTCTTCCAATACTGACTGACTTGTTTTCTTGGCAGTCCGTAATATGTCCAGTACTCTTCTCCAGCACCACAACTCAAAGGCATCAATTCTTCTGTCATTCATAGTTATTGTCAAGCTCTCTGATGCATAGCAAATAATTGTGAAGACCATGGGCTAGATCAGGCGCACTTTGGTCTCTAAAATGACATCGTTACTATGAGAAGGAGTCTAATGGAAGGCAGCCTTTTTTTTTTTTTTTTTTAAAGCATTGAGAAGACATTGCTTAAATAAGAGTCTGCAAGTTCCTTTAAGGTAAATTCTGTATTAATTCATTTAACCTTATACCTGAAAACTTCCAGCTATGCCCTCTTCCACATATGAAAGCTAGAGGTATAGGGATAAACAAGACAGTCACTACTCTCAGTGATTGTGTGTGGGAGCTGTGGTGGTGGAGTCTGCAGTGAGTTGTGCTGTTACTTCTGTGGCACCTCAAACCTACTAATGGCTCTAAGGAAGAAAGATGGACCTTTACTTCCTGTTATTATTTACAGTCTTAGGATTAATGGAAGGTCATTGTGAGTTTGAACCAACTCAAAAAAAGTTAGTTTGAATGAATTTCCAGCTAAGTAAGGCAGAAAAATTGAAAAAAGGTCTGATTCAAAGCAGCAGAAGGTAGGGGGGGAAAATGCATGACAAAGGAACCTAACTCAGTGATAGGAAAAGAAGTACTATTTTTCAAGAAAACTGACTTTGTTAAATGCTGAGCTCTGTCAGAAGACCTGGTGGTACTGTGCGTTAAGCTTTAGGTTGCAAATCAAAAGGTGAGTGGTTTGAACCCACCATCTGCTCCAGGGGAGAAAGATGAGGTAGTCTGTTAAAGGCTTATTACCATGGAAACCCTATGAGGGCAATTCTGCTCAGTCCCATAGAATTGCTATGAGTCATAATGGTCTTGATAGCAGTGGGGGTATGTCAGTGGGTACTTAGCATTTTATTATATTATCCAATTCACTCTTCACTACAACAGCATTGAGCTGACAGGTTGAAAAAGAGAGGAAATAATTTGCTTAAACTCACAGGTAGTGCTTGATGCACTTGTTGCAGAATATCAACATTGCCTTCAATATGGATTGCATCTCATGTCAAGAAAGCAAAGATTCAGTGGAGTGAACTGGTCCAGAGAAGGTGACTTATTCCGGCTGGGCCAAGGGTCGGCTTTGTACGTTGAAGGACACAGGCTGTGGACTTTGTGGCTTTGGCTAGATTAAAATCATGGCAGGTCCAGAAAGTGACGCTCAATTCCAGTTCACTGGTATTAAAAAATACTTCAACTCTTATACACTCACAGGTAGAATGAATTGTGTACTGGCCACATACGGGGGCATTGCTTTGCTTGTTCTATACTTCAAGTTAAAGTCTAAAAAAACTCCAGCTGTGAAAGCAACATAAATGGGATTCTAAACTGCACCTTCTCTGCTAATTTGTCTTACCTGGAATAGCTAATGTCAACTCATAAAATGATGCTTAATTTGTACAATAAATTATGAACCTGGGAAAAAAAAGAAAGCAAAGATTCTTATCACTGGACTGATAGATTCTTATCACTCATGATACATGGAGAAAAGATTGAACTGTCAACAAATTCATCTTACTTGGATCCATAATTAACACCCTTGATACCAGCAGTCAGGAAAGCAGATGTATTGCATTGGGCAAATCTGCAGTTAGGGACTTCTCCAAACTATTGAGGAGTAATGATATCAGTTTGAGGAGTAAGGTGCATCTGATTCAGGGCATGATCTTTCCGATCACTTGCTATGTACCTGAGAGCTGGACAGTGAATAGAGATGACAGAGGAATTGATGCCTTTGAGCTGTGGTGTTGGAGAAGAAATGGACATGATGCTTGGAAAGGAGAGGAAGACCCTCAACCAGATGTACTAACACGCTGACTACTGCAGTGGGGTTCTTCTGTATCAGGAAGTGTGAAGATAGGACAGAGTTCAGAGCTGTAGTGCATAGGGTTGCTATGGGTTGTACTCAATTTGGTGGCACCTAAAACAACAATAACAACAACATCAGAGTATCTGGCATATCAAACTGATATCAAATAGATGCTACTATTTTTATTATTAACTAAGGTGTGTTTTTTGTCCTAATGTAACCATTGGATGTTTTGGCACACCAGATCAAGAACTAATTTCTTTGCATTGTAAACCAAGAAATGCTTAACCATATCGTGTCTGAGAGTCACTTTATTTGTTTTTATTTTCTTTCTAGCTGAACTTGTAGTTGATAAAGCCATGGAGTTAAGATTTGTGGGTGGCGTTTATGGTGGCAACATAAAACCCACTCCCTTTTTATGTTTGACCCTGAAGATGCTGCAGATTCAGCCTGAAAAGGATATCATTGTAGAATTTATAAAAAATGAAGATTTCAAGTAAGTACCGTGTTAACTAAATAATGCAAAAACTTAAGAATTGGGCTTGGGTTAAGAAAAATTAATTTAGAGCTTCATTTCCATAGAGTTTTCTACTCCAGGGTTTTACTCTTGAACCTTTGAATTTATATTTTGCCCGTTCTTATTATAATCTTCTTTCTTAGTGTTGGTAGATTTTTCCCAAAGAAGGAGAATTTCTTTATTAATTCATTGCGTGTATATTAGGCAGAAGTGATTCCTAATGGAATCACTGGACATTCGAGGGTAAAGAAGACAACATGGTGAGGTAAATAAGAGGGGAAATTGGTGTTAGTAAATTATCTCATGTATACACTATGCCCTTAGAGAATTTTCTAAACTTATTTCAATAATCTGTAAAATTAAGATGATAGAAATAATTTTAAGATAGATATTTAAAAAGGTATGTTTGTAAACCACTCAACCTGGTGACTGTTACAAGTAAATAGTAAAACAGTGCCAATAGTTCTAATGATTTTATCATTCTCAAGAAGATTACTGTAGGAAAGACTGACCTTGTGACATGCTCTAAGGGCTTTAATCGTCACAACATAGAATTCTCCCCATTTTAGAGATAATGAAATTGAGGTGCAGAGACCTTAACTAATTTACACAAGGTTATACAGCTAGTAATTGGCAAAATTAACTTTAGGTTTTGTGTTCTTTGCTATATTAAGAAACATATATAGTACAGTTTATGAAGTGTTTGATAACATATATACTATAGGGGCCTAGTGGCAAGAAGCTGCGTTATAATCCTGAAGGCACGTGGTTCGAGGCCACCAGCAGCTCTACGGGAGAAGGATGAGCAGTCTCCTCCTGTGCAATTAACTGCCTCTGAAAACCTGCTGGAGGGTCAGCTGTGGTTTGGTTCTGACTCTACAGTTCACAACAACATGCTATGAAAGGGCAGGGATGGTGAGAAGAGAACATCTAAATCCTGGAGTTTGAGGTTTTCAGAGAAAGCAAGCACTCCTTAAGCAGAATTTTAGAAGAAGTGGTGTTAAAGGAAGAGTAGAGGCAGAGATGCATGAAAGAGAATACCATATATGGTCACTAGTAGTCCTGGGTATTTTTTTTTTTTAATTTTTCTTCTTTTTTTATTGCCTTCTTTCTTTTTTAATTTTATTCACTTTAATGAACATTTACAGAAATTTTTGATTTCCATTTATTGTTGCACTTTTCTCCCTGCCAAAATCTCTCTTAATGAGTAATTTGAGAATAGACATTTGATTGTTTCCAGAACTCAAAATTTACCCCAAAAGGAGAATTTGGCACCTTTCATGACATTTTTTTTTTAAAAAAAAATAAAGGAGGAACAGGTTTTGAAAGTAATTTTTTAAAACTTTAAAAAAAAATAAATTTAACATTTCTGGCATCATCAAAGCCTATGCTCTTAGGGTACATACTGCTGGTATGTTCATTATTATTTTATAACGATTCCTTGTATGTGCAAGTATAGTGGGTAACAGTGAATGCAAAATGCCTTTTTTTAAAAATTTTATTATTTTTGTGTGCGTGTACCGTCAAATCAGATCTGACTGGTACAGGAGGAGATTGTCCCTCCTTCCCCAGCAGAGCATCTGGTGGATTCGAACCGTTCGACTCTGGGATTGTAGTTGCAGCTCCTTGCCACTAGGCCACCAGAGCTCCCTGGAAAATGCCTTTTTTGAAAAATAAACCAAACCTCCTAGAATATCCATAAGGAGGTCTGATGGCCTAGTGGTAAAGAGCTGTGCTGCCAACCCAAAGGAACATAATTCAAACCCACCAGCTGCTTTGTAAGAGACAGACAGTCTCCTCCTGTGTGACTTACAGCCTCTGAAAATCCACTGGAATAATAGCTGTGAGTTGGTTTCAACTCAGACATATACAACATTACTAAACTTACATTGTTGTTGTTGTTATGTGCCATCGAGTCACTTGCGACTCATAGGGACCCTATGTACAAGAGCTCTATACGCTCTTCTATCCTGTGCCAACCTAGCCATCTCAAACGCACTTACTCGCACTGCTCCAGTCACAGAATCGATCCATCTCATCAAAGGTCTTCCTCTCCTTCGCCGCTCCTCCACTCAAAAATATGGAGCCCTAGCCATGCAGTAGTTAAATGCTCAGCTATTAACCAGAGACAGTTTAGACTTGCCAGTTATAGCAGAGCAAAGATAATGGCAATTACTTCCCTAAAGGTTTACTGCCTTGGAAACCCTATGGGCAGTTCTTCATGATCCTATAAGCTTGCTATGAGTTGAGATTGGTTTTGAGCACAATAAATGCACAAATTTAAAACACAACTCAAGGGATGAGGAGAGGGGATTTTCTGTCTCACAGCAGAGAAACGGGGGCAAATGGCTCTGAAAAGGGTTTATTTTACCAAAGTCCAACAGCCACAGCAGGTACAGATTTCAAGTTTCCTACTTCACATTTGTCTTCTCAGGAGACATGGTGTGGGTTTCTGTGGATGAGATAGAACCTTACATTTGGAAGCAAAGGTGCTTATGGGAACCACCGCATCTGGGGTAAAGGCAGGCTTTGGTAAAAACACAATTGAGATCACTGAAGAAAGCATTTTGGCGGCTACAGAATAAGAGACAGGAAGGATGTAGGAGGGTATCAGGGCAGTGGAAATGCAGAGCGCACATTACTCCAAGGGAAATAGCTTTCTAAAACATAGGTTAGTTCCAAGACAAGGGTAGTTTACAAAGCAAGAAGGAAATAAAGGGAATTAAACTGAGAAAGACCAAATCAGGAGAAACCTTTACAAGGAAAGGGATGTGGAATTAAGAATTGAATTGAAAAAAATAAAAAAAGAATTGAGTAAAAGGTTTATTAGTAGTGTAGTCAACACCATGTAATAACACAAACAACACAATCATCAACCTGGAAAAGACACTAGTGCAAAGGGTAGGAAAATATTTACTGAGCTTCAAGGCTCTGAAGCTGAGGATACGAGAATTCACAACGGGTAAAGCAGGCAGGGGTCAAGATTGGTGGACGATTTATCAACAACCTGCGTTATGCGGATGACACAACCCTGCTTGCTGAAACTGAAGAGGACCTGAAGCACCTGCTGCAGAGGGTCAAGGACTGCAGCCTACAATATGGATTGAGGCTCAATGTCAAGAAGACAGATTTCTCACCACTGGACCAATTGGCAACATCAGGATGGATGGTGAAGAGATTGAGATTGTACACAGCTTTAGTTTGCTTGGCTCCACAGTCAACACTCTTGGCACCAGTAGCCAGTAAATTAAAAGGCGCATTGCCATGGGAAAGTCTGCTCTTCGGGACCTCTCCAAAGTACTGAAGAGCAATGGTGTCTCTCTGGAGACTAAGGTGCGTTTGATACAGGCCATGATCTTCGCAGTCACTTGTTATGATTCAGAGAGTTGGACAATGACCAAGGAGGATAGAAGGAGAATTGATGCCTTTGAGCTGTGGTGCTGGAGAAGAGTATTGAGAATACCATAGACTGCTAGGAAAACAAACAGATTCATCCTGGAAAGGGTTAAACCGGGTGGCTCCTTGGAGGCAAGGATTCTGAGGCTCTGTCTCACATACTTTGGACATGTTGTGAGGAGAGACTGGTCCTTGGAGAAGGACATCATGCTTGGGAGGGTGGAGGGACGGCGCAGGAGGGGAGCCCTCTATGAGGTGGATTGATTCAGTGACTGGGATAATTAGGATGGGAGTGTCAGAGACAGTGCGATTGGCACAGGACAGAGCACAGTTTAGGGCTGTTGTACATAGGGTCTCTGTGAGTCACAAGCGACTCGATGGCACATAACAACAACAACAACAAAGGCAGGCAGGAGCAGAGGAGTGAGAAAGACCCAGTCCACACTGAGTATAGCAGCATTTTTAAATTCCTGAGCACAGTGTCCTAGCGCTGGAGGATATGACTGTTCCCTAATCCCCTCAAGCTGTATTCCTTCACCCGAATCCCAGTGAAGCCATTCCTCAATTCCTCAGATCTATAGCTAGCTGGCCTGGAATAAAACAAGAGGGAAGAAACTGCTATGGTGTGGTAGAGAACCTTCCAGTTAATCCAACCCCATTCCCACCTGCATATTAATCACGAGCCCTTACTCTTCCCCTTCCTTTTGCAGTCACCAGATGAATAACAGTCAGCCTTGCGTAGCTAGAAATGGCGCTAAAGTGCTGAGGGGACACAGGTGAGGCAGAACACAGCCTCCCTTTACAAGTGACCAGAGATACACTTTCTATCTCATCGTGCCTGGTGAGGCTTAGAACTCTGCTATCTGTCTGGAAGGAAGAGGGAGGGCCTGGCTTAAAAATTAATACTCTAAACCCAGAGTCTTAGGATGAAGCCCTGGGAGGACTGGAGTAAAGTTCACAGAGCACTGGCATCAACGCTGAGCTGGTACATCCATCCCTCCATCCCTGTGGTAGAGGACTGCCCTCACCTCAGACAGGGTTACCGTGGTTCAGAGCCACCATCAATAATTGTTCAGTCAAGGATTCCCTTGACACTTCCTACAGTAAAGTCAAAGACTGTGCTGAAAAAGATAAGTACAAAACAGACCCCTGTCCCTGTCCCACCCTATGCAGAATCCCCCACAACAGGAAGAGGAAAAGAAGTTACAAGTTTTGTTGATTTTTTTTTTCTCCCCTTTTTTCTTTCTTAAAAAAAAAAGTAAATAAATTAAATTTCCAACAGTGTGGCTGGGCTGGAAAATGGAGTACAGTAGCCAGGCCATTCTTTAAAAAAGTGTGTCTGGAGATGGGGTGGGGGTAAGGAGGCGGTAGTGAGCTATAAACAATGGCCAAGGAAATTATCAAAATAACTACAATCACAGGGGTGGAGAGGTCTGTGAGGCTATTGCTGACTGTGCCACCAGGGGCAGTGCCTATTCTATTTCAGCAGCAAAAGCCAGGGAACAGCTCTTTGCTGTCAACAGTAGACTCACCCTTATTCTCCTCTGTCATTGCCAGATTACGAAAAAAATGTAGAAGAGCTCAGCTGGAAATGTTTGGTATCCCAATCTGCACACCAGCAGGCACCAACACCTTTAAGGTGAACGAGGACACTGATTGGTTCTTCTTCCCCTAAGGGAGATAGTAAGTGATGGCCAAGTACTATCTGGCCTATTTCTAGGGTTTTGGTTCCTTACCATATATTCAAGATGTCCACTTCTCAGAGATACCCCCCTAAACATTGCCTTGAGTCAACAAGTCCTGGGTATTTTAATTAGGTCTAATGGGCTTTTTTTTTTATATGCGTGTACCGTCAAATTGGATCTGACTGGTACAGGAGGCGACTGTTCCTCCTCCTTCAGCAGAGCATCTATGTGCCGTCAAGTCGCTTGCAACTCATAGCGACCCTATGTACAACAGCCCTAAACTCTGCTCTGTCCTGTGCCAATCGCACTGTCTCCGACACTCCCATCCTA
>NW_006399755.1:7899537-7902094 GCF_000299155.1 Elephantulus edwardii
GCAGGTTGTTGATAAATCGTCCACCAATCTTGACCCCACATTTCTCCTCATAGAGCCCAGCCTCCCAGATAATCTGTTCTGCATATACCAAGGTATAATTTTGTCCTTTAACCACTTGGAAGCAGGAGTGGCATCCACTTCCTAAACAACATACCTCTGGAAACTATGAACTTTGATAAATGCCCATGGTTGTAGAGGGGCTTCAGACCTTTGGTTCATAGGGTCACTCTGAGTCATGCTCGACTCAAAGGCAATCAAACAATAGTAACAACATGTGTACCAACCACAGAAAGTTACGGAAAGGTTTTAAGTAGAAGAAATTATTTTGTTTTTATTACAGGCAGTTTGTTCTTGTTGTTGTGTTCCATCGAGTTGGAACTGGCCCATAGGCGACCCTCTGGTGGGTTTTCAGAGACAGTAAGTTGCATGGAAGGAGACTGTCTATCCTTGTGTGGAGCAACTAGCTGGTGGATTTGAACCATATAACTTTGGAATTACGGTATGATTTCTTACCACTAGGCCACCAGAGAACAATGTAGCAGAGAATGGTTAGTCAGGAATACTAGAGAGGAGGCTATTGTTAGGTGCTTTTGAGTAGAAGACAACTCATAACAGCCCTATGAACAACAAATCATAACTCTGTATTATTCTGTGCCATCCTCAGCATTTCTGATATACTGCCCATTGCTGTATTCACTTTGTCAGTCCACTGGTTTAGTGTCTTCCTCTTCTTCACCATCCCTTCACCTTTCCAAGCATGATGTTCTTCTCTAAAGAGTAGCCTCACCTAGCAACACGCCCAAAGTATGTGAGACAAAGCTTAATCACCTTTGCTTCCAAGGATCATTCTGTTGCATCTTCTCTAAGACATATCTGTCTGTTCTTTTGGCAGTCTGAGGGATATTCAGTACTTTTCTTTATCACCACAACTCAAAGGCATCAATTCTTCTGTCATCCTTACTCATTGTTGAGCTCTCAGATTCATAGCAAATGACTGAAGAGACTGTGGCCTGAATCAAGCGCACCTTAGTCCTCAAACTGACATCATTGCTTCTCAGTAATTTGGAGAGGTCCCAGACTACAGACTACAAACACTACCTTTCAATATGGATTGCATCTCAGTGTCAAGAACACAAAAATCCTTTCCACTGGACTGATAGGCAACATCATGATAGATGGAGAAAAGATTTAAACTGCCAATGACTTTATCTTTCCTGAATCCACAATCAGTACACTTGGTGTCAGGAGTACACATGCATGCAGTCAGGAGATGTCTTGCATTGGGAAAGTCTGTAGTTGGGGACCTCTCCAAATTGAGGCGAGAAGAGACTAGTACGTGTCATCTAGTTGATAAGAGTGTGGATCAAAGCATTGCCTGGAAACATGGATAGGGGACACTTGAAGTAGAGGAAAAACAGTTTTGGAAGTTTGATTCAATATGGGGAGGTGAGGAAGGCATCATCTGGAAGACTGGATGAATGGTGGTAGCAGAATGTGAAACTTAAGCATGTTCTAAGTTACAGAAGTTGGGGAAAGGAAAGTATTTCTCTAGCTATATTCCTCTCAGTAAGAGGGAAGCGTTTTCTAGCAATCTAGACATGTAGGAGTCATTTTCCTTTACTTGTTAAACAATCACTTATTTCTATATATTCCTTCCCCTAAAAATCTTTCCTGCTAGTTATAAATGAAAAGAAATAAATTGTAAACAAAATATTAAAAGCCATTACCTTAATTCACAGAAATAACCACTATTAATATTTTGGAGTGCTTGTTTTAAGTGTTTTTCTAAACATAAGTGACCGCTCCCTCCTTCCCCCTCAGGTAGTTGAAATGATCATAGCTGTCTTTTTAAATTGTCCTCTCTTTTTCCTTTTCTCTTATGGCCACTTAGTGATTGCTCTGATTGAGTCTCATTCAGTTCAAAGTTAGAATGATTTTTCTAAAACAAAAATTTCATCTTACTTGATAAAGATAAATAGAGGAAGGAAAGCAAATCTAGCCTAGAAAACTTGGGACCTTTTTTAGTTATACTTGTTTTAAACATCTTAGAAATCAGTTCAACTAGAGATTTTTAGGAAAAGTCCAGTTTTGAGAATGATTTATATTAAAGAAAATTATTAAAAGCTCAAGTGTTCTTAACCAAGCAGTGGTATTTTTAGTTGCTTCATATGCAGTAGGAGGTTGAACAGTGAATAAGGAAGAATAAGATTCCTTTGAATTGTGGTATGGGTCAAGGACTGTAGCCTTTAATATGGATTGAGGCTCAATGTCAAGAAGACAGAGATTACCACAGCAAGATAAAGGTAAATAATCCAATTGTAAAATGGGCACAGGATATGAACAGACACTTCACCGAAGAAGACATGCAGATGGCTAACAAGCATATAAAGAAATGTTCAAATGGCTAACAAGCACATGAAGAAATGTTCAAAATCCCTAGCTCTAAGAGAGATGAAAATTAAAACAGCTATGAAATATCATCTCACCCCAGTCAGAATAGCAAAATTTAACAGAACAGCAAGCAACAAATGCTGGCAAGGTTGTGGAGAAACTGGAA
>NW_006399755.1:7903234-7924462 GCF_000299155.1 Elephantulus edwardii
AAGGATTCTGAGGCTCCATCTAACATACTTTGGACATGTTGTAAGGAAGGACCGGTCCTTGGAGAGGGACATCATGCTTGGGAGAGTGGAGGGACAGCGCAGGAGGGGAAGGCCCTCTATGAGGGAAATTGGGATGGGTGTGTCGGAAACAGTGCGATTGGCACAGGACAGAGCAGAGTTTAGTGTTGTTGTTCATAGGGTCACTGTGAGTCACAAGCTACTTGACGTCACATAACAACAACCCCCAAATTATTAAACATATTTTTCTTTGAGAAAGTGTAACCATCATGTTCCTTGGAGGCAAAAGGCTGGAACCTCATTTCAGACACTTTGAGCATGATGTCAGGAAGCACCTGTCCTTAGAAAAAGACATCATGCTGGGAAATGTAGAGTGTCAGTGAGAAAGGGGCAGACCCTCAGCAAAGTGGACCAAGACAGTGACTGTAACGTTAAGCATGGTGACACTGGGCGTGTGGCACAGGGCCAAGTTTCATTCTGTTGTTCACAGAATTGCTTTCACTTAGTGGCACCGAACAATTACAACAACATTAAAACCTCGGGAAGCAGAATGATTATAAAAAACTCATTAAGTATTTGAATAGATAATTGTTCATATGATTTAGAATTTAAAGGTATAAATATGAAATTAAAATGCTCATTGAAATACCTCCTTCCCTTCCCTCTCCTTAGGCCAGCCACACAGTATTCTCCTGTGGAAGAATCCATTATTATCAGCTTATACTTCCTCTCAGAAATTTCATGTATAGATAAGCAAAGGGATATAAATATATTCTTTTTTAAATTACACTCTCCTTTCCAATTTACACTCTGCTTTAAAGAGCCCTGGTCATGTAATGCGTTACATGTTGGGCTGTTACCCGAAAAGTTGGCAGTTTGAATCTACCAGTTACTCCAAGGAAGGATGGGCAGTCTCATATTGGCAAAGATTTACAGCCCCAGACGCCCAATAGAGGATCATCATTAGTCAGAATTGACTTGAAAATAGTGGGTTTAGTTTACCCCTTTTGTTATTTAATAGTAGATCTAGTCTTCCATATTGATACTCATAGTCTTTCTTATTTTCTTAAATGCATATATAATATCTTACCATAGTTATACTAAAAGGTAATAATTACTATATGCTAGACACTGTTTTAAGCACTCTTTTAAGCACTTTTACATTATTTGGTCGAGGCACAGTGAAAGAGAAGACCACCCACAGCCAGGTGGATTGACACAGTGACTGCAACAGTGGGCTTGAGTGTGTCAAGAGATCGTGAAGATGGCACAGGACAGGACAGGGTTCAGATCTCTTGTTCATAGCTATGAGTTGTATTCAATTCAATGGCACCTACCAACAATATCAACCCATAGCCGAAAAAGTCAGGGTCACATAGCTTCTAAGTTCTAGAGCTAATATGTGAATCTGGGAAGTCTGCTTCTAGAATCTTTCCTCTTAACCATTATGCTAACTTCCTCTATGCTACTTTTGTCTCCATTTTACATGGGAGGAGACTAGGGCAGAGGTAGGATTTGGGTCCGGGCAGTGTGACTCCAGAGTCAGTGTTCTTAGCCACCATACTACACCCACCCCATTGCTGTCAAATTGATTCTGACTTCTAGTTACTTTCCATCTGGTTTCTAAGGCGGTAAATCTTTAGGAGAGGAGACTCCCTATTCCTTGTGTACCATAGTGAATATGTTGTCTCTAATTTTGCTGTAATAACCATGTACCCTAGTCATTTTGGTGGATTCTTACCAGGTTGTAAAAGGAAAAAAAACTTGAGCAATCATTTTTACTTACGAGAGAGCCAGTCATTCCAGATCTGAGCGAACAGTATCTCAAAGCTGAGGGAACAACAGGTACAAAGGCTAGTAATAGGTGTTTAACATATTGAGACATATAGCCAGGCTAGTGTGACTAGAATGCAGGGAACTTAATCATGTAGCACTTGAGATTGTGATAAAACCTTTGTATTTATTCTAAATGTCATTAAGAAGCAATTGATACTAGGGAAAGGTTATGATCTGACATTTCTTTTATAAGGATCTTGCTGATTGTTTTATGGCAGATAGATTGAGTGTGGTTGGAGGATGGCAGCAAGAGCAATAAAAGTAGGGAGACCATTTAGGCTGTTGGAATCCAGGCAAAGGAATAAAAGACTATTGGATGACTGTATTTTTATTTTATTTTTATGTGTGTATGGTCAAATTGGATCTGACTGGTACAGGAGGAGATTGCCCCTCCTTCTCCAGCCCAGCATCTGATGGATTCTAGCCATGTACCTCTGGGATTGCAGTGCAGCTTCTTGCCACAAGGCCACCAGAGCTCCTTCGATGATTATATTTTTAATATGTTGGTACTGTGTTCTGTAATGAGGAACATAAGAGGAGGAGCAGATTTTAAGGGGAAATTTAGAGTTTGGTCTGAAGGCTTTTGTAGGTCAAATGGCTACTAGTTACTCATGCAGAGCTTTGATTAGAGAGTTGGAGGAGGAGAAATGAAAAATGAAGGAATCTTAGAAGGCATTAAAAGCTACAAAACTGCTACTTTTTATTGGACACTCAGTATATATACTGTGCTTGACACTGCACACATTCTTGTAATACAAGCCAATCAGTTAGGTATACTATCATCTCCATTTCACAAGGATTTAGAGAGCAAGTATCAGAATTTGAACTCATACGACTTTTATATTTTCCTTAGAACTAGCATTCTGCTGCTTAGAATTAATTTATATGTTTGTGTCTATATGTACTAGTTCTTATAATTTCTGTGTTACATTTAGAATCTCATTTGATTCTAAAAATAATCCTTTGCGGTAATATATTTTATGGATGATATACTAAACTGGAAACGGGTTGAGAGTAAGACTCTTAACAAGATACGATTAACACAATGACTACAACAGTGGACTCAAGCATTGTCACATGGTGAGGATGGCACCAGAAAGGGCAGGGTTCGGGGCTATAGTTTGTAGGGTCACTATGCAGTGTAGTAAACATGACAACATTTAACGTCATCATACTAAACTAGAAAATTAGTAAGTTCCCACAGCTATTAAGTGGTAAGTAGGAACTTGAAGCTTAGTCTTCATAATTTAGCTGTCTTTCTACTACACTGTGCTGCCTTCAGAAGGGCAACTTCTTTCATCTTCCAAAAAGAACTTGTTACATTAGTTTGCCTCTACTATAAGAAAAGCCAGTAGTAAAATTCAGGAAAGTCCCAGAATGGCCTGTTGTTTAATTTTCATCTGTTTTTTAGGTATGTCCGCATGTTGGGTGCACTTTACATGAGGTTGACTGGCACTGCAATTGACTGCTACAAGTATTTGGAGCCTCTGTACAATGACTATCGGAAGATCAAGAGTCAGAACCGAAATGGGGGTAAGTGTGGAACCATGTGTGTATATCCTCTTGAGCTAGTTTTCATTTCACTAATGTCTCATTGTCACATACAGTGAGTGCTCCTCCTCGCTCACATTGCAACTTTCTTCAGGTCCTCCAGCTCCCTTACAGTGGAGACTACAAATGACTGTTAACTTTCTTCTTGTTTGGTTCATTCTTCCCAGATTGCCTACCTTTCTGACTGTATCTTTTGTTATTCCTTGCTTTGCCTCATTGTTCTTTCTACACTAAATCTCACTCTTCCTTGATCTTGCTCCTTTCATGTTTATTAATGTTCTGAAAATTGCTACTCATCGCAAGGCTCTTGCCCCAGAATAACTCCCTAAGCCCTCCTAGATAGTCACTTTTTCATATTTCACTTTCAAAGATACAGTCTATACTCATACGCAGGTTGAAATCCCACTGTAAGAGTGTCTTTTAGGAGTAGCTCATACTTTTTACACAGCTACTTTCTATGTTAAAATTAGATTAAAAGAAATGTAATCAAAACCCTTTCTCTTTGGATCTCTTAGTGTCCTATTAAAAGATTTGCTTTTCCCCTATACATGTGTCATTAAAGAGTAGAATGTTAAGAATTTGATATGTTTTTATTAACTTATCAGTTCATTCGTTGAATAGATACATATTAAGAACCAATGAATTTCTAGGCACTGTGCCATGTGCTAGAGATAACAAGATGGTCATGACCCTTATTTAATTTGTAACTATGTTAAACTACAAATGAACATAAAACACAGACAGGGTTTCTCAGCTTATTGACAAATAGCTGTTTGCTTGTTGTGGGGAGGTGACCTGTGTTTTGAGTTACAGGATATTACAGCATTCTTTTTTTTTCCATGTCAGATGGGTAGTGTGCCTATGTCGTAACAAGGTTTAGTAGGTGGCACATGTCATACAGACTTAACTCCCGATCATCATGCGTATGAACCGGAAAAGGATCTACAGCATTCTTGCAACCCAGTAAATACAAATGTTGTGGTTATTGTATACCATCAAATTGGAACCCTTAGCTGACCACCTTCGCCCCCCCCAAGTGGGTTTTCAGAGGCAGTTAATCACGTGGGAGGACACTACCCATCCTCCTGCAGAGCAGCTGGTGGATTTGAACCACCTGCCTTTGGAACTGCATCACAGATCCTTGTAACTAGGCTACCAGAGAACACCAAAATTCCCATTCTCCAAGGTGATCCTAAAGAATGTAGAAATTATTAAGCAGTATCACACACAGGAGAAACTTACTGAAGATTATTTAAAAAAAAAAAGACTTGAACATTGACAGAACTGCCAAAAATACAGTGCTGAATTTAGAAGAGGCTGTGGCACTAGAGATGATATCATTGCTGATGTCAAATGCATCCTGGCTGAATGTAGTACCAGAAGGATGTCCATTTGTATTTTATTGACTGTGCAAAGGCATTTTATTGTGTGGATCACAACACATTGAGGAGAATGGGAATCCCAGAACACCTGATTTTGTTCATATGAAACCTGTATCTAAACTAGGAAGCTGCTGTCTGAACAGAGCAAAGGAACACTGCATGGTTCAAAATCAAGAAAGGTGTGTGCCAGGGATGTACACTGTCTCCATATGTTGTCACTCTGTATGAGGAACAGATCATTCTGGAAGCTGGACTTTATGAGAAAGAATGTGGCATCAGGATTGGAGGAAGAGTCATTAACAGCCTGTATTATGGAGATGGGCCATCTTTCTCTCACTGAGCAGCTGGTGGGTTCAAACCACGTGCCTTTGGATTGGCAGCTCAGCTTCTTACCACTAAGCCACCTGGAGCTCTCTGGAGACTAAGGTGCATCTGATACAAGCCAGGGTCTTTGCTGTCACTTGTTATTCATCAGAGAGTTGGACAATGACTAGGGAGCATAGAAGGAGAATTGATGCCTTCGAGCTATGGTGCTGGAGAATAGTATTGAATGTACCATGGACTGCTAGGAAAACAGATTCATCCTGGAAAGGGTGAAACCAGTGGCTCCCTGGAGGCAAGGTTTCTGAGGATCCGTCTAACATACTTTGGACATGCTGTAAGGAGAGACCGGTCGTAGGAGAGGGACATCATGCTTGGGAGAGTGGAGGGACAGCGCAGGAGGGGAAGGCCCTCTATGAGGTGGATTGATTCAGTGACTCGGGTAATCGGGATAGGTGTATCCGAGACAGTGCGATTGGCACAGGACAGAGCAGAGATTAGGATTGTTGTACATAGGGTCACTATGAGTTGCAAGTGACTCGACGGCACATAACAGCAACAGCATTGTGGAGATGACACACCTTGTTTGCTGAAAGGGAAGAACACTTGCAGCATTTGCTGCAGAAGGTTAAAGATTGCAGCCTTCAATATGGATTGTATCTCAACATCAAGAAAACAAACAACCTCACCACCAATCCAATAGGCAGTATCAAGATAAATGGAGAAAGGATTGAGGTTGTTAAGGATTTCATCTTGTTTGGATCTACAATCATTCTTGGCACCAGCAGTAAGGAATTAAAAAGAATTTCCAAGAATTACACTGGGAACTAAAGAGCAACAGTGTCAATTTAGAGACTAAAGCATGTGTGATCCAGGCCATGGTCTTCTCAGTTGCTTGCTATGCATGAGAGAGTTGGGAAATGACTAAGGGTTATAGTAGAAGAATCAATACTTTTGAGTTATGCTGGAGAAGAATATGGAACATACCATGGACTACCAAGAGAACAAACAGGTCTGTCCTGGAGAAGATGAAACCAGTTTCTCCTTTGAGCAAGGATTTTGAAGCTCCATCTCACACACTTTGGGCATGTCTTCAGGAGGGACCAGTTCTTGGAGAAGGACATCATGCTTTGAAGCGTAGAGGATCAGTGCAGAAGAGGAAGATCCAGGATGAGATAGACTAACACAGTGACTGTGGCAGAGGGGTCAAGTTGTCAGAGATGGTGATGTTGGCTCAGGATAGGGCACAGTTCAGAGCTCATAGGGTCACTATGAGTCATAGTCAACTTGATGGCGCATAACATATTGGGGAGACAAAACTGCCCCTTGATGAGAACCACCAAACTAAGGTTATATTTAATATGGAAACGGCAAAGTTGCTTCTCCATGTATGTAAGATTGATGCTCAGAAACATTCAGAAGTATAGCAAGCTCACATGAGAAACCACTTGAGTTAAAGGATTTATTTAAGAACAAGATTACTATGTATTTCTGATCCATTTGTGCTTGCTTTTGTGTTTGTCTTTCCTGTTCCTCAGAACAGCTTTACTTGTCCCTTTCTTTGCCCCTAGAAGGAGCTAGCAGAAAGATGGCCTCAGGGAAGGTGGGTTGAATGGATGAAGGTGGGTGGTGCAGACAGTGCTTTGTCAGAGGGCTGGAAGTTGTGCTGCTTTGCTAGTGAATGTGTAGGGGACCAGAAGCAGCAGAATAATTCATATTTTCTATACCAAGCACTCTGTTAGATACTTTGTATACACATCTTTTCCTCTTGGTTATTTAAATATGTTGGTTAAGGTAATGGTTTTTCTTTCAGAGTTTGAACTGATGCATGTGGATGAGTTTATTGATGAGCTGCTGCATAGTGAGAGAGTCTGTGACATCATTCTGCCCAGACTACAGGTAAGAGATAAAAGTTTTCTTATTAGAATTACCATTACTTCCAACATGAACAGTCATGCAAGGGTCCTTAAAATACTGAGGCCATGGATCGCTTGGGAACTATTAGTAGTAAGTAATCAGAATTATGAGAAAGAAGTGAGGGAAGAAAAAAAAAAGGAGAAAAGCAAATGAAGTGTCTTAAGGGGTAGGATTTTGTGAGCAGTTTTCCAGTTGACCTTCATATATAGACTGTAAAACAGATAAAACCAGAATTGATCTAGTGGGAAGGCCAAGAAGAGGAGACTGTACTTAACTCCTAAAACCTTATCATTTACCTCTCTTCCCCAGTGATAAACATTAACACCTAGTAATGTGTTTGCATAAGAGTATTTGAAGAGTATTGAAAATAAAAGGAGAAAGCAGATAGATGATGTGGGTAGCTCTAGGTTGGGGGAAAACTATAATGGAGAGAGATGAATAATAATGAAATACAACTACTATGTTAGTACTAAGTTTTTATTTTCCTTCTATAAAATGGGGAAATTCAGTAATCTTGGTTATCTTTAAACTGTACTGAGAGAAATAAGCAGAGATAGCACCTTAAGGAATTACTGATACATACATCTATATGATGAGTCTTAAAATAATTATGGTATGTGAAGTAAGTTATAAAAAATAATCTTCTAATAATCCTTTTCAAATAAAATTTTAGAAACTTTAGAGTGACTGCTTGGAGACAAAGTACAGTTGTCTATAAGCTGTAAACATGTTAACATTTAGCAATTTAAACTTTTTTTTTTAATGCACTGCTTGTATTAATTCAGTCTCAGGCTATAAAAAAATTCTACAAAATAATCCATAGAATAGATGCTTACTAAGGACCTTAGTTGGCTTCTCCAACTGTACTGTTCTCTGATTGGGCATGTCTGTGTATGCTGCTGATAGCACTAGCATTAACTAAAAGGTATAAGAAGCAGTGTTACAGATGGCATAAGAGCTGATTCTTCTGTCCTCAAACAGAAACTCCAACTGGGAAGTTTCCTTGTTGATGTTTTTGCAGCCCAACAATTCTGAAGCAGTGTGCTCTATCCTAGTTGCTTGCTTCCTTGTTAGAGACAAAGCAAAAAGTGATAATTTAAAGAACAAAGTAATCTGAAGAACTTAAATGAGAACTGAACGCATTGATTAGAAATATCTGATCAATGGATTTGGTGAATTTTAGAGAGGGAGCAAAATAGTTGGATTAAAATAATTGAGTGTCTGTGCTGAAATACAGTGACCACCTAATCCTGCACACAGGCCCAATTCTATAAAATTAAATTTTTGTGTGTGTGTGTGTGTGTGTGTGTGTGTGTGTGTACTGTCAAATTGGATCTGATTGGTACAGGAGGAGATGGCCCCTCCTTCTCCAGCAGAGCATCTGGTGGATTCGAACCACATATCTCTGGGATTGCAGTGCAGCTTCTTGCTACTAGGCCACCAGAGCTCCCCTATAAAATTAAAATCTTGAAAACAGATGTGAACTCTCTTATTGGCTACTGTAGTGTATGGAAGATTGCAGCCAATTTTAGCGGGCTGTGTCATTTTTTTTCAGTCATCGTAAGATTTTGATGAGGTGGTGGTGAAGTATCATCAAGTCGGAACTGACTCAGCCGACACTCCAGTGGGTTTTCAGAGGCAGTTAATTGCACGAGCAGAGAGTGTTCAGTTTTTCTCCTGTGAAGCAGCTAGTGGATTTGAACTGCATGCCTTCACGATGGCTGCACAGCACCTTACAACTAGGCCATCATAGCTCTGTTTTGATGGAGAGAGAGAATGAAGTAGTATACAAATAAAGGGCTTTCCATTTAGGCTATCTTCAAGTCTTCAAGTCTTTGGCAAAGGAAAATGGTAAGACATGATGGCTCAGCCAGTCATTATTGAAATTTGGAACTCACTTTTGCTTCTCATTCTTCAGACACAGTATTATTAGAAAGGAAATGGAAGCAGGAGATGCATTGAATTGCTAATTTCCTGTGCTGTCTAAAATAATGTGCATCCAAACAGTTCTGGATCCTTTCTAGTGAATAACTCTTTAGTAGGACTAAATGTATTCTTCAGCCCACAAAGAGGGCTGAGCCTCAGTGTTGAATCTGGGCTCTGCCTCCTAAGGTGGAGCCCCCACCCAACAAATTATTGGCCAAAGCAAAATCATTGGCCCTTGGATTTTCTCTTTGTATAGAGCCCACAATCTTGATTGTGCTGCATTTGTACTGATTGATCTTTCACTGTTACTTCTAAATATTGTGTTGATTCCTACTCATAACAACCCCATTGGATAGGGTAAAACTGCCCTGTAGGCTTTCTTAGGCTATAAATCTTTATGGAGTGTCTTTCAATGAGAGGCTTGTGGATTCATACTGCTAACCTTTCAGTTAACAACCCAGAATCTAATCCACTGTGCTGCCAGGTCTCAGAACCTTAAAATACAAGGTTAGCTTTAGCTTTGTATTTATGTTTTTACAGGGGACCTTAAGAGTGTAGACTCTGAATTCTTTAGTGTCATTTAAATAAGGCTTAGTTGCTTGCTGTACCACAGTTTTATCATCTGTCCTAGGAACCCAATGTTGGGACTTCAGGATTTTGAGGGTGACTACAATCCCTAACTCTAGCTGCATTCTCTTTAGAAACGGTATGTGCTGGAGGAAGCTGAGCAGCTGGAGCCTCGGGTTAGTGCTCTTGAAGAGGACATGGATGACGTGGAATCCAGTGAAGAGGAAGAAGAGGAAGATGAGAAGGTTAGGCAACGGGGAGCTTTACAGTTGACAGTGGAATATTATAGGGGATGGCAGTGGCACTTTTTTGTTTTTATACTTTAATTTTTAACTTTCGTTAATGAAAATAACAGTATTTAGTTGAAAGTTTGAAATCAAACAGACCAGAATTCATAGCTTGCCTTTTATGGCGGTACACTTTTGTTCAACTTACCCTCAGTTTTGTGGATTCATTGCGAACAGCTCTGAGTCAAAGTAATAAAAATAGCTTTCTCTTGGACAGTTTTTAGAGTTTAGCAGAGGAAGGGCACATTGTAATTGCTTAACATACACTGTTCTGCTCATTACTTTGGAGTTGGAACTGACTCAAAGCTGAGACTTCGTTGGATTTCTGAGGATCTAAATCACAGAGATTCCATCTTTCTCCAAAGGAGCCACTGATGAATTTGAAACACCAGAGAGGCACAACCTTAAGGTTCCCTAAGGACTGTGCCACTACAACTCTCTGCTTAACCAGAAAAACAAACCTTTATTGTGGTCTAGCTGGAACTGACTCATAGCCGGCCTGCCATTGGGTTTGTGGAGACTATAAATCCATGGGTGGAGATTGTCCATCTCTCTAAGCAGGATCTAAAATACTTGTGATTAAAAAGATAATGAAATATCTATGCATAAAAAAGCTAAAAGGAAATAGTAATGTTAACCTTGAATATATTTAGATAATAAGAATTAAAAATAATTTTCTTTTCTTTATTTAGGGGCATGTATATTTTTTATGGAAAGACTAATACTCTATATTTAAATATATTTTTCGTTTTATATACGTTAAAATATAAAATTTAAAACTTTTCAATCTACATGTCATTCAGGAACTAGACTATTAAGAGTTTGCTCTACCTATGTGTTTCTTCTCTAACCTATGCCTTTGCCGTAATTTTTCAGACGTAATTTATCTTATGCAGAGCCAGTACTTGTGGCCCTATAGATTTTTCCCCCTCCTTTTTTTTTTCCTCCCTTTTCCCCCCCCTAAAAAAATCCATCTTCCCCACTCCTGAATTTCTATAGTTATTTGGTCATATTGTGTTATGTCCTTTTATTTCTTTGTATTTTCTGTCCTCAAGTTCAGTTTCGCTCCTCCAAGTGTCTAAATCTGTTGCTTGTTACTATTGCTGACTCTGAACCATGGCCTTTCTTGTCATCCTGTTTAGTGCTTTTCTTGTAAGCTCATTGCTTTAACTTGATCTTATTCCTGTGACCCTAAATTGAAGATTGGCGAAATTTTCCTCTAAAAGTATGACAACCACTTCTTAAACAACATGCCTCTGGAAACTATGAACTTTGATAAATGTTGACAGTTGTAGAGGGGCTTCGGGCCTTTTGTTCATGGGGTCGCTAGGAGTTGTGCTCAACTTGACAGCAACCAAGAACAAGAAGCAGTAGTAGAATAGTACCTAAAAGTACTACTAAGGCTTATTTGGCTTTTTTGGGAAGAAGTTTGGTTGCTTAGCCCATAAGCCCCTATGTTCAGCTTGCCCAAGACACTAGTTCCCAAGATCATTAAGAGACTGGGTTCTTGCTTTTATGTACTCATGAATAAGAGTCATAGCAACCCTTTAAACAACAGATCTGAAATTTGCCCTATCGTGTAGAGTACCCTCACCATCTCTGACCGAACCCAATGCTACACTCAGAGGGTTCATTCATTTTGTTAAGGGTCTTCCTGTGTTACATGGACCCTCCACCTTTCCAAGCATGATGTCCTTCTCCAAGGACTGGCCCTTCCTAACAACATGCTCAAACCATGAGACAAAGTTCCACCATCCTTGTTTACAAGGAGCATTCTGGTTTCATTTTCTCCAAGACGTTGGCATCTATGTTCAAATCCACTTGATCTGTGGATTCTTGCTGCTTTATTCCGAGCTCATTCCATAAGCACCAACTCACTGAAGTCCTTCTCTCATTCTTGTGAAACTACCACATGGCTTAGTTCAATCTTGAGGGTTGTAACCAACCTGATGGCACCTAACAACAACAATTACCTATTATTATCTAAATTATCTAATGAGTCAGATGAGGCAAGAGAAATCCTATGTTAAAATTTTTTTTTAACCATTTGATCCAAGTTAAGGAATTTGTTCTGAGAAGTACCCAGATTCATTGTACTGGATTAGTTCGTATTCTAGGCCTTTTTAGCTGGTAGAGGAAATACAAAATTTTTTTAGTTCTTTGGAACTTAAAGGAGATAGCATGTTACACTGGAAATCCAACTTCTTGTTACTGTAACATGCCATTAAGTTAACTGTGATTCACAGCAATCCTACGAACAACAGATCAGAATTTTGCCATACATACGATCCCCACGATCTCTGATACGCTTTGGAAGTTTGTGCGTGTTTCTGACTGATCCTCCTCTCTTATTTCCAGTTGGAGAGAATTCCATCACCGGATCACCGTCGGAGAAGCTACAGAGACTTAGACAAACCCCGTCGTTCCCCCACACTGCGCTACAGGAGGAGCAGGAGCCGGTCTCCCAGAAGGTAAAGTCCTTGTCACTGGCTTCTTCCAGGGTGACTTTGAACAATGTAGCCCATAAACTTACACATTGTTGTTAGGTGCTGTTGAGTCGAGTATGCCTCATAACTACCCTATGAAAAATAGATCGCAACTTCCTGACATACTAGAGCCCATGGCAGTAGTCACAGTGTCAGTCCACCTGGTCGAAGGTCTGTCTCCTTCTCCTTTGCAGACCCTCCTCCCTTCCCAGCATCATGTCCCTCTCCAAGGAGTAACCCCTCCTGGCCCAAAATAAATGAAATGAAGCCTCATCATCTTTGCCTCCAAAGAGCACTCCAGTTGCACTCTCTCCAAGACATACTTGTTTTTTTGGCAATCCATGGGATGTTCAGCACCACAACTCAAAGGCATCAACTCTTCTGTCATCCTTATTCACTATCCAGTTCTCAGACGCATAGCAAGTGATTGGAAAGACCATGGCTTGTGTCAGATGCACCTAAGTTACTAGGGAACTTTGACATTAGGGAAGGAAAGATATCTAACCTATAGAAAATGTTTGCACAATCTATTAGTTACCTATTGTTGCAAAACACTGAACACTGACCAACAAAACCTTAGTGGCAGACAACAAAACCATTTCTTTTGTTCAAAAGGAGTTTTCTTTTTTTTTTATTTTTGCGTGAGTGTACCGTCAAATCAGATCTGACTGGTACAGGAGGAGATTGTCTCTCCTTTTCCCGGCAGAGCATCTGGTGGATTCGAACCGTGTGCCTCTGGGATTGTAGTTGCAGCTCCTTGCCACTAGGCCACCAGAGCTCCCCCAAAAGGAGTTTTCTAATAAAGCTAAGTTGACTCGCATGCTTTGTGATCTTCGTCTTAGCTAGGATTATTGGTGCAGTTAATCTCTTTCCCGTGTATCTCTTCATTTCATGTGTACTCTAGGAGAGCTCAAGTACAAACAGGCCTAATAGTAGTATCTTTTCTTCATCTAATTGCATCACAAATGAAAGTATCCGACTGACCAAAGCATGTTACACAGCTAGTCCTAGAATGAGAAAATGCTAGAGAATTACATTGCAGAGGACATGGTCAGAGGTAATTGAAGACTTTTTATAATATGCAACATCCAGTACATCCACTAACCTATGTTCATGTCTTTCCTTGTAGGCGGAGTCGGTCTCCCAAGAGGAGAAGGTAGGTCTTCAGTCATTTGTAATGAATGGGTGGTGAGGGGAGGTCGTGTATTGTTTATATACTGCCACACATCATCTGCGTGTTTGACAAGTCTTTTCCACAGCCCCTCTCCTCGTCGAGAAAGACATAGGAGCAAGAGTCCAAGACGTCATCGCAGTAGGTCCCGAGATCGCAGACACAGATCTCGCTCCAAGTCCCCAGGTACAGCATTTTGGCTTGTTGCTACTGGTTATCTTAACAGTGGAACGTAAGGATAGTTTGCCTTTAGCAATATAGGAGTGCCTTGTGCAGAAAAGGAACTGAAGTTCCTTTATTATTTGGAATTCTTCATAGGAGTGCCCTTTGCCCAGCAGAAAAGAACTGGACTAGGAATTTTGAAATTTAAGTTCATGTCTTGTCTCTGTCCACTTACTAGTTTTGCTAAATACGATAGACTTCAATTTCTTATCTGAAACTGTAGGATTAAATCGTACAGAGTTACAGTGAAAACCCAGTGTGGTGATTGTGTTTTAAAGCCCTGAATACTTATGAAGTGGTTTTAGTACTAATCTGTTCACCATCAAATCACAGAGGTGCTACCTCTAAGAGATGTTCTTAGAAAAGGGAGGGAGGGTGGGGGGAGTCTAGTGGAAGGTAGTGTGGGAGGTGAGAGTGATAGTGGATAGGATTCACATATCTGATGGCCTTTCTTTCCCTAGGTCATCACCACAGTCACAGGCACAGGAGCCACTCAAAGTCCCCTGAAAGGTACGTGTATCTAATGACCAGTTTCCTCATCGGAATTTCACTCCTCATTTGGAAATTAAAAGCACAGTCACAATTAGGTTGAGTTTCCAAGTTTCATTTTAATGGAGAATTAGTAATTTTAGGACAGAAAAGGCTTATAATCCTGAGAATTTGTTTACTTGTGGGATTACAGCTTTGGAAAATTCAAAGGACAGAAAGCAAAGGATAGATGTTCCAACTAAAAGTCACTTCATTCAATAAGCCTTTTTTAGAAACTAACAAAGGGCATATATTGTCCAGTGCACTATGTACCTCTCAGAGGCCATTTCCTTACTGGTAAGTTTTAGACAATGATGCATGCTTCATAGGGTTGCTGCTCTGAGACATAAAATATGCCACATGTATAAACTGAAGATTCAGTCTTTGCTTATCTTCTTTGAACAGCTGCTAAATTTAATGATTTATTTGTGCTGCCATTCTAGGTCTAAGAAAAGCCACAAGAAGAGCCGGAGAGGGAATGAGTAATGGACACCAGTTTGATTTTACTCTACATGGCCTCTTTTGTATATGGGAGGATCAGTCCATGTAGGATGAAGATTTGTTTCCCAGGCAACTATAAGAATATTTTAACATTTTCTTACCTTGCTTTTCCACACCCCCCCCCCTTTTTTTTTTCTAAATAAATGTAAAGTGGTGCTGAATACATTGAAGAAACCTCTTTTTGAATCATAGTCAATGTTAGGGGGATAATGCTTCCTAGGAGCTGCTACGTGACTTCTTGCACACCTGACCCTGACTACAGCCAGAATAAATGTGTGCAAGAAGGATATGGAGGGAGAGTGGGTATGGATGGTAAGGAAAGGATGTGGCCGTTACTTGATACCTTTAAAATTTTTTATTAAACCTGACACCAATTTTTGTGTACTTGCTGTTTGGTTTACTATGTCATCATACTCATGGGATTTGTGCGGCTCAAAAATCAGTCATATTCACTCCTACCTAGTGTATAACCAGCAGCTGCAAATGATAGTAAAAATGAAACTGACCGGTTAACAATAACACTGAAGGAGCAAAATATAGTTAAACATAAGGTTTCTCTTGCTTCAGTGAGCAGCTTAACAGATAACATGTAGCATATTTTATAAAGCACATCCTTAATACAGTGTTGTTTGATATTCCCCAGACAAGCTTTGAATTCCAGATTAAGAAGCTCACCTTTTCTTAGCTTTATCCAGAACTGCTTAGTAATAATAGTAGGCCCACAAAAGATTTAAAAAGGTTTACCAGCAGCAATTGTTATTAAATGCCACCATGTCAACTACAACATTCATGTCAACCCTATGAAGAACAGATGAGAACCTGTGCCATCCTGACAATCTCCAACACGCTTGAGCCTGTTAGTCAACGAGTCAGTCCAGCTTGTTCAATGTCTGCCTTTCGAGGACTCCTCTACTTTCCCAGCATGATGTCTTTCTCCAAGGACTGGCTCCTTCTGGTGACTTGGCCAAAGTTATGTGAAATGAAGTTTCACCATCTTTGCCTCTAAGAAGCAACCTGGTTGCACTTCCTCAAAGAAAGATTTGTATGTTCTTTTGGTAGTCCACAGGATAATTCAATACGCTTCTCTAACACAATTCAAAAGCGAGCAGCAGAGATTCTCAGCAACAGCAGCAGAGTTCATTAAGACAGAAAACAAATGCAGGTGAGGTGTGGAGAGTTAAGAACTCTCATACATTGCTATGGTATAGTAAAATGGTACTACACTGTTGAAAATGGTACGGCACTCACTTCTTTAAAAACTTAAGACACAGGAGGAAAACCATGTGACCCAGCAATCACATTACTAAGTATATGTCCTAAAGATTTAGAGTCGGGACAAAAGTAGATATATGCACACCACTGTTCCTAGCACATTATTCACAATAGCAAAGAAATGGAATAGATACAGCTTTAAGTTCCCACCAATGGATGAATGGGTAAATGGTGCATACAAATGATGAAATACAATGCAACCATAAATAAAATGAACAGTCCTCCAGATAGTATATAGAGCAATGAACCTGGAGGACATAATCTAAGTGAAGTAAGTCAATCACAAAAGGACAAATACAAGTCCATTACTATAAAAAGGAAAGGCTGGCACAAAGAAAACATTCTTTGGTGAATACTACAGAGGAGAAGGGAAACCATTCACTGCATAGGAAATGCATGTTAAATTAGGGGATGGGAAAGGCAATAAAAAAGGGGTAATCAATATATTACCACTTAGGCTAAGGAATATACTTAGAAATGCACAAAAACTGTACTATGTAATACTGTAACATAGAACTTGCATTACCAGAACAGGTGAGGAAATGTAGGAAGACAAACAAGAACAGCTGTGCATAGGCAACTACCCACAACCATACAGGATTGTCAGATATTTCTGCATTCGTATGTGCTGTAAATAGGTTCATACATAGTACTGCAAATATAGAAAACAATGAAAATACTAAAACCAAACACCTTGAAGGAATCAGTCACTGAAAGGTAAGGAACAAGCTGCAAGAAGCATTATAGTCAACTGACATAGAGCATAGTTCACAAAAATAAATGCTCTGTACCCTACTTTGGTGAGTAGTGATAAGGTAGTTTTCAAGTAGCCAAGTAAAGTGCGACTACTGGTTTTACCCTATCTAGAGCACTAAAACCACCATGGCTTGGCTCAGGCAAACCGGAAGTCTTCAATCTGACACCCTTGCACTTTGGAGATGTCCATGACAGCAGATCTTCACAATCCAACACCTTGATTTCTTAACTGCTGCTGCCATGAGTGTTGACTGGGGATCCAAGCAAAATGAAGTTGACAACTTTTCTCCATCCATCATGATGCTGCCTATTATTGGACCCGTGTTATTTTTATTTTCATGATTTTGAGATATAATCCACACTGAAAGCAGTAATCTTTGATCATGTTCAGTAAGGGTTTCAAAGCCATCTTTACACAAATAATAGAGTGTCATCTATGTAATGGTAGTTGTTGGATCTTCCTCCAATCCTGGATTTATCTTTTTCATATAGTACTACTCCTTGAATCATTTGGTCAGCATACAGATTGAAGCAGTAGAGAGAATGATTCCCTTTTTCTGTTTTAACAGTGCCTGTGTATAGGGTTTGCATGAGCACAAATGAGTATTCTAGGATTCCCATTATCATTGTTACCCAGAATTTGTCATCATGATCCACAATCAAATGGCTCTGTAATGTCAACAAAACACCAACAGAGATCTTTCTGGTATTCTCTGCTTTCAGCAATGTTGCACCATCTCTTCTTCAGCTTAAATTTCTTGTTTCCTATTAATGTACTATTCCAGCCATTCTTTTAATAGTCTTCATTAAGATTTTACTTGCATTGGATATAGGTATTGTTCAATAGTCTCTTAGTTCGATCACCATTTTTTAAACGGGAAAAAATATGACTTACAGTCAGTTGGCTTCTATATCTAATGAATACACCCATAGCTGCATCTTTTGATTCAGACACCTCAATTTCATCAATCTTTGGAGCCTTATTTTTTGCCAGGGCCTTCAGTGCAACTTTGGACTTCTTTCTTCAGTAAAAATTTTACTTCCTGAAATAGTTCAGAATCAGCTAATACTTTCTTGACTCTATATTGTTCCATCTTCTTTTGATGCTTCCTGCATCACTGAAGACGACTTTGGAGGTGGAAAGTATAGTGAGGTTTGATAAATTGTAAATAATGGCATTATACAATGGTAAATGTTGTTATGAAACAATGTGCATGGGTGAGTGAATGAGAACCAAGGATAAATTTTAGGAAAAAAAAGATTTTGCTGATAGAATCTTTCAGTATTTCAATTCAAAGCTTAAATTTATTAATTTCTTTTAAGTTTGAGAAACGCAAAGTGTGTTCTTACCTTTTGGTTTCTTTGTTGTTTTTAATTTTTTTTTTTTTTTTTTACCTTTTGGTTTCTTAATGCCAGCTCTTTGTACATTCTGTTTTAATACTTTGCTCTGTCTTCTCAAGCTCTTGGAAATTTTCTCTTACTTGAGCATTCCCTCCCCTTGTTTTAGCTTTTTACTCCAGTATGAGTTTCAGTCTCTTCTGACACTCCTTTGGGTAATTTTTCCCGTCTTTGTAATGATCTTTTTCTTTCTTCATGGATGATGTCCTTGATGTCATCCCACAACTCATCTCATCTTCAACCATTAGTATTAAATGCATCAAATCTATTTTTAAGATTTAAGTTCAGTAGGGGTAGATTTCAAGGTTGGATTCTGGTTCTCATATTAACTATTCTTCAATTTAACTCACATGAGTAGGTGATGGTCTGTGGTAGTCAGCCTGTGGCTTTGACTGCTGATGTTGAGCTTTTTGACTGAGGAAAGGTATCACATTCCTCATCAAAAAGAGAATTTAAACATCTGTCTTAAGTACATTACTATGAGTGACAGAGTAAGATCTATAAGCATATTAAGGCAGATCTGTTAATACAACTATTCTTCAACTACATGTATTAACCACTAAGCCACAGATTAATAAATTCAGGGGTCTTACCAACTTTTGTATTCTGAAATTAAGAGAATTTACAATCCAGATGCATTAATAATGATTGGTGACTAGAATGCAAAGGTCAGAAACGAAGAGGACTAGTAGCTGGAAAATAAAGCTGTGGTGACAGCAATGAGGCTGAATATAGCATAAGAGAATTTTGTATAATTTGTTCATTACAAATGTTTTTTAAAACAAACTGACTATATACATAGACCTCACCTAATGGATTTAAAGAGAGGAATCAGATTGAATACATTTGTAGAAAAATTTGATGTAAGCATATTTATGTCTTTTTTAAAAAATTAATTTTAATGAAAGTTTACAGAGATTGCGTATTTCCATTCATTCACTGTTGCACTTTTCCCCCTGCCCACCCTACTCTCCCAATTTGCTCTTCTCTTTGAAGAGTACAATTCTTTGTTATACAATCCCCCACCCCAGTTCACTCTACCGCGGAGCCTTCATTCTAGACTCCTGTCATGACAGTAATACCTAGTCATATATCCCTTTTAAACAGTTCTCTCCCTCATCTGTTTCACTGCAGTATACAATATTTATCCCATCTTTCTCAGTCTTCCCTCAACCCCAATGTCAGTCCAGTTTTATAACGGTGGCACTATGCAGTATTTGTCCTTTTGTGATGACTGGGATATTTCACTCAGCATAATGTCCTTCAGGGTCACCCATTTTGTGTAATATTTCATGAGTGCCTTGTTTTTCAATGCTGCACAGTATTCCATTATATGAATATGCCATAGCTTCTCTATCCATTCATTTGTTGATGGCCACTTGGGTTATTTCCAACTCTTTGCTATTGTGAACAAAGCCACAATAAACACTGGTGAGCATATATCTGCTTGGGTGGCTGTTTTGGTTTCTTTAGGATATATTTATAGTAGTGGAGTTGCTGGGTCAAATGATATTTCTATTTCCAACTTTTTGAGAAAGCGCCATACAGCCTTTCATAGCGGCTGCACCATTTTATATTCCCACCAACAGTGAATAAGGGTTCCAGTTTTTCTGCAACCTTGCCAGCATTTGATGTTTGCTGTTAAATTTTGCTATTCTTACTGGGGTGAGATGATTATCTCATAGTTGTTTTTTAAGTCTGTTTTGTTGTTAGGTGCCATCAAGTTGAGTACGACTTAGAGCAGCCCTATGAACCTCGGATCTGAACCGTGTTCTGTCCTGTCCCGCTCTCACAATCTCTGGCACAAGCAGGCCCACTGCTGCAGTCACTGTGTCAATTCACCTTATTGAAGGTGTTCCTCTCCTTTGCCATCCCTCCACCTTTCCAAGTATGATATCCCTCTCTAAGAAATAACCTCTCCTAGCAACATGCTAGATGCCCATATATGAAAGATGCCCAAAGTATGCAAGTATGGGTAATATTCTATCACTCACAGCATGGTATTTCAAGATAGATCTTGAAATGCTCCTTGCCTCCAAGGAGCACTCTGGCTTCATCTCCAAGACATATCTGTTCTTTTGGCAGTCCACAACTCAAATGGTTTCAATTCTTCTGTCATCCTTATTTGTCCAGCTCTCACATGCATAGGAAGTGATTGAAAAATTATGGCCTGAATCAGGCACACTTTAGTCCTCAAACTAGTCCTTAAGTCTTGTTATAGGATTGTCATTATATGTTGTTGGGTTGAAAATGATTCATAGTTCACTCTCCACTGGGTTTTGAGAGGCTGTTACTCACATAGGAGGCCACAGAGCAGCTGGTGGATTTGAACTGTATGTTTATGGCTTGGTAATGTAATTCCTTACCACTAGCCCACCAGAGCTCCCTGTTCAAAGGAAAGAATAGGCCAATACACATCACTGCCCAGTATGTATTTTTAAAAGTCAAACACCTCATCCTCCCCCCAAAAGGAGAATAAACATCTCAAAAAGGTAAATACACTCTGATATATAATTAAACCTATTCCAAAGCAGAGGTAACATAACTAAGCTAGAAATGGAGGGTAATTTTCCTTATTTTTAAACTTCATGAACCATGACCCATAAAGTACCTACATAACTGTTCAGCTTCCAGGGTTTAGTGGGAAATGTCTACACCCTTTTTTAGTGCATACTAACATTTAGTGTAGGCCTTATAACTGGATCTGGTGAGAAAGGCCTCAGCAAAACTCAAAGACTCCTCGAAATGTATTTCTCTAGCCTAATACTTGTTAGATCTGGAAATTGCCCTCCAATTTTCGGGAGGGCAATGTGCCTGTAAGTAGCAGAAACCTTAGGGACAGAGTAAAACTGTCTTACAGAGTTGTTAAGGCTATACATCAAAAGCAGACTGCAACATCTTTCTCTTTCAGAGCAGCTGACAGGTTCAAAACACAGATCTTTTCTGCTCGCAGCTGTGTGTTTTAACCACTAGTTCAAATAATTGTAGTGTTGTTGTTGTTATGTGCCATCGAGTCGTTTCCGACTCATAGCGACCCTATGCACAACAGCTCTAAACCCTGCCCTATCCTGCGCCAATTGCACCGCCTC
>NW_006399755.1:7927212-7929428 GCF_000299155.1 Elephantulus edwardii
CTGCTATTTCAGAAGTGGGTGGCCAATCCTTCTTCCTAGTCTGTCTTAATCTGAATGTTCAGATTTAGAGGAGTATCTGACAGACAGCAATTTGTGGGGCAGTTAAAGATAAATCCCTTATTATTAATTGTAGTGTACATTATTAATATTTTAATTAATCTTCAATAGCAAGGGAAAATAGTAATCTATCCATGTCAATAAACATAAATCCAATTTTATATGTGTGCAGTTAGGAGCTCACTTTCTGCATAAGATGTTAAAACAAAATTTTCAATGCATTTGTAGTATTTTACTCATTAATGTTATTTCAGTTTTTAAGTTTTATGATGGAGCTGTATCACTATAAATTACAAACTAAGATTATTCTTTTTTTAAACTTTGAATAGCTGTGCCAGGTGATAAATATGGACTAATGCTGAAGGAGAGGGAATAAAAAGGAATATTTATATAAATAATAAACTTCTTAGAAGTATTCACCAATTAACAACATGGAGGAAAATTAGCTTTGCTAGGTATGACTGCTCCTTGGGAAGAAGGGTGAGCTAGGGACATTCTTTTTATTAGAGTTGTGTTTTTTTTCTTTTTAAAGTGAATATTCAAAACAAAACAGTAAAAGTAACATCTTTGTGCTTTCATCACCTATTCTCCAACAACTGGAAGATTAAAAATTACCTTGAATATTTTAACAGAAAATGATGCTGGGCCAGCTATGCCATTAACAAAATAGATTCTACCACTTAGTAGGATCCTAAAGGATGATGAAGTTATTATACTACTTTAATATTATATATAAACAGAGTGAAAAGATACCATTCTTAATATTTAATAAATGCCTTTTCAGACTAACTTCTTCAAAGAAACCCATAGCTTCTTACAATAGATTTCAAGCATCATCCCTGTTAGGAAATAAAAGCCCAGATACACTAAACAACATAAAACTCAGAAAAAGAAGAAAGATAATTCAAATGCTATGTATTCTGCACCTTTCCAATTATTTCTGCAGCATCATTTAGCTTATAATCTCTGATAATTCTGCTTAAAAGATTAGACAAAAATAACCTCAGTTTGCCAAACCATAATGAGCTAAGCAGAACTGCTCTACACAAGAGTTGCAGGCGACTCAACGGCACATAACAATCAGCTAAGATAAATCTGCTAACAACATGTCTAGCAACACTTCTGAGTATAATTACAGATTATACAAGCTTTGTTGCTGGGATCTACAGATTTGGAACCGATCAAATAGCTGACCCTCTGGTGGGTTTATACAGTTAATCACATGGGAAAAGACTGCCCATCCTTCTCTAGCGGAGCAATACTGCTAACCAACTATCCTAGCAAATCTGGTGGTAGTACAGGATTCTGAATAGAATGACACTGTTGTTATTGTGTTGATTGCCATGGAGTAGTGCATGACTCTCAGCGACCCTATGAACAAAAGGCCTGAAGCTTTTCTATAACTATCAACATTTATCAAAGTTCAGAGAGTTTCCAGAGGCATGTTGTTTTAAGAAGTGGCTGTCACACCTATTTCCAAAGTATGGCATTAGATAAGAATTATTCCTTAAGAATTCTTTTCCCTTCACTCTGTTGGTATCAGTCTCAGTGTTTAAAAACTCTATTTTAAAGATCTGTTTAGAAACAGTCTATTTCCAATCTCTCAATGTGCTACGTTCTGGAAATAGTGCCACTGTTTTGCCCTTCGTTTCTTCAACAATAAAATGGAGATAAAGCCTGCTGTGACTAAACTCGTATGGCAGTTCTGGCAGTTCAATAAAATAAAGGACACAAAAATGCCCTTGGCTCTCTAAGTGTGTGATTTAGAATACTGAGAATTAAGCCAATCCCTGAATTGTTATATTTATTCAAATCATCAAATAACCACATGAATAAACCAAAATGAATTTCTGTAAAAAAGTTGTACTACTTTAAAACAGAATTACTTTAAATACAAGGAAGCCACTTGCTGCTTAAGTTTCTATATTCTGAACACACAAGTACATAAAAATAAAAGAAAATCTGCATCGTTATATTGTGGTTTTATTTTATTTATTTTTTTTTTTAACATTTTAAAAAGTTTTTGGCACTACAAGGTTCTGTAAAGAATAGAAGTGACAAATTTAAAACACATGAAATTCTTTCCTAATTCTTAAGAACAATATACTATATAAAGTCTGAAGCAACCAAAGTATGAATACAGCTAATAGAAAATAAAG
>NW_006399755.1:7929745-7961467 GCF_000299155.1 Elephantulus edwardii
CCCTTGAGACAGCAGGATTGGCTGGTTGCTGTGCATCGGTAGACCAGCTGAAAGAAAATGGACTCGCATTACTCCGACACGTTTCCTCTCGGTGGGTGGGGACAACGCTCTCTACATCGACGGTTGGCACATCTGTCTGTTGGATATAACACAGACAGGAAACTGAAAGGCTTGTGCCTATTTATTTGACAACGCATTAGAATTAACTTGTAGCTAGTGTCTTTTTATCTCTCTAGTTAAAAAGAGGAGATGAAACACATCAAAATACTTTGGTAGGGGATGAGAAGAGGGAGAGGGAAACAAGGAGAAGAAAAAGAAAGGAGAGAAGAGGTGGAAGGGAATATATATGGATGGTTCAAAAAGATTTAAATTTATCAGGCCTGAAACTTATACTAGAGGCTTGAACAATCGTTTGAAGTTACCATTTAATTCAATTGACATTTCTCAAGTGGCTTTTTTAAGTTCTCAAATTCCTTGTTTAATTGTAATGATGCCGACTGTAGAGAGCACTGACAGAGAATACTTAATACTGAGGTACTAATAAGAAGCTACAAGTTTCTTGGAACTCTTTTTAGTTTGGAATAATCATCACTTAGGTGGAGTCATTATTGGTACTATTATCAGCACCATTAGCAAATGATGAACTTTAATGCCATTCAAGTGCTGGCTTTACCAAACAAATCTGACCATGACTCAAAAATCTGTATTATTAGATTTCCACTGCTCACCAAGTAAGGTTCACACACTTTAATAACAATATGGCTTCAGTCTATTCTCTCTGGCATCAAACATCTTTCTCAGATACTTCATGCTCTAGCCTTATTTTCTTTATTATGCTAGGCAAAATTAAATGACTGCATATAAGGCTTCTCCAACTAACACTCTCTCCTCTAATAATTTTTGTAAAAAGTTACTTTTCAAGATCTAGGCCAAATAAAAATCTGTGAATGAATCTGTGTTCTTTGAACCCTGTTTCCCTCTATTAGGGCAATGTTTTAATCGATCCCTCTCAGCTCCTACCCTTACATATTTTACATGTTTAGTTCTCTTAATAAGTGTGCCTTAATTATGATATTATCCATATTGACCAAGTACCTAGCACAGCCTGACACACATACAGTATGCGTTCAAACTACCTATTCGATGTAGAATTTTAATTCCCACATCCTGACTTTTACTGAAGCTCCTTTTCCCAGAATAAAACCCACCAAAGTCTGTTAATAATTTGTGAGTTACAATACCTTGAGTATAGAAAGGTTTGTTGGCCTGAAATCTGGCATTTCCCTGATGCATGAAGTTCTGATGCAAACCATAAGGCCACGAACCTGGGACAAGGGGGAAATGAGGACGTGGTGCATGTTCCCAGGGAATTGGAGGATTTAGTCCTGGAAAGCTTGGCTCTGCATTTTAACAAAAAGGAAAAAATCATTAAAAAATCATCAGTTTGTACATTCAAGCATTCTTTCATTTCACAAAGTTTTATTCAAGTACCAACTACAGATCAAGACCTATGCTAAATGCTAATAACTTGAAAAAAATTTATTAAAAATCTAGCACTGTAACTGTGCTCAAAATACACAGAGGTGAGACATACAAGTTGTTGTTATGTGCCATCGAGTCACCTGCGACTCATAGCGACCCTATGTACAACAGCCCTAAACTCCGCTCTGTCCTGTGCCAATCGCACTGTCTCTGACACTCCCATCCCAATTATCCCAGTCACTGAATCAATCCACCTCATAGAGGGCCTTCCTCTCCTGCGCTGTCCCTCCACCCTCCCAAGCACGATGTCCCTCTCTAAGGACCGGTCTCTCCTCACAACATGTCCAAAGTATGTCAGACGGAGCCTCAGAATCCTTGTCTCCAAGGAGCCACCCGGTTTAACCCTTTCCAGGACAAATCTGTTTGTTTTCCTAGCAGTCCATGGTATTCTCAATACTCTTCTCCAGCACCACAGCTCAAAGGCATCAATTCTCCTTCTATCCTCCTTGGTCATTGTCCAACTCTCTGATGCCTAACAAGTGATTGCGAAGACCAAAGCCTGTATCAGACGCACCTTAGTCTCCAGAGAGACACCATTGCTCTTCAGTACGTTGGAGAGGTCCCTAACAGCAGACTTTCCCATCGCAATACACCTTTTAATTTCCTGACTACTGGTACCAAGACTGCTAACTATGGAGCCAAGCAAACTAAAGCTGTGTACAATCTCAATCTCTTCACCATCCATCCTGATGCTGCCAATTGGTCCAGTGGTGAGAATCTTTGTCTTCTTGACATTGAGCCTCAATCCATATTGTAGGCTGCAGTCCTTGACACTCTGCAGCAGGCGCTTCAGGTCCTCTTCAGTTTCAGCAAGCAGGGTTGTGTCATCCGCATAACGCAGGCTGTTGATAAATTGTCCACCAATCTTGACCCCACATTTCTCCTCACAGAGCCCAGCCTCCCGGATAATCTGTTCTGCATATAGGTTGAAAAGGTATGGAGACAGGATGCATCCCTGGCGTACGCCCTTCCCAATTTTGAACCATGCAGTGTTCCCTTGCTCTGTTCTGACGACTGCCTCCTGGTCCAAGTATAAGTTTCGCATTAGAACGATCAAGTGTTCTGGGATTCCCATTCTTCTCAGAGTCAGCCATAGTTTGTTATGATCTACACAGTCAAATGCCTTTGTATAGTCAATGAAACACAGATAGACATTCCTCTGCTATTCCCTGTTTTCAGCCAAGATCCATCTAACATCAGCTACAATATCTCTAGTACCATGACCCCTTCTAAACCCAGCCTGGACTCCTGGTAGTTCTCTGTTGATGTGCTGTTCCAGTCGTTTTTGGATAATCTTCAGTAAAATCTTGCTTGCATGTGAAATCAGTGAGATTGTTCTGTAGTTTCCACATTCTGTTGGGTCACCTTTCTTTGGGATAGGAACAAATATAGATCTCTTCCAGTCAGTTGGCCAAGTGGTCATTCTCCAGATTTCTTGGCACAACTTGGTGAGCACGTCCAGGGTAGCATCTGTTAACTGAAATATGTCAAGTAGGAAGACATAATAATGATAACTGCTATGACTAAATGCTTAGAGATACTAAGAAAGTGCTCTGGAAAGGAGCGAATATTTAAAGATTAGAGAAGAGTTCTTTGGGAACATTCCTAAAGCAGAATTTAGAGAACAAACTGCAAAGTTGGAGAAGGGAAGTAATTTTAGACCGAAGGACTGACACAGCAATATGAAAGCACACCAAGTTTAAGAGTCAAGAGCTGGAGAAGGGGGGGAAAAGTGTGATAGACATAAGGAAGTAGGAAGAGAAAAATCCCAACAGGTAAATGTAATCTGTATTTCAAATAAACTTGGTACATCATGTTTTTCTGTAAAACATTCTTCTAGGTGGTATAGCTTTGTTTTGTGCATTGCTGTACAGAGGTAACTCAGGATTGCTGTGATGCTTAACACTGTGACACTGATGCGCCATTATGTGATAATGGTTACCCATGCTAGACAGTGTTTTGTAGAGCTTCCCGATTAAAACAAGCTTGGAATCAGGAGTGTCCTTCCACTTTTGAAATGGCCTGCCTCTGGAAACTCTAGTGCTCAGGTCTTTTGTTCATAGGGTCACTATGAGTCATCTACGACTCGATGGCACCTAACAACAACATCAAGGTAAGGAGCTTACACTTATCCCCAAGATACTAACAACTAAGAATCAACTCTATCTCGGCCAGAAAAAAAAATCCCATTACAATGCCTGATCACTGGGGAATAATGGGTGGGACCGAGGGCATCAAAACCAAACAGGTCTAAGTTCAATTCCCAGTTCCAAAGCTAACTAAGATACAATTTTGAACCTAAGATAAGGATAAAATCAGGTATCAATAAAGAGCTTGACAAAATTTCTGACATATAAGTAGGATCTCAAAGAATATGAGTCCTTATTTTGTCCATCTATGACCAATCATCCCCACAAATATTTCGCTTTCTTTGTAAGCACATTCTTTAAAGTGTAATGCTCCCTGCGTTTTCTGGATTGTTTCTAGGGGCCACAGAATGCTAGGAAACAATCTGAAAGATGCTGCTTTTACTCTGAAAACTACCTAGCAGGAACTCAGTACAGAGGCAGACTATGAATAGGAGGACGGAAGGTAGGAATTTCTACAGCACATCAAGTAACCTAGCTTTTCCCAAAGTACTTGGCATGTTGCTATATGCCACTGAGTTGCCTGCTCAACAAAAGCTCTGGCCTCTGCCCTATACTGAGTCAAACTCATCATCTCCAACACACCTAATCCCATTACTCCACTCACTCACTCACTCACTCAATCTGAATCATCCAGGGTCTTTCTCTCCTGCACTCTCTCCACCCTTCCAAGCATGATGTCCTCCTACAAGGACTGGTCTTTCCTGGCCTGGCTACGTACCCAAAGTTTGTGAGATAGAGCTTAAATCCTTGACTCCTGGGAGCAACCTGGTTTCACCCTCACAGACCTGTTTGTTCTCTTGGCAGTCCACAGTATGTTCAATACTCTTCTCCAGCATCAAAACTCAAAAGCATCAATTCCTCTTCTATCATTTTTAGACACTGTCTAGCTCTCTGATGCATAATAAAGAACTTCCAAGACCATGGCTTGGATCAGGTGCACCCTAGTTTCTAGACTAACATCTTTGCTTTTCAGTACTATTGAAAGATCCCTGACAGCAGATATTCCCAATGCAATTAAGTCTTTTGATTTCCTGAGTGCTGGTGTCAAGAGTGTTAATGGTAGACTCAAGCAAACTATCTCATGTTAACAATTCAATCTCTTCTCTGTCTATCATGATGCTGCCAACTAATCCAGTGGTGAGAATCTGTCTTCTTGATGTTGAGCTTCAATCCACAGAGAAGACTGCAGTCCTTGACCTTCTGCAGCAAAAGCCTCCGGTCCTCCTCAGTTTTAGCATGCAAGGTTGTGTCATATGCACAATGTAGACTGTTGATGAATCTTCCTCCAATTTCTCTTCACAAAGTCCAGCCTCCTGAATGATCTGTTACACATATAGATTGAAAAGGTATGGAGAGGTACACCTTTCCTGATCCTGAAACATGCAGTGCTTCCTTGCTCTGTTCTGATGACTGCCTCCTAGTCCAAGTATAGATTTCACATAAGCATAATTAAGTGTTCGGGGATTTCCATCCTTCTAAAGGTTAGTCACATTTGTTGTCTTCTGAAATGCCTTTGCATAGTCAAAGCAACAGACATTCCTCTGGTCCTCTCAGCTTTCCGCTAAGATCCATCTAACATTGGCTGTAATGTCCCTGGTGACACTGCCTCTTCTAAACCCAGCTGTACATCTGGCAGTTATCTGTTGATGTACTGGTCCAGTTATTTTTTATAATCTTTAGGAGGATCTATCATGCGTGTGATATTAGTGATACTGTTTGATAATTTTCATATTCTTGTTGGGTCATCTTTTTATGGAATAGGAATAAGTATGGATATCTTCCAGTCAGTTGGCCTTGTTCTATCAGTGAGTGTATTCAGCATCTGTTTGCTGAAATATGTAAACTGGTATGCCATCAATTCCTGGGGCCTTGTTTTTGCTAATTCCTTCAGAGCACCTTAAAATTTCTCCTTCATTACGATTGCCACTTGATCATACGTTGTCTCATTAAATTATTCTTTGTCAGCCAATTCTTTTTGGTACAGTGACTCTGTGTATGTCTTTCATCTTATTTTGATGGTTTCTGGGTTATTCAATATTCTTACTTCACCATCCTTAAGTACTGCAACTCGAGGCTTAAATGTCTTCTTCAATTCCTCCAGCTTAAGAAATGCCAAGTGAGTTCATCCCTTTTGATGTTCTGACTCTGGCTCTTTGCACATTTCATTGTAACACTTTGGTTTTTTCCTTCTTGAGCTGCCTTTTGAAATTATCTGTTCAGCTTCTTAACTTCTTGATATCTTCCCTTTGTTTTGGCTTCTTGTATTCCAGTGCAATATTCAGAGTCTCTTCTGCCATCCATCTTGGTCTTCTCATCCTCTTTTGTCTTTGTAATGACCTTTTGCATTCTTCAGAGATGATAGTCTTGATATCCTCCCACAGCTCATCTTGTCTTTGTTCATTGGTGTTCAAAGCTGCAAGCCTGTTCCTAAGATGGCCTTTAAATTTGGGTGGGATGGACTTAGACCAACAAATCGTGAAGGTTAAGATTTTATAAGCGGAAAAAATAAATAAGCTTCAAAAAATATAACAACATGTGATGGACGTAGTATGCTTTGTTTGAAGCCTTATTCAAACAAATCAATAATACATTTTTCAGAGAAACGGGGAAGACTGTTTAAGAATTAGATAATACAGGCTATAGAAATGATACAATGATTCCTTTTTAATAGATATAATGAGTTTATGAGTTTATTTATACAAAATGGAAATGAAGGATCAAGTAAAAGAAAAGCAAATACTGATGAAGTCATATAATGGTTGAAAACTTGTGTAATGAAGCTAAAGAGGTCTGAATTCAAATCCCACTTCCACAGGTAACTATACTGAATAATGGTTATGTACTGGTTCATTTTACTTTACCACTTCCTTTTAGGTTATTTACTAAAGTCTTCATAATGAAGGAATTTTAAAAAGAAACATAAAAATTATCACCAACATGCTAGATAGAAAACTACATTGATAGTGTACACTGACCATTTTCAAAACATACAAATGTACAAAAATGATTTAATAGTACAATACCCAAAAATTACTAGGAAATTATGAGTAATTTTTTTCTTTTTCAAATGCTCGGTAACATGTGTTGCTTAGATAATCATGAATAAAATAGAGACAAGTAAAAAGAAAAGACAGAAATGTTACCCGAATTCCCGACTGCACCATTGTTCACCAGGGAATTTGGAGCCACCGTCCGAGGCCAATGTCCATCATGAGAGGAACTGGGGATTGTTACGGGTCTGGGAGCAGGCTGTGCAAAGATGATGCTGGGATCATTCAGGCCAATATTGCTGGGGGCACTGCCCGGTGCAGAATGGATCACTGGGCCATGGATAGGCCACGGAGGGAGATGATGCATTGGCAATAATCCCATATTATGCATGGGAGAATACTGAGCTGGTGGTGATTGTGGGAAGTTATACATAGGCATCTGGACCTGATGTGGGGGCTGAGCTCCCTGCTGAGGTGGGCCAAGGCTGGGCTGGGATCCTGCTTGTGATGGTGGCTGAGTAATGGCAGATGATTGAGAAGAATTCTGTGAAAATGGCTGAGGCTGAGGAGAATAAGATGGTGAATCAGACTGCAAAGAAAGAAAAGACATATTTCAAGTTAACAAGAATCTTAATTTCATATAAGAGATTAATAAAATAAAAAATAGTGGATTTATTCCATTAGCACATTATTAACAAAACCATATGGTATATATATTGCTGTTGTTATGTGTGAATGAGCCAGATCCAACCATGGGACACCCTCCAGCAGGTTTTCAGAAGCTGTAAACTACATGGGAGGAGACTGTCCATCTGTTTTCTGTAGAGCAGCTGATGACTTTGAACCTTGTGCGACTGGGTTGACAGAGCAGCTTCATACCACTAGGACAAAGGAATAGAACCTGATAGAATGAGAGAAAAATGTGCTCCCCCCCAAAAAAAAGCAAGCCAGATTTACTGGACAGCTTGAACTACAGGATTCCCAGAGACAAGTGCCCTGAGATATTATTTAAAATATGAACCACAACTAACCCCAGATGTTACATGTACAAGCGATAACAAATTTGACTCAAAGAATAATCAGTATCAACTGTGACCTTTAAAAATTCACCAATACAAGACCAGTCAACAATGTCTTTAAAATACAAATGAGAAAATAACAGAAACTAAATTAAAGAAAACAGAAAAAAAACCCCACTAAGATTGCATAGTGAAGAATGAAAAAAAGGGAACCTAAAATGTATAAATTTTCACTGAAAAAATTTTTTTAAAATCATAAAACCTTATTCCACATAAAGGTAACTTTTCTCAAGGTACTCAAAATATTTTTTCCCAAAAAAAAATTTCTTAGAGGAGTTTTGCCTCATAATATACTTTTATTACTCAAGGAAAAGAAGCCTAGAAAATGAACTCTTCATATGAAATCCACATTTCCAATTACAAACTAGAAACTTGTATCTAAATATCTCACTGTCACTTTAATTCAGTTCCTCAACAAGTATTTATTGTCAGTTATTAAGGTGGCCTGGTGGTAAGAAACTGTGCTGCAGTCTCAAAGCCAAGGCTCATGGTTCAAATCCACCAGCTGCTCTGCGGAAGAAGGATGGGCAATCTCCTCTTGTGTGATCTCCTCAGCTATGGGTCAGTTCCAACTCTAGAGTACAAACAGTAACAACCCTGAAGAGATGGAAGTTTATAGAGGGCAAGAGTTGTGGTTGTTTTGTGTTGCCAACTTGGAAATGATTTGTAGCTGATCCTAAAGTGGGTTTGCAGAGGCCACAAATGGCACAAGAAGAGACTACTGACGTCTCTCTCAGAAAGCAGCTAGTGGATATGAACTACTTGTCTGAGGACTGGAAATATATAGGATTTAAGAGTGATAAAAGATTGTTGTTGATGTTCTGTGCTCTTGAGCTGCCTGCAACTCATAGCGACCCTATGTAAAATAGCCCTAAACCCTGCTCTATCCAGTGCTAATCTTATTGTCTCTGACACACCTACCCCATTAACCCAGTCACTGAATCAATCCATCTCATCAAGAGTCTTCCTTTCTTGTGCCCTCTCAAGCATGCTGTCCCTCTCCAAGGACCAGTCCTGCCTTGCAATATTTCCAACGTAAGACAGAGCTTCAGAATCCTTGCCTCCAAGGAACAGCCTGGTCTCACCCTCTCTAGGATGAACCTGTTTATTCTCTTAGCAGTAAATGGTATATTTAATACTCTTCTCTAGCACTGCAAAAATGCAGTTGTTACGTGCCATCAAGTGGCCTGCAACTCGTAGCATATACCTATGCTCAATAGCTCTGAAGCTGGCCCTGTCCTGAGCTAGTCTCAGCATCTTCCTCTCCTGAGCTGTCCTTCCACCTTCCAAGCATGATGGCCTTCTCTAAAAATCAGCCCCTCCTGGCCATGTGCCTAAAGTATATGAGACAGAGCTACAAAATCCTAGCCTCCAAGGAGAAAGTTAGTTTTACTCTAAGACAGATCTATTTGTTTTCTTGGAGATCCATGGTATATTCAAAATTCTTCTCCCACTCCACAAGTAAAAGCATGGATTCTTCTTCTATCATCCTTAGTCATTACCCACCTCTCTACTGCACAATAAGTAACAGCAAATATCATGAACTGGATCAGGTGCACCAGTAAAGAAATACTAATTACTATGATAAAGAATACCTAGCCAACTTTGAAAGGAGTAAAGAAAAACAGCAAAATGTGCAACAAAGCATGAATGTAAATCCAAAGTCCCTATAAACTTTCATTTAAAAAAAGTAAAGAGCATTTCCTAGAATAAGTAATCTCTAAGCTGGAACTCAGGGTAAAGATAAACCAAGCTGACAAAGGAAGGTAAGACATAGAAAAGTACAGCTTTTTAAAGTGGTAAGAATCTGGAAAACTGATGAAAGACTGAAGTACAAGTGTAGAAAAAAGGCAGATCCCTCTAAGACCGAAGAAGAGCTAAGTAAGGAAAAGATAATGAGTGTCTTTTGGGCTCCTTAAAGGATTTTAAACCTTATCCTTAAAACAATGGAAAGGTAAAAGGTTTTTTACCTACAGGATAAGATAGAGTAAGTTTGTATTTTGACAAAAATATTCTACCATAAAAATGAAGAAAAAAAGAATGATGACTAATAATCATAATTAATACTGATGAGACTGGTTAAAACAATTTCTTTTCATAAACATGATTCTATACATAGGAAATCCAAAGAATCCATAAGAAAGCTATTAGAAAGGATATATTTAGCAAGCAGAAAACAACATAAAAGCTCACCACAGGATACAAAGTCAGCAGAATTGCAGTAAAACAATATAGAAAGGCATATAATTTATGGCTTAGAATATTAAATGATAAAAAAAGCCGCATTTGTCATAAAGCTTAAAGTAGGAAGAGGTAAATGAGAATCATAGGAAGGAAATAGGAATTGTTATGTGCCGTCAAGTTGCCTGCGACTCATAGAGACCCTATCTATGTACAACAGCCCTACACCCTGCTCTATCCTGTGCCAATCTTATTGTCTCCGACACACCTACCCCATTACTCCAGTCACTGAATCAATTCATTTCATTGAGGGTCTTCCTCTCTTGCCCTGTCCCTCAACCCTCCCAAGCATGCTGTCCCTCTCTAAGGATTGGTTCCACCTTGCAACATGTCCAAAGTATGTCAGACGAAGCTTCAGAATCCTTGTTTCCAAGGAGCAGCCTGGTCTTACCCTCTAGTGAAGTTATATTCTACGTATAGTAATTAATTCCCTAAAACAAAATGTATAGGAATGAATGAAAAGCCAATTAACTTTGTAAATTCACTCAAATCACAACAAAAAACAATCAGCACAAGTTTCTATATATTAGCAATGAGAAAGCAGAAAATCAAGTTAAGAACCATTATCATTTAAAATAGAATCTAAAATAAAGTACCTACATAAGCATGCCACTAGAAAAGAGAAAGACTTGCACACACAAAACTAAATAATATTTAAAATAATAAAGACTATCAACAAAACCAAACAGTGGTTATTAGAAAAGAATTAACAATGACAAACTTAGCTAAAGTGACAAAAAAAATTGTAAAAACAAAAAAACCAACCCTACAATATATAAAAACAACCAACCAAAAAACTTGAAAGGAAGCAATTACCTAAAACAAGAAATAAGACTTTTACAACAGAAAAATAATGATCATAACAAAATACTATGAAATGTTGTATTTTATCAAATTTGAAAAATAAAATAGACAATCTTGGAAACACATAATTCACCTAATCTAACAACAAAACAGGTAGAAAAACAGTGCATAACAAAAGAGAAAAGACGGACTCAGTAACCAAAATCCTCCCAGCAAAGAACTTCCCCCAAAACCCCTTGAACTAGATGTTTAATCATGAAATTTTAGGAAGCATTCAGAGACAAACTGATAGCAGTTCTATTTAAACTTTTAGACAATACAGAAAAAAAGAACTACTCTCTTACTCAATCTATGAGCCTTAGAGCTACCTTGATATCCAAGCCAAAGACATAACAAAAAACCTACAAACTTTTATCTTAGATAAAAAGGTAAGAAATTTCAATTATAAGTGAACAGAATCTAAAAACTTATTTTAAAACTTACCATATACCCCAGCAACAATAGCAAAGTTCAATAGAGCAGCAAACAACAAATGCTGGTGAGGTTGTGGAGAGATTGGAACTCTTATTCACTGCTGGTGGGAATGCAAAATGGTGCAACCACTATGGTAGGTCTGGCGCTTTCTCAAAAAGTTGGAAACAGAAATAGCATTTGACCCAGCAATTCCACTACTGGGAATATACCCTAAAGAAACCAGAGCCATGATTCAAAGAGATGTATGCACACTCATGTTTACTGCTGCATTATTCAAATTATCAAAGAGATGGAAGTAACTCAAGCACCCATCAACAAATGAATGGACTGAAAAACTATGATACATTCACACAATAGAATATCACGCAACACTGAAATATAATGAACTCTTAAACATTATACAACATGGGCGAGCCGGAAGGATATTATGCTAAGTGAAATATTTCAGTCACAAAAGGACAAATACTGCATAACATTGCTGTTATAAAATAGGACAGATGTGGGACGATGGTTGGGGGAGAGAATGGGAAAAGAGTGGATAGATAATGAACACTATATTTGATCAGATGAGGGGAAGAACTGTCTGAAGTGAATATATGATTAGGCATTATATGTATGAATGACAACAATCTGGAAAAAGTCATGCTTTGTGGGGTGAGATGGAATAAGAAAATGTTCAGCAATGAAAAAAAAATTAAAAAACTATCAGGCAGCTAAAAAATATCAACTTACCATATATTGACATTAAGAAAGTTAGCACTGTATTTTTTGCCAACTATTGTCATCTCCATAAGGTATTTTGCTGTTGTTAAGTGCTGGTGAGCCAAGTATGACTCAAGTATGATCCTATGAGCAAAAAATCAGAACTCTATCCTAGTCTGTGCCATTCTTATCATCTGATATACTTGATTCCATTGTGGCAGCCATTTTATCAATCCATGTTGTTGAGGGTCTTCCTCTCTTTCACTGAGTAAGCACAATATGCTACTTTTTTACTAACACTAATATATTGCCAGTGAGTTGGAATCGACTAATAGCTGATCCACAATTGGGTTACCAATCCTGTAAACTGCCAGAAGCGTGTTCATCTTTTCACCAGGAATCAACTGGTCGATTTGAACCACCTGAGGCACGGCCTTTGAGTTAGCAGTGCAACTCTCTACAGACTATGCCACCAGAGCTTCCTAATTTGTGTGAAGTTTTGGCTTGTGGGTTTTCTTTTTTAAATTTACAGTGACACATTAAAAAATGTTAGGATGCTCTGCTTATCACACTCCCTTGGGAAAAGATGTGGTTGAGGGAAATTATGTAACTCATGTTATTGCAATATAGGTAACACTGTGAAAAAAAAAGGGAATTCCAATGCTCATGAAAAACTTGTACACAGACAAAAAAGCAGTTGTCTGATGAAGGGAATACCACATAGTTTAACATCAAGAAAAGTGTGCATCAGGGTTAGATTCTTTTTCTGTACATATTTAATTTGTATACTGAGCTAATCACTCAAGAAGCTTGACTATATGAAGAAGAATGTGGCATAAGACTTGGAAGAAGACTCGCCAACAACCTGCAATATGCAGATGACACAACTTTTCTTGTACAGACTTCACTTACTGAAGATGATCAAAAGCTACAGTCTTCAGTATGGATTACATCTTAACCTCAAGAAAACAGAAATCCTGACAACTGGACCAAAAAGGTAGCATTGTAATAGATGGAAAAAATACTGAAGGGTGTCAAAGATTTTATTATACTTGTATTCACAATCAGCATCTGCAGTATCAACAGTCAAGCAATCAAAAGACCACTGTTTCATTGGACAAATTTGCTGTCAAGGATCTCTTTTAAAGTCTTAAAGAGGAAGGATGTCCGTTTAAAGACTAAAGTGCACCTCACCCAAAACATGATAGTTTTAATTGCTTCACATACACAATGAATGTGTTCTTAGAGCCAAGGATGCTGACTTTTTCTCACACACTTTTGGCATGTTCTAAGGAGGGACCAGTCCTTGTAAAACACATTATTTTTGGAAAAGAAATAATTTACAAAATTAAAGAAGACCTTCAATGACTGATGCAATAACTGCAACAATGGTCTTGAGTATGGCTGAGATTACTGAGAATGGTGTAGGTCACTACAAGGTTTGGATTTATTCTTCTGTGTTCCATTTGACTCAATGGGATCTAACAATAGTAATACCAACGAGGTGGGATTTATTCCAAAAGTAATTCAACATTATAAGGTCTATTAATATAATAAATTAACTCCTAACAACAGCTCCGGAAACCCTGTAAACCTGGAGAGAGGATGAAAGGCACCCAAGCGTTGAGGACTCTCCTTCATAGGGTTGCTATGAGTCGCCTGCGACTCAACGGTACTTAACAACAACAACAACAACAACAGCTAACAAATTGAAACTGTCTCTGGATGACCCAGCAGTGAGTGTTCAGAGGCTATAAATCAAAGGCTAAGTATGTCTATCAGAGTATCCCATAGAGGCAGCTGGTGTAATCTAATTTCCTACACTTGGACAATACAAATATTCCTTACTCACTATCCTACCCGAGCCCCGCCTAATGTGACACCACATCAGGAGAATAAATGCAAAGAATAACGATAGAAATACATACAGAAAAGGCATTCGATAAAATCCAATACCATTTCTTAATAAAAACTTCCAGTAAAATCAGACTACAATGTTAAATTCCTCAACTAGATTAAGAGATTTCTGTTAAGGAAAAATAAACACACAAAAATAACAGCCAACATACTTAACAGAGAAAGACTCAAGAGCATTTTCCTTGAGAATGCGAATGAGACAAGGATGCATGCTATCACCATTTGTATTTAGTATCACAGCCAGGCCAATAACACAAGGGGGGGGGGGGAAGTGTTGAAAACAAACATACAAAGCTATCTCTATTTCAGATGGGATGATTTTTTTGGATAAGAAGACATGAAGAAACCACAAGAAAGCTTTAGAACTAAAACTCCAAAGTACAAACAAGATTAACGTAAAAATTAGTTGGGCTTCTATGCCAACAAAGAGAAAGCTGAAAAAGAAAATTAATATAAAACAATCCTATTTACATCAGTATCTAAAATAATAAAATACCGAGGAGCAAAACTAATCAGACTGCTAAAATTAAGGAGGACCTAAAGCGCTTGCTACAGAAGGTCAAGGATTGCAGCCTTCAATACGGACTGAAGCTCAACATCAAGACAAAGATTATCACCACTGGGCTAACTGGCGGCATTATGACAGACAGAGAAAAGACTGAGACTGCTAACAGCTTTAGTTTGCTTGGCTTTGCAATCAACACTCTTGGTACCAGCAGCCAGGAAATCAAAAGACGAATTGCACTGGGCAAGTCTGCAGTAAGGGACCTCGTCAGAGTATTGAAGAGCAATGATGCCAGTCTGGAGACTAAGTTGCACCTGACCCAGGCCACAGTCTTCACAATTACTTGCTATGCATGCATCAGAAATCTGGACTATGACTAAGGATGACAGGAGAATCGATGCCTTTGAGCTGTGGTGCTGGAGAAGAGTACTGAATATATCATGGACTGCTAGGAGAACAAACAGGTTCATCCAGGAGAGGGTAAACCATGCTGCTCCTTGGAGGCAAAGACTGTGAAGCTTTCTCTGACATACTCTGTATATGTTGGCAAGGAGGGACCAGTTCTTGAAGAGGGACATCATGCCTGGGAGTGTGGAAGGAGAGTGTGAGAGAGTAAGAGTCTGGAAGAGATGGACTTACTCAGTGACTATGGTACTGGTGGTATGTCAGAGACCATAAGGTTGGCACATGATAGAGCAGGGTTCAGAGCTGTTGTACATATGGTCACAATGAGTCGCAAGTAACTTGACGGCATATAACAACAAACAGCAACAATACAATAAAAACTATATATAAAACACTACTGTAAAAACTAAAGCAAACCTAAATAAATGAAGTTATAATCTATGATCATAGATGGGAAGACAATCTATGATAGTCAAGTATTATAATGAAATATGTAAAGAAGAGCTAGAGTCAGAAAATCAAAAGGGCCAAACTCAGCATTTCTTAAGCTAAAGGAATTGAATAAATTCAAGCCTCGAGCTGCAATAATCAAGGATGCTATGGGCAGAATTCCTCATATGCGGCCCTGGATGTGCTCACCAAGTTGTGCCAAGGAATCTGGACAACAACCACTTGGCCAACTGACTGGAAGAGATCTATATTTGTTCCCATTCCAAAGGGTGACCCAATAGAGTATGGAAACTATAGAACAGTATCATTGATTTCATATGCAAGCAAGATTCTACTGAAGGTTATCCAAAAACGAGTCGAACAGAGAACTGCCAGAAGTCCAGGCTGGATTTAGAAGGGGTCGTGGTACTAGGGATATTGTAGCAAATGCTAGATGATCTTAGCTGAAAGCAGGGAATACCAGAGGAATGTCTATCTGTGTTTCATTGATTATGCAAAGGCATTGGACTGTGTGGATCATAATAAACTAGATGACTGAGAAGAATGCGAATCCCTGAACACTTGATCATGCTAATGCTAAACTTATACTTGGACCAGGAGGTAGTCATCAGAAAAGAGCAAGGAAACACTGCATGGTTCAATATTGGGAAGGGTGTACACCAGAGATGTGTCCTATCTCCGTATCTTTTCAATCTCTTTGCAGATCAGATTATCCAGCAGGCGGGGCTCTATGAGGAGAAGTGTGGCGTCAGGATTGGTGGAAGATCTATCAACAATCCGCATTATGCAGATGACACAACTCTGCTTGCTGAAAGTGAGGAGGACCTGAAGCACTTGCTGCAGAGGGTCAAGAACAATAGCCTTCAATATGGACTGATGCTCAATTATCAAGAAGACAAAGATTCTCACCACTGGACAAATGGGCAGCATCAGGATGGATGGTGAAGAGATTGAGACTGTTAACAACTTTAGTCTGCTTGGCTCCATGGTCAACACTCTTGGCAACAGCAGCTGGAAATTAAAAGACTTACTGCGATGGGAAAGTCTGCTGTTAGGGACTTCTCCAAAGTTCTGAAGAGCAATTGTGTCACTCTAGAGATTAAGGCGCATCTGATACAGGCCATGGTCTTTGCATTCACTTGTTATTCATCAGAGAGTTGGACAATGACTAGGTAGAAGGAGAATTGATGCCTTTGCGCTGTGGTGCTGGAGAAGAGTGTTGAATGTACCTTGGAATGCCAAGAAAACAAACAGATTCATCCTGGAGAGGGTTAAACCGGGCTGCTCCTTGAAGGCAAGGATTCTGAGGCTTCATCTGACATACTTTAGACATGTTGTAAGGAGGGACCAGTCCTTAGAGAGGAACATCATGGTTGGGAGGGTAGAAGGACAGTGCAGGAAGGGAAGGCCCTCTATGAGATGGATTGATTCAATGACTGAGGGAATCGGGATGGGTGTGTCGGAGGCAGTGTGACTGGCACAAGACAGAGCAGGGTTTAGGGTTGTTGTACATAGGGTCGCTATGAGTCGCAAGCAACTTGACAGCACCTTAAAGATAACAACAACATGGGCAGAATATGAAATGATCCAGGAAGCATTAAAAGAAAATGGAAGGGGTATACAGAGTCATTGTATCAAGAGGAATTTGCTGACACAGAAGAATTTCATGAAACAACGTATGAGTAAGAGCCTGTGGTGATAAAGTAAGTTCAAGTTGCTGTGAAAGAACTGGGGGGGCGGGGGTGGGGTGGGTGAGAAAAAGGCCCTAGGAATTGAAGGTATACCAATTAACGTTTTTCAACAAACAGACGTTGCCCTGTATGTGTTCACAAAGTTGTGCCAAGAAATGTGGAGGACAACCACCTGACCAACTGACTGGAAGAGATCTTTATTTGTCCTAGTCCAAAGATAAGTGACCTGACAGAGGGTGAAAATTATCAAATAATATCATTAATATCGCATGCAAACAAGCAAAATTCTGGTGAAAATTATCCACAAATGACTGGAATAGAGAACTGCAAATGTGCAGGCTGGGTTTAGAAGAGGCCTTGGTACCAGGGATATTACAGCTAATGTTAGATGGATTTTGGCAGAAAGCAGAGAGTACCAGAGGAATGTCTATCTGTGTTTCACTGACTATGCAAAGGCATTTGATTGTGGGTCACAACAAACTGTGAGAAGAATGGGAATCCCAGAACACTTGATCATGCTTATGCAAAACCTCTACTTGGACAAGAGGCAGTCGTAAGAACAGAGCCAAGGAAGCACTGCATGGTTTAAAATCAGGAAGGGTGTCCTATCTCGATACCTTTTGTCTATATGCAGAACAGATAATCTGGGAGGCTTGGCTCTACGAGGAGGAGTGTGGCATCAGGACCAAAGGAAGACTCATCAACAACCTGTATTATGCAGCTAACACAACCCTGCTTGCGGAAACTGAAGAGAACCTGAAGTGCCTGCTGCAAAAAGTTAAGGACTGCAGCCTTCAATATGGACTGAAGCTCAACATCAAGAAAACAAAGATTCTTACCACTGGGCCACGTGGCAGGATCATGATAGACAGTAAAGAGGTTGAGACTCTTAACAGCTTTAATTTGCTTGGCTCCTTAATCAACACTCTTGATGCCAATAGCCAGGAAATCAAAAGTCTAATTGCATTGGGAAAGTCTGTTCTCAGGGACTTCTCCAGAGCACTGAAGAGCAATGATATCAGTATGGAGCCCAAGGTGCGCCTAATGTAGGCCACAGTATTTGCAATTACTTGCTATGCTTCAGAAAGCTAGACAACTTTAAACTGACATCCTTGTTTTTTAGCACTTTACAGAGAAGTGCCTGGAGAACAAACAGGTTCATGCTGGAGAGGTTAAAACCAGGCTGCTCTTTGGAGGTCTGATATACTCTGCACATGTTGCAAAGAGGGACCAAACCTTGGAGAGGGACATCATGCTTAGTACAGTAGAAGACTCTCAATGACACTGATTGATTCAGTGACTGGGGTAATAAGAGTAGGTGTATTGTGTCACACAGTTGGCACATCAGGGTTCAGAGCTATTGTATACAGGATCACTTTAAGTCACAGGTAACCCAATGACACATAACAATAACATAACTGTAAAAATGTCAATATAACAAGCAATCTATAGATTCAAAGCAATCCAAATAAAAATTCCAATTGCCTTTTTTCCAATCCTAAATGGATTAGCTTGATATGAACAGACAAGAACTCCCAAAATGACCAAATCAGTTTTGATAAAGAAAACTAAAGTAGGTGACCTCACAATTGCAAATTTCAAATTAATTTCAATTTCAGCTACAACAGTCAAATCATCCTGGTATTATTAGTTTATTCACAGATACACAGATCAATGGAACAGAACTGAGAAAGTTGTACCTCTAAAGTCAAATGATTTTCTACAAGGAAAAGTCAATTTAATAGTGAAGGAACAGTATCTTCAACAAATTGTGCCAGAAAAATGGTATTTCTACATGGAGGAAAATGAGGCCAAGATCCATACCTCATACCTTATACCAAATAAAAACAAGAAAGAATCAAGGCCCTAAATGTTAATATAAAACCATGATGCTCTTCAAAGGAAGTAGGAGGAGTAAAGTTTTCATTAAATTATATAAATAAAAATGCTAATAGAAAAGCAAACAAAAGTCTAATTAAAAAATGAAGAAAGGACATGAAGAGACACTTCACAAAAGAAGCCAACATGCTCACAAAAAAATGCCCAGAATCATTATCCATGAGAGTCACAAATTAAAAAGACAGCTAGAATTTTGCCCTTATTAGCTTGACAATAATGGAGACTTCTCGAAACAACAATTAGTGAGGATGTGAGGAAACTGGAATGCTTAACCAATGCTGGTGGGAATGGAAAAGGGAAAAGAGAATGGCAATTGCTCAAAAATTTAAAATTAGAAGTAATCATGTACCACAGAAACTGTACTCCAAGGTAGTCAGTAAACGCAGGAAGTTAAAACAAGTGATATGAACAGGACTCTTGTATTTAGTAGCAGCACTATTCACAATAGCAAAAAGAAAGTCTCAGTATTCATCAATGGATAAATGAGTAAATACGTGGTACATACATACCATTGACCACACAAAAAAAATAAAAATGAAGTCTTAATGTATGCTACAACACAAATAAAACTTGAAAATATTGTTGTCATTGCTGCTAGATGCCTTCAAAAACTATGACACTAAACGACTCTATGAACATAAGATCAAAACTGTGTCCTATTCTGTGCCAACCTCACAATCAAGTCCATTGCTACAACAATAACTGTGCCAGCCCACTTTGTTGAAGGACTTTTCATTCTCTGACTCTCCACTTCTCCCAGCATTATGTCTTTTCTGAAGGACTAGTCCCTTCTAATAACTGATGTTCAAAGTACGCGGGACGAAGTTTTAACATCCTTCTCTTTAAGGAACACTTTGGTTTTACTTTTTCCAAGATACACTTGTTCGTTCTTTTTGGCAGTCTGTGAGAGTCAGTATTCTTCTCCAACATCACAATTTAAAGGCATTGATCTTCTGTCATCCTTTCTCACTGTCCTACTTTCAGATGCATAGGAAGCAAATGAAAAGACCAGGGCTTTGATGAAGCACATCTAGGTCTTTAAACTGACATCCTTGTTTTTTAGCACTTTGGAGAAGTGCCCGAGAGTAGACTTTTCCCAATCAAGTGTTTTGATTTCTTGACTGCTGCTTTCTCTTTTCTCCATCTTTCCAAGTACTGCCTATTGGTCCAGTAGTGAGGATTTTTGTTTTCTTAGTTTTGCATCTCACTTACTTATTTATTTAATTTTATTTTACTATTTTCTCTGTGTGTGTACCATCAAATCAGATCTGACTGCTACGGGAGATTATCCCTCCTTCTCCAGTAAAGCATCTGGTAGATTTGAACCATGCTCCTCTGGGATTGCAATGCTGTTTTCTTAGTTTTATCCATACTGAAGGCTCTGGTCTACAATCTTTTGCAGTGTTTGAGGTCGTCTTCATTTTTTGCAAGCAAGGTTGCATCATCTGCATAATGCTGGCTGTTCATGAGTCTTCTTCTAACCCTGATGCCACATTCTTCCTTATATATTCCTGCTTCTTGAATTATGTGCTCAGTATGCAGATTGAAAATGTATAGAGAAATGATACAACGTTCACGTCCACCATTCTTGATTTTAGTACTCCCTTTGTTCTCTTCAGACAACTGTTTCCTGGTCTATGGATAACTATTGCATGAGCACAATTAAGTATTCTGGGATTCCAAATATTATCAATGCTATCTATAATTTGTTATGATTCACATAATCAAATGTCTTTGCACAATACCATTCTGGTACTTTCTGTTTTCAGCCAAGATTCAACAGACATCAGCAATGATAGCTCTTTTTATTTTTATTATTATTAAATTTTATTAGTTTTAATGAACATTTACAGAGATTTTGGGTTTTCATTCATTCATTGTTGCACTGTTTTCTCCACCCTTCTCTCCAGTTCGTTCTTCTTCACCCCCCCCCATGTCTGTTTTAATTGTCCAATTGCCACAGTGCTTGTCAAAATCTCCTTTGTCAGTGTGTCCCAGCAATGATATCTCTTGTGCCATGGTCTCTTCTGAATCCTGCTTGAATCTCTCACAGTTCCCTGTTTATATATTGTTCTAACCAATTTTACATAACTAACATTCATCAAATTTTACTTGCATGTATTATTAATGAAAGCTTATATTTTAATCTAATTGGTAACTTTATTAAAAAGTGTTTATCTTATTTTAAAATGGAGCTAGTAAGTTAAAAAAATTCTTGTTACTGTAGTCGGAACTGATTCATATCTGATGCTACAGCATGTTTTCTGAGGCAGTAAATCATACAGGAGACTGTCCAGCTTTCTCTCAAGGAACATCTGGCGGATTTGAACGGCATGCCTTTGGAATGACAGCTCCTTATACCTTTCTAAAGCAGTTTGCCCATAGACATAAATCCAGATCTACCTTACTTAGGCCACCAGAGCGCCTGGCCTAGTGGTAGAAGCTGTGCTGCAATCCTGAAATCACGCAGTTCAAATCCACCAGTGGCTTCACAGGACAAAGACTGGCAATCTCCTCCCAGTTAACTGTCTCTGAAAACCCACTGGAGGGTTAGCTCTGGGGCAGTCCTAACTCGAAGGTACACAACAACCACTATCACCTTACTCCAACAGGTTCATGTTGACTGCATGCGCTTACTGATGGTACCAGTACAAAACAGTATGTAAATCTGGAAGATTGTATTTGCCAGTCTGAGCACTTACCAAAGATAGAGATATTTTACTGTCAAGACTCCCCCACTGATAGGTTGACTACTTACACATTCTGAGGACTGCCTTGTCCTTATGGGTTGATCACCTTGCTGCTGAGCTGTACCTGCACCCTGCTGAGCATTTACAAGGTTTCGGACCAGCTGGGCTGCTAAAAGAAGACATTCCAAAGAAAATCAACAGATGATACATCAGGAAAATGGTAATAAAAGTCTCTTCTTATGTAATGTCTCAAAAGTGAAACTTTATAAATTTAGATTTTTAAACTAAAATTGTGTTAATGAAGAATTTTAACCACAGATTTTTTTTTTTTAAAAAAAGACATTTTAAAATCCTCTACATCAAGAAATGCAATGGTTTTGAAACTAAGATCAAATGCCATACTACTTTTCTAAGTAAGACAACCTATTTATTCAAGAAAAATACATTCTGCAATCAAGAACTGGAGTAACTATAAATTATTACTTTCAAAATGATCTAATAAATTTTCAATAGACTCATTTGGTAGTCAGTTTCTATCTGATTCTTGATATTCCAATAAAACACAACAAAAACAGGCATCCCTTTTTCACAACAGTAACAGAGAAGAAGTATAATTATAATTTACAATACACAGTCTCAGAAAAGAACTGCTGATGAAAATGTTTAACTTTTCAGAGGGGAAAAAATATGACCAAATCTAGGGAAGCTGAGTGGTCAGGACAGACTTCTGAGGCTTCAAAAACAAACATATTCAAAACAAAACAAAATATCTACTGTTGGGTACACTGAGTTTCATGGAGAATCCATTTGTGTCAGAGTAAAACTGTGTTCCACGGGTTTTCCAATAGCTGGCTTTTTGCAATGTTTGGCTTTTTAGAAGCACAATCTTTTAAGTGCTTCTGGATGGCCTCAAACCATTTGGTTCTGTTAGGAACCAAATGTATTGATTGTTCAGAACACCGAGAGACTCTGAACATATTCAAGTACAGTTCAAACGCAAGAGCCTTACTATATAACTTTATTTCCTTAAGAATCCAAAAGGTCCAAAATCACACAACCAAGTATAGAATAGAAAAAAATCTGACCGTTGGTATGAAATCAAGACTTAATCCTCACTAGAAACTATTTTATAGCTTTTCCCATTTACCTGCCACACCGCTATTCCTTTGACGGGCCAGCTTGACTTCTGGGCACTCTCTCCGAACATGCCCTGCATCTCCACATATAAAACATCTGAGGTCTCTAGGATCTCTATAGTCTCGAGTGTCATGGAGGTCTCTAAGGTCAAGATCTCGGGACTCCTTATCATCTTCATTTCCTTCCTTTTCTTCTTCACTGTCTTTCTTCTTTAGTCTAAAAAGTAAACTGCTGATACCAATAATGTGGGGCTAGGGACTTTCAAACTGAGTGAATCACAGGTAAAATGAAACTATGTAAGAGCCTCACAATCACAAAAGGATTTGACATGCTTATTATTTCATGCATCCTATCCTTTTTTTTTTTAATTCAATGCTTTTGTGTGTCACTGAGGCAGAACCAACCCATATCTGACCTTCCTGTAGGTTTTCAGAGGCAGTTAATCGTATGGGAGGAGATTGTCCATCTTTCTCCCATATTTGAAGGCAATAGAGCTTACATCTATAACATAGTACTTAGATAGCACACGGTGGGCATTCCAGTATTAATAAGGAATTTAAAATATTTAATATAATCCTAATCCTACAATAATCCTTAGAATTGGTATTAACTACTTTTCACAGAGTAAGAAACCAAGGATCAGAGAAGTATCTTACATAAATTTATCTATCAGTAAAATAGCAGTAATGAAACTAGGAGTGTTTTGCCAGAAAGGTTTTAGGTTTCTAAAATTAGATCAGAATTGATTAAAGAAGGAATTTTCAAGCCCTATTAAAACATATTCTACAGAATCTGGGCAAGAGGTGTAAGTATGTCTCAAAGATATCTTTTGAGAGAGTTTATAAAACATAAACTTATCAAGATATATGGCATAGGTATTTTATAAAAATATTCCTAAAGGTTCATGTGATATATTATTATTAATGGTTTACAGGACTTTGAAGTCTTCAACAAAGAAAATATGAGTTATCTTTTTTTTACCCTTGGTTTCTAGCACAGTCCCCAGTACACAAATAGATGTCAATAAACATTTCCTCAAAAAGTAAATTTTTCTTTTAAAAACCCTCTCAAAGAATAAATTAATAAGTAAAAGTGGTATGTAATACCATTATAACATTAAAAGTCTCAATCCATTAGAAAATCCACTCAAATGAACATTTACCTAAGGTCCAATTTGAAGCTCCTTTCTCTGACATAAACATTTCTGTATACAGTTATAGTTATTAATTTGCCTGACATTTATTTTTTTCTGTAATTTGATATATAGTCATTTGCCAACCTTCTCCTCTTTGGGCAGTCTTTCATGTAGTGGCCTATTTTTCCACATACACGGCAACATCGATCATTGGGAGCCAGTTCTCCATCTGTTAATACTCTGGAATCAAAGAAGTACTCCTAGAAAGAAAACAAAATTTTACTAGAAAAAACAAATTCTCCATAAAAGTTTTGAACCAAAGAGGAAGGAAACAAACTTGCAAAAGTATTTGAAGAAAAAGGATAAATAGTCCACTGTAAGAAAAAGGTTAAGAATTCTGCATATAAAAAGATTTCAGCCTAATTCTGACTGCAAAAGCCATGTTTTCTGGTACAACAGGTCATTACTGCAAGAAATATACTTTAAAAGTTTCTCCTGAGCACTCCTTTGGTTAATTTAGAATATGATTTGGTGATATACTTTTCATAGACATATATATAAAAGGTATAAAAAAATAAGATCTACCTAGGTTTTTGTTAGGTGCCATTAACTAGATTATGACTCAAAATTACTTTATGAACAGTAGATCAAAACCTCGCCCAATCCTATGCTATCTAGGCGATCTCTGATATGATCAAACCCACTGTTACAGTCACCGTGCAAATCCATCTTGTGAGAATCTTTTTCTCTTTTTCTGACCCTCCAACTTTACCAGCATAACTTATTTTTCCAAGAAGTGGCCCCTCCTGACAACATGTTCAAAATTTTAAGAAGCAGTTTCACCAACCCTAAACATATCCAAGTACTGCTCAAAGCATGAGCATTTCTAAATTTTCTCTCTTAGAAATGAAAAGGTTCTTAATTATACAGCCAGTTTTAAAACAGAAAAATTCTAAGGGCATCCTGGTTGCACTTCCTCCAAGATAGACTTGTTCTTTAGATATGTCTCAGGGAAAAAAGAGTCCTGAGAAGGGTCAATCTCTAGAAATAAATGAGGAAAGTCCCATATAATCTTTTTGATCATTCTTTATTCACTGTCAAACAAGACACACAGGAAGCAACTGAAAAGATCATGCTTTCGATCAGGTGCACCTTAGACGAATATCCTTGTTCTTTCATACTTTGGAGGGGTTTATGAGAGCACATATTTCCAATGCGGCATGTCTTTTGATTTTTTGTCTATTGCTTTTTCAGGTGTTGGCTGTGATTATGTTGCTTGTCAGTCTAGTGTTAAGGATTTTTGTTCTCTTGATGTTGAGTTATACTGAATATACTAACTCAATATATAAGATATACTCATACTGAAGGCTGAATTCTATCTTTCTCAGCAAGCAAAGTTGTATCAGCTGCATAATCCAGGTTGTTGATGAGGCTTCCTCCAATCCTGATACCTCAATATACTCCAATTTCTTACATGAGTTGCTCAGTATATTAATTAAATAGACATGGAAAAAGGACACAACCCTGATACACACCATTCCTGATTTTAAACCATGCACTGTTTCCTTGCTGTATGTACAGGTTTTGCAAGAGCAGTTATGTCTCCTGGGATTTCTATTCTTCTCAATATTATCCATAGTTTGTTATGATCCACACAGTTAAATCCCTTTTCTCAGTCAATAAAATACAAAATAAACATTATTCTGATATTTTGTTTTTTGCAAGATCCATCTGACATCAGCAACAATACCAAGTGTGTAATGGCCTCTTCTAAATTGAGATTGAATTTGGGGAGGCTTTCTGTCAATGTACTGTTCTAGTCATTTTTTAATCATCAGCAGAAAAATTTTATATGGATGTGATATTAAAGACACTGTCTGATAATTTTCATATTCTGTTGGGTAACCTTTTTTAGGAATGGGAACCAATATGGATCTCTTCCAGGAATACAACTACTACATACATAACTACAAAAAAGGAAAATATTATGCTCACAAAAAAGTGTATATGAATATTTAAAGAAGAATTATTCCTAATGCCAAAAATGTGGAAATAATTTAAATGTCTAACAAATGATGAAGGGAATATAGCCATATAACAAATTATTACTTGGATATTAAAAAAAATTAAGTTTAAGTATGTTGTTGTTGTTATGTGCCATTGAGTCGCTTGCGACTCTTAGCGACCCTATGTACAAGAGCTCTAAATGCTGTTCTATCCTGTGCCAACCTAGCCATCTCAAATGCACTTATTCTCACCGCTCCAGTCACAGAATCGATTCATCTCACCAAAGGTCTTCCTCTCCTTCGCTTCCCCTCCACTCTGTCAAACATGATGTCCCTCTCCAAGGGCCAGTCCTTCCTTGCAACATGCCCAAAATATGTCAGACGAAGGTTCAGAATCCTTGACTCCAGGGAACACTCTGGCTTCACCCTCTCCAGGACAAACCTATTTGTTCTCCTAGCAGTCCATGGTATATTCAACACTCTTCTCCAGCACCACAGCTCAAAGGCATCAATCCTCTTTCTATCAATCCTATTCACTGTCCAACTCTCTGATGCATAGCATATAATTGCGAAGACTATAGCCCAGATCAGGCGCACCTTAGTCTCCGGCCTGTCATCGTTGCTCCTCAGTACTCTTGAGAGGTCCCTCACAGCCAACTTTCCCAATGCAATTCATCTCTTGATTTCCTGGCTGCTGTTACCAAGAGTGTTGACTGTGGAGCTAAGCAAATTAAAACTGTTAACTAGCTCAATCTCTTCATCATCCATGCTGATGCTGCCAATTGGCCCAGTGGATAAAATCTTTGTTTTCTTGACATTTAGCTTCAGTCCATATAGGAGGCTGTAGTCCTTGATCTTCTGCAGCAAGCGCCTCAGGTCCTCCTCAGTTTCAGCAAGCAGGGTTGTGTTGGCTGCATAATGCAGGTTGTTGATGACTCTTCCACCAATCCTGATGTCACATTCCTCTTCGTATAGCCCAGCATCTCGGATGATCTGTTCTGCATACAGATTGAAAAGCTATGGAGACAGAACACATCCCTGACGAATCCCCTTTTTGATTTTGAACCATGTAGTGTCTCCTTGCTCTGTTCTGACAACTGCTTCTTGGTCCAAGTATAAGTTTCGCATTGGCACGATTAAATGTTCTGGGATTCCCATTCTTCTTAGAGTCAGCCACAGCTTATTGTGATCCACACAGTCCAAAGCCTTTGCATAGTCAATGAAGCACAGATAGGCATTCTTCTGGTATTCTTTGCTTTCTGCTAAGATCCATCTGTCATTAGCTATAAAATCCCTAGTACCACGACCTCTTCTAAATTCAGCCTGCACATCTGGCAGTTCTCTGTTGACATATTGTTCCAAACGTTTTTGGATAATTTTCAGCAGAATCTTGTTTGCATGTGCTATCAATGATATTGTTCGTAAATATGTATGACAAACACAATGAACTTTTGACAACATTATGATTAAATGAAAGCAGACAAACACAGAAAGGTCATGAACTGGATTTACAGGAAATGTTCCAGAATAGGGACAGAAAGTAATGTTTAAAGATGGAGAAAGGACGAGAAAGGCAATAGTGATTAATGTCTAATGGGCACAGGGATTTCTTTTAGACAAGGTGGAAATGTATACTCTAGTATAAAAAAAACCACTGAACTATATATATTTTTTAACATGATGCTGGGAAGGGTGGAGGGTCAGCAAAGGAGAGGAAGACTCTCAACCATGTGGACTGGCACAGTGACTGCTACAATGGGCTCTTGTTTATCAGGACATGTGAGGGTGGTGCAGGATAGAACAAGGTGCAGATCTTTTTTTCATAGAGTCACTATGAGTCATACTTGTCCTGATGGTACCCAACAAGAACAACAACAACATATATTTTAAGTGGATCAGTTCCATTGCCTATGAATTATATCTCAATAAAGTTGTTTTCAGATTAAGGGCAAAGGAAACAACTATTCACATTTATGCCAATGAAACTAAAACAACTAATTCATACCTTCATTGATGAAATAACAAAGGGATCATTCCAAACCCAATTTCTTTTTCACCAGTCACAAATTTCTACTTATTTTTTGCTCAATTATTGTCTGAATTTCTTTACTCTCCTGTCATTCTAGTTGTGAAAGTCTTGACATGAAATTGACAAACTCTGTAAAAAGGTGGTTAAGTATTTGAGGTGTAGTATTGGAAGATCTATCAACAATCTGTGTTATGTAGATGATACAACCCTGCTTGCTGAACCTGAGGAGGACCTGAAGTGCTTGCTGCAGAGGGTCAAGGACTACAGCCTTCAATATGGATTGAGGCTCAAGGTCAAGAAGACAAAGATTCTCACCAATAGACGAACTGGCAACATCAGGATGGATGGTGAAGAGACTGAGACTATTCACAGCTTTAGTCTGCTTGGCTCCACAGTCAACACTCTTGGCACCAGCAGCCAGGAAATTAAAAGATGTAGTGCCATGGGAAAGTCTGATGTTAGGGACCTCTCTAAGGCACTGAAGAGCAATGGTGTCTCTCTGGAGACTAAGCTGCATCTGATACAGGCCATGGTCTTTGCAATCACTTCTTATGCGTCACAGTGTTGGACTAAGGACTAAGGAGGACAGAAGGAGAATTGATGCCTTTGAGCTTTGGTGTTAGAGAAGAGTACTGAAGGTTCATGGACTGCTAAAAAAACAAACAAATTCATCCTGGAAAAGGTTAAATCGGAATGCTCCGTGGAGGCAAGGATTCTGAGGCTTCGTCTGACATACTTTGGTCATGTTGTAAGGAGAGACCGATCCTTGGAGAAGAACATAATGCTTGGGAGAGTGGAGGGCAGGTGCAGGAGGGGAAGGCCCTCTAGGAGATGGACTGATTCAGTGACTGGGACAGTGTGTCGGAGACATGAGATTGGTACAGGACAGAACAGAGTTTAGGGCTGTTGTACATAGGGTGGCTATGAGTCGCAAGTGACTCGAAGGCACATAACAACAACAACATATAGAAAGGATGATAAAGGAAACAAATTTCAATAAATTAACAATATGGTAATATAAGAACTGAGTTAAAATATTTTTTGTAACATGGATTTAATAAAAAAGGAAAAGAAATGTTGTTTTGGAAAAGTAACAGTTAATTAAGAATAAAAGTTAGTGTTCCCTATTATTAAAAAAGGATTGCAAATATTCATCAGTTAACTGATCAGAAATACAGTCTTATGTATTGATCTTTAAAAATGTTTTTCACAGGTTTAAGAGGCTGAAGATTCACAGCAAATGGTTAAAAATAAGGAGTACAGAGTGCCCAGGGAGGAACTAATCTTTGATAAAAAAAGAGATTTGGAGAGTCAGCCAAACTTATAAATCTATTAAAAGAAGGAATGCTAATAGCATTTATTGTTGTTGTTGAGTCAAGCACAACTCATAGTGACCCTATGAACAAAAGGCCTGAAGCCTTTCTATAACTATTGACATTTATCAAAGTTCATAGAGTTTACAGAGGTATGTTGTTTAGAAGTGGATGCCAATTCTGCTAGCATTTACTAAATAAATAAATAGCATTTACTGACTCAAAAAATATACAGTTAGAGTGAGAAATGTAGAAGTGACAAGCAGAAGACAGAGTAGAAAATACTGCATTTTGAGAAAACTAAATTGAGTTTTGAGTAAACAGCAACAGCTGTTCTAAAATCGGAGGGATAGTTATGTAAATAAATGTAGTAAGATTATGTGACATTACTGCAAGTCCAGTTGAATGTGGTAAAATATTACCCAACACCAGTCCTACACAATGTTAGCACTGCCTACCTGTTTTTATGCACAACCCCCACCCCACGCCAGCTTAGGTGTTCATATACACACAAATGGTGGGTGAACGGCTAAATTCCTGTATGGCTGCACATGTAAAACAGGAAGACAGATGGACCAAAGAATTTAAAGTACATACCAGAGACTAGACCTGGAAGAAACTCTTGTCAGTTTATCAAAGGAGAAATTAACACAGAAGAACAACTGAAGGGGAGCGGGTAAACCAGAAAGGGGAGAAAATAGAAAATAAACTTGCCTTTATCTTCCATTAGATTCTAAAGGAAACAAAACACATCTATTTTAAATGCTGCTATAATCTAAGGAGACAGATGAGAAATCTAATTTAAGATAGAATTGGCTGACATGGCATCAATTAATGAAACAGCACATGACCAAGAAAAAACAGCGAAGAAAAAGAAGTTCTACCTGTACAAATTAGGCCCCAAGAATTGAAGGAGTACCAACTGACAAGTTCCAACAAACAGATGCAGCCCTGGATGTGATTACCAAACTATTCCAAGACATCTAGAAGACAGTTACCTGGCCAACTGACTGCAAAAGAACCATTATCAGCTCCCATTATAAAAACAGGTGATCCAAAAGCGTATGAAAATTACTGGACAATATCATTAAAATTACTGGACAATATCATATGTAAGCAAATCTTGCTGAAGATTATTTAAAAATGGCTGGAACAGCACATTAACAAATATTTAACAGAAATTTAAGCTCAATTTAAAAGAAGCCAGTGCACCAGGGACATCATTGCTAATGTCAGATGGATCCTGGCTGAAAGCAGAGACTACCAGAAGAATGTGTTTTAAAGGCACTGGGCAGTAAGGATCATTATGGCTAACATTGAAAAGAATGGGAATCCCATAAGGATTATGCTCATACAAAAAGTATACTTAGACCAAGAATCTGTTGTCTGAACACAGTATGGTTTAAAATTGGGAAAAGTGTGTGTCAGAGCGGTATCCTTTCCCCACATCTATTTAATCTACACATTTAGGAAATAATTCAAGACTCTATGAAGAAGAATGTGGCATCAAGATCAGAGGAAGACTCATCAATAACCTATGTAATGCAGATTGCTAACTTGCTAACTAAAATTGAGGAAGACTTGAAGGGCTTGCTGCAGAAGATCAAAGACTAAAGCCTTCATATGTATTACTTCTCAATATCTCAAAAAGATGGATAGAAAAATTAACCATTAGGCAAACAGGCAACATTATGATAAATAAAGAAAAGATTGAAACTTTCAACAATTTCATCACACTTGGATTCACAATCCCTTAGTACTAGCAGTCATGAAATCAAAAGACATATTGCATTTGGAGAATCTGTTGTCAGGTATCTTCCATCCACTGTGAACAGCATGGATGTCAGTTTAAAAGACAAAGATGCAATTGATCCAAGCTATGGTCTTTTCCATTAATTGTTACACATCTGAAAGGTAGGCAATGACTAACAATGACAGAAAAAATAATTCAAACCTTCGAGCTTGTCAAAAGAACAAACAAGCCTGTCTTGGAGAAATCATTACCAGCATGCTCCTTGGAAGCAAGGATGTTAAAGCTTCATCTCACATACTATGGGCACATTCTTAGGAGGACCAGTCCTTGAAGAAGGACATAATGCATGGAAACATCAGTGGAGAAGAGGAAGATTCTCAATAAGATAGACCAACAACAGTAACCGTAACAATGGGTTCGGGTATATTTGAGATGGGGCGGGATTCAGATCTGTTGTTTACAGGGTCATTCTAAGTAATAGGTGAATTGACAGCACATAGTAACAATAACGATGACAAAAATATAAAACATTAAAGAATATGCAGAGGGGTGAGAATGGGCAGCGAGGTGGAGTGTTAATCACAGGATTGCACAATTCGATGTGGGGGGGTGAAGGAAATTGGAAGGAACTTTTGTGAAAAACAATGTATTTAAACTTTGTAAATTAATCAGTATATAAAAAAGACTGTACAAAGATATTTTCTATACTACCACTTATAATCGACTACATCTGTGGAAGGAACCGCTGGAGAAGCTCAATATCAGCTGTGAAAACTAGGCCGGGGGCTGATTGTGGAACAGACCACCAAT
>NW_006399755.1:7965315-8004665 GCF_000299155.1 Elephantulus edwardii
GAGCAAACTGAAGCTGTGAACAATCTCAATCTCTTCACCATCCATCCTGACGCTGCCAATTTGTCCAGTGGTGAGAATCTTTGTCTTTGTGACACTGAGCCTCAGTCCATTTCCCTACTCACTAAAATTTATTTGTAGCCTTAAATTCCATTCTATCATTTTTACAATCAGTCACATGTGTAGAGCTGCAAAAATCTGCAACAGCACATCTGTTACTAGTTGAGCTCTAACAGGGGGACCCATTACATTCTTCAAGTGTCTTATACATACTATTTCATTCCAAATATTTATGCTTTTTGTATGTGTAACCTTACTGTTCAAAATGGCCCGGAAGTGTATTCCTGAAATGCTGTTGTGTTCTTAAGAAAAAGAATGTCATGCAATGTCTCAGCACAATAAAACATACGTTCTAATTAAGATTCATGTAGGTAAATTATCACTTGCTATGCATTTGAGCGTTAGACAATGAGTAAGAATGAAGAACCGAAGACCGCTAAAAAACAAACAGGCATGTCTTGGAAAAATTGCAACCAGAGTGTTCCTTAGAGGCAAGGATTGTGAAGCTTTTGTCTCTCATACTTTGGGCATGTTCTTAGGAGGTCATGTTCTTGGAAAGGGACAACATGCTTGGAAAAGTTGAGGGTCAGTGAAAGAGGAAAACCCTCCACAAGATGGATTGACATGGTGAGCAACGGGCTTACGTGTGTCAGAGATGGTGAGGACGGCACAGGATTGGGCAAAGCTGAGGTCTGTAATGCATAGGGTTGTGAACAGTCATAGTCGACGTAACAGCACACAACAAGCAATAGGAGAAGGCTTTCCTTCTATCGTTGCTGCAGGAAGGCGCTCAGTCCTTAATGATTCTCATGTTGCACCACATCTATCCTCGCCCATCTCTGTGTGCTTGTCTAATCTCTTTTTGTATCTCAAGAGACTGACTAAAAAACACCTTATACTAATCCTATCCTCTTTAATGTAACAATAGAAAGTAATAATAATTTAAATCATTTAAATAATAATATGATAACCAAAAGTATAATAATAATAATACTCTTAAATGAGATTATAATCAAAAGCATATAGGTTAGAATTTACAATATATATTTTATGGGGGATTTATAAGACGCTTTATTCTTTCAAAACTCGCTCTGTGCAACTCAGATCTCCTCCCACTTAAAAAGAAACCACTGCACCTACTAGAAAGCAAGCAAACAAAACAGAATACAACAAAAGGAGGCCAAGGGGTATATGGTTCACTATAATATTATTTTACTCAATCCAGACACCAGAAATCTTTTCAGTTCCATGTCATGTAATCCAGTTTACCAGGATTATATAATGAAGGTCCAGCAAATAACAATATACTCCTTTGGTATTGCCCTCTATATGTACATTTTCACCAAGATTTCTATAGAAAAGGGAACTTTTACTCATAAGAAAAAGTAAAAAATGAAAGGGGGTGGTGGGCCTTATCTCAAATTCAATATTCAAGATTCACTCAATAAATGCTTACTTATAGATCCTATATGCAAGTTTGGAATCCTGGTGGCAAAAAAAATTAAACACTCAGTCACTAACAAAAAGATAGGTCTCCCAGCTGCATGGTGGGTAAAAGACCTGACAGGATGCTCCAGTAAAGGTTATTTCCTGGAAAATCATATGGGCAGGTTCTAATCTGGCCCATAAGGCTGCTATGAATTGATATATACAACACCACAATAAATGCACAAGCTACATTCCTGAGTAGAGGAAAAACAATCTGTGTTCAACTTCTAACTGAAAAATTGGCATTTCAAACCCCCCCTAAGCAGCACTGTGAAAAAATAAATGTCTGGTGATCTGCTTCCATAAAGATTTCAATCAAAAAACACTATGCAACTTAAGTCAACACACGAGGCTGCCATGACTTGGAATTGAGTCAAGGACAAGATTAATTTGAACTTTTGTGTCAGACATGATACTAAGTATTGTACTATTTCCTGTCCTCTTGGAGCTTACACTCTTGCCTGGGAGAATGAATTTCACAAATAAGTTAGTTTTATTTTTGTCTATCTAGCTATTATTAATTAAAAAGCTATAGTACAGTAGTTATGTGCTGCTAAGTTAGAACTAACTCATAGCTGACCCTACAACAGGTTTTCAGAGGCTGTAAATCACAGAGCAACTAGAGGACTTGAACCAAGTACCTTTGGGTTGGCAATGAAACTCTTTATCACTAAGCCACTAGAGCTCTCCTGTAAGCAAGCATGCAAAAATACAGGGAGCAATGATCATCTTTTTCCTTTTCTTCTTATCAACCTGAAAACACGATTAGATTTTTTTGAAAAAAGAAAAAGTTATATTAAGAAATAAAAGAGAAGATTAAGAATTCAAATATGTGAACTTACAGCTTCTCTGCCAATAAGGGGATAAAAAGGGGTACCAAAAAGTTTTCTTCCATTGATAAATGCCTTCATAATGAAATTGGTCACTATTAAAGAAAGGAAAAAACATCAACAAAGTTATAGGTATTATTATGACAGAACTCTGAAATTTAAGCAGGAATTCTTGCCTTTTAAAAACTTACTTTTTCGAGATACTCCAGCACCAAGGTTATGATTCAAATCAAAAGGGTCTAGGAAAAAAGATGTTATCTTTTTTTAGTTAAGAATTATTTTCACTGGTAACATAAAATATACTTAAAGGTCCTAAGCAGAGTCTGATACTACTCTAGGGTTATTCAAGCTGGTAAATTATTTTTGTAAAATTATACACTAAATGATTAAAATTGGTTAAAAATTAAATGGAAGAATCTTTTATATCCTAAATATGTTTCAGTTTTCCTCCAAACTTCCTCAGCCAAATCAAACTGTGGTTTTGTTTTATCTATCTTATCAGTTAAGATCTGCTAAACGGTTACCTTCAATTGCAATGCATTTAGATGTCCACTGCTTCTCAAAAGTTGTCAGCAGTTTTTTCTGCCGAATGCTAATTACATATTCCTTGAAATCAAACTCTTCAGTATAGAAGCGAAGCAGTCCCAACCAAAGCTCTCCTAATGTTTCTGTGTTCTTTCCAAGAGAAGGTAAACGTTTTTTCTACACAAAAATTAGGGGGGGGATAAGAAGGAAAAACAGCTCTACTGTCATTGAAAGGATAACCAGCAAATAAATTCAAGTAAAATATTAAATGATAATAATAATTTAATAGTAAACCAAGGAGTATTCATGAATGCAAAAACTATATTACCAGTTCTTCTGTTTTATCAAAGAAAAAGGCATTCCATCCATCAACCATTCTCTGTGGAATCTGTTTTCCATCAAAGATCTGCATTAAAAAATTTTAATTTTATTATTAGGTAACAACTAAGCTAATCCAAGTAATTTGTCACTTTAAAATCTATTTGTAATAAACAAAATTAAATATCTCTATCAAAAAGATGTCATATAAGTTGATGACAAGTAATAGTTAAAAAAGTATAATCTGAAAGACTAAAACTGGCAAAGAAAACCTTTAGGGCATTAGACTTTCTCAATGAAAGTTTTAATATAAGCTATCTGACATATATGAAATATGTCATACTTAATATTAATAGGCTCATATTTATTCCCATTCCCAAAAACAGCAATTGAACACAATGTGGAAATTATTGAACAATATCATTAATATCATACGAAAGCAAACTATTGCCGAAGATCATCCAAAAATGGTTAGAAAAGTACATTGATAGAGAAGTGCCAGAAGTTCAAGCTGGGTTTAGAAGAGGCTATGACAACAGGGGTATCACTGCTGATAGCAAATGGATCCTGGCCAAAAGCAAAGAATACCAGAGGAAAGTCCATTTGTGTTTTATTGACTATGCAAAGGCACTGGTCTGTGTGGATCATAATATATTAAGACTAACATTGAAAAGAGTGGGAATACCAGAACAATAATGCTCACAGAACTCTACACCTAGATCAAGAAGTTGTGGTCAAAAGCAAGGAAACATTGCATGGTTTAAAATTAGGAAAAATGTGCATCGAGGCAGTATCCTTTCTCCATATGTATTCAATCTATATGATGACCAAATAACTTGAGAAGTTGGAAGAAGAAGAAGAAGACTGTAGCATCAAGATTTTAAGAAGACTCACCAATAACATGTATTATGCAGATAACAAAACAATGCTTGCTGAAAGTGAGGAGGACTTGTAGCACTAGCTGGAGAAGATCAAAGAATAAAGCCTTCAATATGGATTGCATCTCAAGATCAAGAAGACAAAAAGCCTCACCAATGGATAGACAAGCAACATCACAATAGATTGAGAAACGACTGAAATTGTCAATTATTTTCATCTTGTTTGAATCCACAATTAACAGCTTTGGTACCAGCAGTTAGGAGATCAGGAGATGTACTGCATTGGGCAAGTTTGCTGTCAGGGACTTCTCCAAATTATTAATGGGCAATGAAGATTAAGGTGCTCCTGCCTCATTCAGGCCATGGTCTTTTCAACCACTTACTATGTATCTGAGAGCAGGACCATGAATAAAGATGACAGAAGAATTGATGCCGGTGAGCTGTAGTTTTGGAGAAGAGTACCGAATTATCTCATGAACTGCCAAAAGAACAAACAGATGTCTTGAAAAAAGGGAAGCCAGTGTTCTCCTTGGAGGCAAGGATGGTGAAGCTTCATCTCACATGCTTTGGGCATGGTGCTAGGAGAGTATATTCCTTGGAGAGGAACATCATACTTGGAAAGGAGGGTAAGTGAGAGAGAAGAGGCCCTCAACCAGACGAACTGACAGCATTTGCAGCAGTGGGTTCTAGTGTGCCAGCGATCATGAGGATTGCGCAGGATAGAAAGGGTTTGAATAGCTTGCTCATAGGGTTGTCGTGAGTCATACTCAACTAGATGGCATCCAGCAATAAGAATCTGGCCTGTCAAAACACACCCAGCCCAAGACTGAAGAAGTAAAATCAAGATAATTAAAATGACAGTTTCATCATAATTGGTACGGAAATATGAAATCAGTAAGACCTTGTAATTCTGTATCCAAATGAAATCAACAGTATTATTTACTTAGTTTTGGAAGATGAGTCTAAGACCTTTAGTCAATTATCAGATGCAACTATGATGCAACTCAAGAAAAATCCCCTCATTTTGAGTCAGATTTTACTCATAGCTGACCCTCCATAAAGATTCCAAGACTGTAATATCACTGAGAAGATTGCTTGTCTTTCTCCCTCAAAGCCTCTACTGAATTCAAATCATCACCAAGACATGAACTTTTGGTTAGCAGCACAATGCCCTATAGACTATGCCATCAAGAGAGCTCCCTTAAAAAAAAAAAAAAAAAAAAGAGAGAGAGCGAGTTCCCTGAGAAGCATCTATTATTGTTGTGTACTACTGAGTTGGAACCAATCTATAGCTGACCCTCTAGCAGGTTTTCAGAGGCAGCAAATAGCTTGGGAGGATACTGCCCACCTTTCTGCCCACAGAACAGGTGACAGATTTGGACTGCATGCCTCCAGGGTTACAGCACAGCTTATTACTACTAGGTTACCAGAGCTCCAGGAGAAGCACCTGTTGTTGTTATGTGCCGTCGAGTCGCTTGCGACTCATAGCGACCCTATGTACAACAGCCCTAAACCCTGCTCCATCCTGTGCCAATTGCATTGCCTCTGACACTCCCATCCCGATTATCCCAGTCACTGAATCAATCCACCTCATAGAGGGTCTTCCCCTCCTGCGCTGTCCCTCCACCCTCCCAAGCATGATGTCCCTCTCCAAGGACCCATCTTGCCTGCCAACATGTCCAAAGTATGTCAGACGAAGCCCCAGAATCCTTGCCTCCAAGAAATTGCTTGGTTTAATCCTCTCCAAGATTAATCTGTTTGTTTTCTTGGCAGTCCATGGTACATTCAGTACTCTTCTCCAGCACCACAGCTCAAAGGCGTCAATTCTCCTTCTATCCTCCCTAGTCACTGTCCAACTCTCTGATGCATAACAAGTGGTTGCAAAAACCATGGCCTGTATCAGGCGCACCTTAGTCTCCAGAGAGACACCGTTGCTCTTGAATACTTTAGAGAGGTCCCTAACCGCAGACTTTGCCATCGCAATACGTTTTTTGATTTCCTGGCTACTGGTGCCAAGAGTGTTGACCGTGGAGCTGAGCAAACTGAAGCTGTGAACAATCTCAATCTCTTCACCATCCATCCTGATACTACCGATTGGTCCAGTGGTAAGAATTTTTGTCTTCTGGACATTGAGCCTCAGTCAATATTGAAGGATGCAGTCCTTGACCCTCTGCAGTAAGTGCATGAGGTCCTCCTCAGTTTCAGCGAGCAGGGTTGTGTCATCTGCATGACGCAGATTGTTGATAGATCGTCCACCAATCCTAACACCACACTTCTCCTCATAGAGCCCTGCCTCTCAGATAATCTGCTCTGCATACAGGTTGAAAAGGTATGAAGACAGGACACATCCCTGGCGTACACCCTTCCCAATTTTGAACCATGCTGTGTTGCCCTGCTCTGTTCTGACTACTGACCTAGATAACAATTTTTTAAAAACTGAAAATTAAGCTATTTTCTCTATGTTCTTAAAAAATACTGAAAATCTTCATGATAATTATAAATAGTAACTTACTGTCTTGAAGATAATGAGAGGAAGCAATTATCTTAAGATGGAATAAAGGTACAATAGACTTCCAAAACTAATTTGGAAAACTTTTTATTGTAACAGAAAAGACAGATGCAATGAAGCTGAAAGTGCAAAAGGGTCAGAATGAGAAGTCACTTCTAGTCTTGGTTTTGATATATTACAGTGACTATAGACAAGTCAATTTTCTTCTAACTCCTCATTTTTCCCAATGAAATAAAGAGAAGACTAGATTTGAAGTTTGCCTATTTTTAAGATGAAGGTCCACAAAAAATAAAAAAAGATCAAAAACCAGATAAAACCACAAATACTCGAACAGAAGCTTGAGTGAGAAATGATATCTACCTATTTTTTATCTGTTGCTGTTTGGTGCTGTGAAGTAGAACTCAAAACAATCCTATATATAAAAAATTTGAACTCTGTCCTATTCTGTGTCAACCTCAGTATTTCTGACATACCTAACGCCACTGTTACAGTCACTTTATTAATCCATCTAATTGAAAATCTTCCTCTCTTCTGACCACCAAACACTTTTCCAAGCATATTTCCTTTCCGAAGAATAGCCTTTCATAACAATATGCTCATAGTATATGAGATGAAGTTTTGTTATTGTTCCTCCAAGGTGCATTCTGGCTGCATTTTCTCCTAAATATTACCTGTTTGATCTTTTGTCAGTCCATGGCTATTTGGTACTCTTCGCCCACAACACAACTCAAAGGCATCAATTCTCCTTCTATCATCTTAATTCAATGTCCAGATTTCAGATACATAGCAAGTGATTGAAAAGACTGTGGCCTGAACCAGGTACACTTGAGTCTTCAAACTGAAAAGGCTCCTTGGTAATTTGGAGAATAAACATTCCTTATCTAGGTCACACATGCTGTGTCCCCTAAGAGACTCTTTGGAACACTTAATGTTTGCCAGAATACAGTGTAAATCAACTAAAGTATTTCCAGGAGTCCTGGTGCTTGATTAAGTGGATTATGTACTGGGCTACTAAAACCTCAGTAGTTTATATCTACTTGGAACTGAAAGGGAGAAAAGATGAGCCCACCTGCTCCTGTTTACAGCCTTGGAAACCTACTGGAGTTGAGGTCATCACTGGGGATCAACTCAACTGCAGCTAGTTTGGTTTTTAGGTTTATGGACTCTCTGATTCTAGAGAAGATTATAATACGTACATTTAACTACATATCTGGCTTCTCCAAGTTCACTCTTTGGGTTAAATTACTTGTAGACAGAGACTAGCTTATTCATAATGTCCCAAATTCTACCATTCCAAAGACCACCACATAATGAATGCTTAAAATATGTTATGGATTGAATTGTATCTCCCAAAAATATGCATTAAAACTCCAAACCTCTATGACTATAGTTACAATCCCATTTAAGAATGAGCTGTCTTTATTGTATCAGTAAGATAGGATCAGTACAAGATGTGCCTTGATTCCATGTTTTTTGAGAGAAAAAGAGGACTTAAAAAAACTATAAACAAAACCAGAGAAGCGAGCTGGAGAAGATCTCCAAGACACAAATGGAGATTATCAAGGAGCTAGGAAGATGATGAAGAAATCTTCCTCCAGTGTCAACAGGGGGAGAATGCTTTTCCCTAAACCAGTGCTATTAATTCAGATTTCTAGATCTCTGAACTGCAAGAAAATTTACGTCTGTTTGCTATCAGGGATATATGCTATCTTCATACCTTTTCAATCAATATGCAGAACAGATCATCCAGGAGGCTGGACATTATGAGGAGGAATGTGGCATTAGAATTAGAGGAAGACTCATAAACAACCTGTATTATAAAGGTGACACAACCTTGATTGCTGAAACTGAGGAGGATATGAGGCATTTGCTGCAGAGGGTCAAGGACTGTAGCCTTCAATATGGATTAAAGCTCCATCAAGAAAAGAAAGATTCTCACCACTAGACCAATTGGCATCTTCATGATAGAAAGAGAAGATACTAAGATTGCTAACAGCTTTAGTTCGCTTGGCTCCACAATAAACACTCTTGGCACCAGCAGTCAGGAAATCAAAAGACAAACTGCACTGGAGAAAGTGTGCTGTCAGGACCGCTCCAGAGAGTACTGAGGAGCAATTATCTCAGTCTGGAGACTAAGGTGTGCTTGATTGAGACCATGATCTTTGCAATTACTTGTTATGCATCAGAGAGCTGGACAAGAACTAAGGAATTGACAGAAGAAGGATCGATGCCTTTGAGTTGTGGACTTCCAGGAGAACAGGTCTGTCCTGGAGAGGGCGAAACCAATCTGCTCTCTGGAGGCAAGGGTGTGCAGTTCGGTCTCACACTTACTTTGGGCACATGGCCAGGAAAGACCAGTTCTTGAAGAAGGACCTTACGCTTAGAAGGGTGGGGGGACAGAATAGGAGAGGAAGACTCAGGATGAGATGGATTGACTTGGTTACTGGAGAAACAGAATTAAATCTGTTGGAGATCATGAGATTGGCTCAGGACAGGGCAGGGTTTAGAGGTAATATACATAAGATCACTATGAATCGCAGGAGACTCAATGGCATATACCACCACCACCACAACTACGTACTCATGGTTGTTTCTCTTATGGACGATAACTAAGATAATACATGTTTGATAAAGAAATTTACCTTGTATATCTAGTCTCATAAAGACTCAAGTTTACAGGAACTTAAGCTAATTAAGAAGTCTTTGAAATTTAACCCTAACTTACACAAATATAACTACTCAGAAATATTGAGCCCAAATTCTGATATTTCATAAAACAAAGACTGGAAAAAAAACATATTAATAACTAAAATAAAAAGACATGGGATCCTACCAAACAAAAAAAGAAGTAACGATTTTAGAAGAGGCTGAAGTGTATTTACAATGTAGTAATGTTACATTATTATAGATATTTCATGCTATGTATAGCTTTATTTATTTACCAAACATGAAAATATTTATTTAGACCTTGATTCTTTACAGACAATTCTTATTTTGGAATAACAAACTCATTCATGTTGACTGATAACTCAGATCTGTGAGGGTTTGAAGAAGAAGTAAATGATCACTTTGCTCATCCTTATGAATGCTGATGTTTCATGGTGTCTAACTCTCCACTCTGTTTTACTCCTTAGGCTCACTAGTGCTATACTCTCTTTCCCTTACACATACCATCTGAGAAAACACTAAGTTTTTCCCCTCTCTCCTCTCATCTTCCCCTCTTCTCCTATTTCCCTCACTCATCATGAATTAACCTCCACTAAACACTCAACCCTTCCTCTAAAATGTCACTAAACAAAATCTAGCAGTTTTGTGCAAAGGATAACCCTATACATTTCCTTATTTAAAATCTTATTTTTAATTATGATCGTTTTATCTAATGTAATGTTTTACTATCTATTAGTATATTTAAGTTGTGATTTTAAGCTAACATAAACTAAGAAAATATAGTTCATAATACTAAATGTGACTAGCATTCCCAAATCGCTTTAACGAATACATTTTTTGTATAAAACTATACTCTTATTTATGATCTGCTATAGCAAAATCACTCTGCTTCTGACCAAAAGAATTTTATATTGTTCATCATCAAAAAGCACTTTTAGCTAAGTCTTTAATAACCATCCATTTAAAGTCAGATATCATCAGCTTCATTAAACATATCCTTACCCTTAAAGATGATCGATGCCAATGACCAATAGTTAAATGATGTCAGAGCATTGGACAATGGGGTCCCATACGACAAGCAAAAAAGGCCAGAAGCAAAAATCCAAATATCATCAGTCCATATGTATCACAAAGCCCCCCACAATCAGAGTTCATTATGATGGAAAACATTCCATGGACTGTCATTTCATCAATCACTGTCTGTTAAGCAGATAATGGAAGAATTCTTGAAAGTTGACTATGGCAATGCTACCTAAATATTTCTAGTAATAATGTAAAAAAGGTTGCTAATAATATAACAATAATGATGATGATAGCCAATCATAAAGGAACTACCATTTATAAATGCCTACTTGGGTTATCTACTACATATGCAAAGGCATTTGCTGTCTCTTAAAAATACACTGAAAACTCAATACTACTACTATTGTATTTTGACTGTTGTGGAAACTCAGTCTTGTGGAGGCAAGGGAGCTGGCTGAAGGTTTCACTGTCACAATTAAAAAGTCCAGTTCTCCTGATTATAGATATGAAACCCGGCTCTTCCCACATATTCCACTATTTCAATGGCTCCTGAATCATACATGATAAAGGGAGACAACAAACCTGGCATGAAAACCAACTCTGTGGTCCACTGCTGCTTACCACAGTATTCTGTCAAAGTGGTAAGTGACTACTATAAATAATTACAACAATACATATGATTCCCCAATATAAAGCATAAACAGCAAACGAACAGAAAAGAATCTATTCTTAGTGGGCCTACTTTAATTTATACTAAATTTTGCCTTACAGTGACAAACTCTGTCAAAAACACACAGCTAAATACGGGTTTACCAATTTCAAACTTTCTGCCAGAAAAGGTATTTAAAATTTCCCCTCTTCTACCATTTGTTCAAAAGAAGGAAGAAAGTACTGCAAAAACTACACAGCATCTTTTAAGAACTTTTAAAAAACTTATTAAGGTCACCTCACCTGACATCTACCACATGGCTTATCCAAGTTTGTATGAAAACATGACTATTTTTATAATTAATCACCTCCAAACTATTATCAACAAATAACCACATGATCAGAAATCAGAGGTAGATTCTCATTAATGCTTGCAAATGCACTCTGTGCCAAAAATCACCAACAGGTGGATGATTAAGAATTTCTTGGTGCCTATTTAGTGATTAAATAGTACTGTACTGGATTACCATTTCTGAGTGAGCATGAACGTGATTATGTTTCTTTCGCTGTACAGCAAATTAGAAAAGCATATACTTTTAAGCTGCCTAATGCTGTTCTATGAATGTACAATGTAAATATGAGAGAAAATGTGTGAAATGAATAAACAAAATTTAATTTCTTGTAGCAATTAATGTGATTTTGAGACCAGGCAAATTTCCTTGGGTTTACTCTCAACTAAAATTCAGACAGATGAACAAAATATGTTATTGCTACAGGTGCTGTCAACCTCATTTTTAACTCACAACAATCACATACAGAGAACAGAGCTGCCCCAGAGTTTTCAAAGCACTATTGTTTAGAAGAGAGCCGTGGTGATACAGTGGTTAAGGGCATGGCTGAAAAGTGAAAGATGCAGTTCAAACCAACCAGCTGATCATTAGGAGAAAGATGAAGCAGTCTGCTTCCATTAAGCATTTAAAATAACTCTAGAAAGTCCATCAGGAAGGCAATGTCATTCCTTAAATAAAGGAGGTTTTTATGAGTAGGAATCAACTAGCCAGGAACAGAATTTATAATCTTTATGAGAGCACACATAAAGAGCTTTCTTTCTCAGAGTTGCTGGGTAGGTTCAAACCACTAATCTTTCAGTTGCCAACTGCTTGACTTGGTAAACATCAGAGCTCTCTGAATAAAATATTCACAGGAATAAACTAAACTTGATTGTCAAGCTAATATTCATACTATGGATAGTAAAAGCCTATGTATTTTCATCTGAGAAATACATAGGGGTTGTATTGAATGGCTGGCTATAAAATGTCATACTTCAGTTTTCTAAGACTGCTAAATAAAAAAAGTGATAAATGACATTCACTGGTTTTTCTCATTTAACATTTTCTGATACTCTACATTCTCCCAAATATAAAAATTTAAAACTTATTAATTATATTTGATTATACAATAGAAGAAAAAATATCACAGAATTTATGATGGAAAATCCTTCATGAAATAAACCAAGCTATATATTCTCTGCTTAAATGTATTATTTGCACAAGAAACTCCTTTACAGTTTTCAAAAAGACCTACCTCTTGTAGAACTGGGATAACAGGTGGTTTTCTCTGCTGTAGAAAGTACAGCACCATAAGGATATATGCATATGAAGATAAACTTCCCCTGGAAGCATCACCAATGTCACATCGCTAAAGAAATGAAATAATGATTGAAAAAAACAATGTGAGATTCTCATTAAACATGCAAATACTGACTAACTTTGGTGTTTTTTTGTTTTGGTTTTTTTTTTAAGTCATCAAACTGGTACTGAGCTAAAAGTTCAATAACCAACTATTACAGATGGCACAGGGACACAGCACTGTCATGTATTACAAACGAAGTATAAACTTGTACAAATGTTAAAGAATAATCTGGTAATAGCAAAATTAGAAAAGTATATATACCTTTTAACTTCTTAATTCTGCTCTAGGATTTATACTGCAGATATTAACAGAAAAGGTATGAGATGACTAAGTAAGTTTTTCACCGCAACATGTTCTAACAACAAAACTCTAGTCAACAAAAGACTCATTTACAATGCAATGACTTAAACAGTGAAGCAGACAGAGAAGGGAGTAAAGAAGGGAGTAACATTAGTTACTGAAAAAGAAAAATGAAGCTCTCTGTGTTCTAACAGATCTACTGCTAAATGAAAAAAAAAAAAGGAAACTGAAGAATGAATGCTTCTAATAGGTTTACACTTGAATTCAGAAGGGAATATAGGATTTACATTATATTATCCTGGTAACTTTTTAGGAATACGCACAGAAACTTTCAACACTGACTGCAAGATTCACTGGTTGGCTAGGAAACAGATGAATATATGGGATTTTTCACCATAAAACCTCTGAAGATTTGTTGAATTATGAAAATTTTAATCCCAAATAAAGTCCTAAAAGAAGATTCAGAGACTATTCTCCTTGTCTAATGATTCTGTTATCTGAAAAACAAACAAACAAAAAAACCCCAACACAACAAAACGAAAACCACAACCACCAAACAACTCTAACTCAAACTCACTGCCATCAAGCTGGAATCGATTCATGACCTGAGATGGAACCAATCTCTGGTGGGTTTTTTTTAGCCTATAATTAGCAAGGAAGAAGAATGCACCTCCATCTCCCAAAAAGCCATTGTTGGATTAGAACACCAGAGAAGTCTCTACAGACAATTCCACCAGAATTCCCTATCTGTATATATGTAGAGAAGAGTAACTTCTGACAGGACACAGTCCCATTAACTAAATTTAATGTACAAAACTACTAAACTTATTTCATGAAATGAGTCTAGAAAACACTTGGCTTCATTACTGAGAAATTTCAGAGACAGAAGTATTATTTTAAGAGTTATTTTGTGAACTGAATCTAGAAAAGTACCTATTCTCAACTCTGATTTGTAGTATGTACTTTTCCACCCCTGTAAGATTTCCAGTGTATACAAAGAAATGAATAGTAATACCAGAGTAATCTCTCCATGGTCAAAGAGTGGGTTTTAGGAAATGAAAATCTGATCAAGTCACTTCCTCATTATTATTAGCACATTCATTTAACAAACATTTACCATAAAGCAGTTATCATAAAACAGGTTTTTTACTGAACAGAGGACACTGAGGTCCCTGCCTTCAAGGAGTTTTTACATTTAGCAAAAACATGAAATTAAAAAAAAAAATATGATACAGTATGGGATATGATATAAGTAGTATGTATAAGAAACCTTTTTTGCTTCCTTGGCAAGAAATAGTTATCACTGAACTCATATGTCAGATTTCTAATACAAAGATTCTTAACTAGGATGGTAAGTTAAATGCCTAGGCCTTACATTTAAATCATCACATTGAGGAAATTTCATTACTGAAAAATTTACTAGTGAGAGGCACACGTAAAGAGAATACTTAAGGGGATGGGAGAGGGAAGAAAATACTAAAAACTACTTTACTATATATAAACAGTATAAATTCAACTCCTTTAATATAGTGTGTTTTTGTCTACGTAAAAAAAAAAAGACATTTTTTACATATCTGTCCAACAGTATGTTTCACTTTAACTATCTATAACTATTTTATAAAAAAGCAACAATACAGTTTTTAATAAGTACCTTAGCAAACACTTTCATAGTATATCCCAAGTACTGTACTCTAGGATCAATAGCGGCATAAGTAGCTAGCATTCTTGTGTTATGCTGAGCCTAAAACAAGAAATAGAGATTTGAAATTTTTTAAAAATTTAAATATAAGACAAAGTTATACAATACACAACAAAGAGAATATAGAAAAATGTAAACTTTAAAGTATCTGTAAAGAAGTAAAAAACCCTAAACTTAAATCTAATGGAATTACCAAGATGGTTGATATGGTTTTTTTTCCCTTAGTACTACTCATATCTGAGTACCGCTAAAAAAGCAAACAGATATATCTTGGAGAAGGTGCAGCCAGAGTGATTCATGCAGGCAAAGATGATAAAGCTTTGTCTCATATTCTTTGAGCATATTACTAGGAGAGGCTTTTTCATGGAGAAGGACATCATGCTTGGAATGGTGAAAGAGAGAAGTCCCTCAACTTGATGGACTGACATAGTGACTGCAATAAAGGGCTCAAGTGTGTCAGAGGTTGTCAAGATGGCACAGGACAGGACAAGGTTCAGAACTGCTGTTTATAGGTTCGCTTGAGTCATATTCAGCTCAATAGTACCTAACAACCATAACTCTTATTAGAATGCACTAAGGAAAAAAAAAATATTAAGAATCAGGCATCAGGATAGAAAGAGACTCATTAACGACCTGAGATATGACCCAACTTTGCTTGTCCAAAGCAAAGGGACATGAAGCATTTGATGAAGAATAAAGACTAGAGTCTTCAGTATGGATCACATGAAGAAAGTAGAAATTCTCAATAAGGTTATGATAAATGGAAAAATACTGAAGTTGTCAAGGATCCACAATAAACATACATAAGCACAATAACAAAGAAACCCAATCATATATTTAATTGGGGAAATCTTCTACAAAAAATCTCTTTAAAGTGTCAAAAAGCAATGATGTCACTTTGACCACTGAAGTGAGTATGACCCAAGGTAAAGTATTTTCAAATGCTTCATAATACATGAGAAAGTAGCACAATGAATAAATAAGGAAGATCCAAGAAAAATTAGTAACTTTCAATTATGGTGTTGGTGATGAATATGAAATATATACCATGTACTGCCAGAAACAAACAACCTGTCTTGTAAGTAGTATAGTAAAAGTGTTCTTTAGAAATGAAAATAGTGAAACGTCACCTCAAGTATTTTGGGCACAGTGCATCAGGATAGATCAGTCTTGAGAAAGCACATAATGCTTGGTGCAGGTGACGGTCAGTGAAAAAGGAAGACTTTCTATGCTGAAACATGACAATGATTGTAAGGACAATGAAGGATTCGTCAATGTTTCGCTCTGTTGTATATATGGTTTTGAGGCATCAGATCTGCCTAACAGCACCTAACAATAATACTGATGTTATTATTAGTTGCCTTTAAGTCAATCATTGACTCATACTCACCCAGAGAACAACAGATCTGAATCTTACCCCATCCTGTACTATCCTCATGATTTCTGTATGTTCAATCCCACTGTTACCATAATTGTTGTTAACCCAGCTTGTTGATGGTTTTCCTCTCTTTCTCTAACTCTTCACCTTTCCCAGCATGGTATCTTTTCCCAAGGTCTGCTCCCTCCTTGTGAGGACGCATACATGCCCAACGTATGTGAGATGAAGGGGCACCCTGGCCGCACTTCCTCCAAGACAGACTTGGTTTTATCCTGGCAGTCCATGAGATGCTCAGCACTCTTCTCTAACAACATAATTTAAAAGCATCGATTTTTTTTCTTATTTATTCAAGTCCAAGTTTCAGATACATAGAAGCAACTAAAAAAAAATATGTCTTACATTAGGTGCACCTTAATCTTTAAACTGACATCTTTGCATTTTGGAGAGGTCCCCGACAGCAGAATTTTACAGTGCAACCTCTTTAGATTTCTTGACTGCTGTCACCATGTGTATTGACTGTGGCCCTCACATTACAAAATTCTATATACAAAAGTATATTCAATAAGATTGCATAGTAGAGTGTACTCGGGGCAGTGGGAGAGATATAGGGGAGATTGTATACTGAAGAAAGAATTTTTCTTTTACTTTTCAAAGAGGAGTGAACTGTAAGGAAGAACTGGGCAAGGAGAAAAGTGCAGTAATGAATGAATGGAAATCCAAAATCTCTGTAAATGTTCATTAAAATTAATAAATTTTTTTTAAAAAGATAATAAAAAAAAGTATATTCAAGTAATCTGTAAACTTTTACTGTAAGCATAATCATAACTGGTCTATTCAGAAACTTACCAATGTGTTATATAAACTGATATCACCTTCTAACCCACTTCTTCTGTGTTCAAATTTTACTATAGGCACTTTGGCAGTAGTTATAGGCAAAATATTTCTTAGACCTGATTTAAAAAAAAATACACACTTCAGTAGGTCTAATAATTTTTCATATATTAAAAAAATAATTAAAAGTATAATTAAAAATTCACACCTGGATGTCTCTTAAGAATTTTCGCCAAATTTTCAATTATTTCCTTACAATTTAATTTCTGAAAAAGAAAAAAAGTACTTTATAAATCTGATTCAAGTAAACCTTAAACAATCTGGCCTATATTTAATGAATCATAATTTATCTTTCTCAGAAAATGAATATGAACATTTATGGTAAAGAAGGACACAAAGAGGAGGATAATTTTCAATATGTGAATAAATTAAAGATGGTTTTGATGAAGGCAAAATATTATAGTGATTAATAACATAGCTCTGAATTTCAGCAAACCTAGATTCAAATCCTGAACTAAGTAATAAATTGAGTGATTTTAAAGAAATCCTTAACTGCTCTAAATCTCATGTTACTTTAATATAAAATCACATTAACCATAAATGTCTGCCCAATACAGTTGTTAGGATGATACAAGACAAACAACATAAAGTATTCAGCAGCATGCCTGGCACAATGTAAGCTTTTAAAATTTGTTAATTATTTATTATTATCATGCTTATGACTAAAAAAAGGATAGTCCATTATTATAAGAAAGTTCTAGTGGCATATGTAGGGAGTTCAGTTACTAACTTAAAGAGTGTATATCAAAATTCCACTTTTCTGCAAACTTTCATTAAAATCATAATAAAAATTGAAAACAAATCAACAGACTGCACCTCTGTGGTAGTTCAAATCCACCAGTGGCTCCATCAAAGACAGACATGTAATCTCCTTCCATGTAATTTATAGCCGTGGAAACCCAAAGGCACATCAACTAAGGGTTGGTTCCAACTCAAAGAGTAATGAGAGTGGGATATTATCTAATTCTTTAAATAAATTCTTATCTCTGCAAATATGTTACTTTTTACGAACCTTCAGAGAAACAGCAGAGCTGCTTTGGTAAAGATAATTATAATTCAAGAAATAGGGCAAATAATGGCATTATAAATGAAATGGATTAAGGTGAAGTATATATACATTAAATTCTCACAGCTCTTATTAAAATGACTTTGGGTCTCTCCAATGTACTCTTTTTACGCTAAAAAGAAAGCAACAGTCATTGCAGCATAATTTGGGGATTTCATGGTATACAATTTATGCTAAATTACAAGTCCCACTCATAAGGAACCTAAAGGAAATGAAGGTATTCTTCTTTACTTTTTAAAAGTTATTCAAGATTTTAAGGTGAATAGCCGATATTATAATACACAAACCTTTAGTGATTGGTAATAATCTGATTATTAAATTTTACAAAGACAGTATATAAAACTGGGACTTTCACCATGAGTAAAAATAATTTCCTAGTCTTAATTCTTGCTCTTCAAAATAGAGAAAAGGACAATCTACATTAGGTGGCACTAAGGAAAAGCTACTTAAAAGGAAAAAGTAAGTATTTGTAACTTTTCAGTTTCTTTACAGCACATGATGGTAATTAAAATCAGAAGCAATTTCTTATTCCCAGATACAGCACTGTCAGATGTCACTATCTTTATTCTAAGATTAAACTTTATTTCAGGATTAATTAAGAAAACTAGCCTACTCTCTTAAAAAACTCTTTCAGAAATGCACAGGTACACTAATCTGCTGAATTCTTTTCTAAGGCAACAGAGGCTATGCTGACACCACTATAGATGCCAGAAGCTTGGCCTCGCCCCAATCTTGTAGGCAGTCCCTAGTTTTGAATTAAAAACACCAATACAGGTATCCCCTGGTCTTTGAAAGTTTGCTTTACACCACTTCACTTTTACAGTAGCTGTTTTGAGTAATAGAAAACCAATGGAAAAGTTTTTGCTTTTAAAAAAAGGGGGGGGGGGAGACTCAAAACAAAACTAGCATATGCCATTTGTTTTGCAGAAAGCCATTAAATAGGTAGTGCAAATTCTGAGCATTAAGAATCACCAAACTACTCCTCCGGGAACTACATTCAGCATTTCAGCACCAAGCCAGTGTAGCTCTGAACTGTTCTATGGACACAAGATGTTAGTGTGATATTACATTTTAGATGTTATTTTGGCAGCTTGGTAGGTTATTTTTTTAAGTCTGAGAATGATAAAAAATTTATCTCGCAGAAATTAACTGTAATTATTTTTTGGCCTTGTCATTTTAACTTAGAAGATATTTCAAAAGAATGTCTTACTTTCGGACAGCAGGGGAAATCTGTAACTGTGCTGAAAAAGGGCTGAGCAATTAAAGAAATTCCCTCCTTTCCTACACTTCTTTCCTGTCCTACCAGTCCCTTTTTTTCCCTAAGAGATCTTGAAGAATCATCTCACGCTCAGTGCAGAGGCCAAGCACACAAAGGACAAATGGTTAAGTTCCCCTCTCACTGCTGAGACTGTGCTAGGGGAAGGACTGCTCCTGGCATCTCACAGTGGAACTCAGAAAGTTTTCAATTTCAAAAAGTAGTGGTTAGATTCTACAATCTATTAGTACTATATTTCAGCTACATTATGGGTTAAATAAATTATAGGGAGGCCAAGAGAAATAATACAAAGAGCATGGGCTCTGGTGTCAGACAGACCTGGGTATGAATTCCAGCTTCCAACATTTACTAGCTGTGTGAACTTGGGCAAGTCAGTTTATCTCTCAAAGCCTCAGTTTCCTTATCTGTAAAATGGGGAAATAATACCTACCTCGAAAGTGGTTGTAAGAATGAAGCGAGATAATGTATGTCATAGTGTATAGTGGATCCTGGGGGACTCAATAAATGTTCCTTTCCCTCCCCACCCAAAGTGAGCTTCTAAAAAATATCTCAAAAATCTGTGTATAATTTATAACATTGTTTCTATGGAAAAAAAAATACATTCTAAGTACTCAAAAATGATAATTACTTAAAATACAACCCATTTATAAATCAGAGACAACCATCTGCATTTGCTAACTATTGTTACAAAAAGGTATCTAGTGGAAGGGATATGGAAAGACAGAGAATGCAGATCTGTGTACACGACTGAATCATCAACTTCATTGGTTCTAAAGAAAAAAAAATCCCAGCACTGGTATAGAAACCTGCTCCTTAAAATCCATTACAAATCAGTTGTAATTCTCAATGATGTGATTTTTACATAATAAAACTGCTTAATCTATAAACACACTCATTTTATCATCTCAGAGTCTTCAAAATTGACAATGCTAATGACTTTTCATTTCAAACACAACTACTGCTAGTATACTGACACAAAGAGTATATTGTATCTTATTACATAAAAATGTGAAAAAACATTCCTCTTAATTAAATAACTTAAATGTCCCTCTCCAAATACTCTCACCTCTGCATTTTCATGGCCCTCCAGAGTCATACAAATATCCAGATCACTATCACGAAATCCAAATCCATTCTTAGATGAGCCAAATAAGCACAATCTTGCCTTTTCTTTGCAAAGGAAAATAATAGAAGTCATTAGTCTTCTAATTAATAAGAATTTTCTAATGGCTAACACAAGGTGATCTTGTCTACTTCTATAATTTAAATTATCTAGTACTGGAAATGAGCTGAGAAATTATAAAATACCAACCTCAAGATTATGGTACATGACTGACTGATCCTCTTCTTCCTCTTAAATTCAACCAAAACCTAAATACATCATCCCCAAATAAACCAGTGTACCTAGGTAGCAGAAACAGTTACGTGTACAATTACTAATTTAACAATTGGTGGCCAGCATCCACCAGAGCCTTGGAAGAAAGGCCATTTTGTTTCCAAAAGAACACAGCCTTGAAAACCCTATGGACTACAGTTCTATGAGATACACATGGTGTTTCTAGGAGTTAGAATCAACCTAAGAACTATTGGATGTGTTGGTTTTTGTTTTATTTTTAGTATTCTTAGTAAGTAGGATCATCACCTACTGTAGCAGTCTGCCTCTGTAAAGATTACAGACTTGGAGGCAGCTTTACTCTGTTTTTTTTAAGAGTTAGAATAGATTTAACAGCAATTGATTATTCTTTTAAATTGATTTACATTTTCTCAGTATCACAATGAGTACTTAAGATTGCTATTGTCCGGATCTGACCCCAGAGCTGACAGTCCAGTCCAGTGGGTTTTCAGAGGCAGTGTCATGGCAGAGGAGAGTCTTAGAAGAAATTATTATTCTAAGGAATAACTAATCTTACAAATACCATCCTACTACACAGGACTGCTCTTTTCTCAAAAGCGAGTGAAGAGAAATCCTGGTGGCACAAAGGCTAAGCTCTCAGTTATTAACTGAAAAAGCAGCAGTTCAGATTTACTGTGGCTTCACTGGAGAACAGACCAGTGACCAGCTCCCATAGAGGTTACAGTCCAGGAAACACTACCAGGCAGCTCTACTTTAGCCCACAGGTTGCTATGAGTTGAAATTGAAAGTATGGAACAAGAACATGCTCAACTGGGGGGGAAAGTGCATATTCAATCTACTAGGGAGGTCTGTTGGCCTAGTAACATGAAGCTGTGCTGCAATCCCAAAGGTACAAGGTTCAAGGCCACTAGCTGCTCTGTGGGATAAAGATGGGCTGTCTCCTCCAGAATGATTAACAAACTGCCTCTGACAATCCACCGGTGGGTCAGCTATGAGTTGGTTTTGACTCCATGGTACACAACAACATTCAATCTACTTGACATAATAAGTTATCCTTTCATATTGAGTGTTATCCAACATAGTGTCAAATGACATATTCTCAAATAGGCTGGATTTTCTCTATTCATTCTCAAGTAGTTCTCAAGTAAACTACTTATTTAGGTAACAAATTCTGTATTTTCAAAATTTAATCTCCTCTTTCAAGATCTGATGTTTAAATTTCCACAAAAATGAGAAGTGTAAAGAAACTGTGTTAATCAGTAAATAAAATGAATCTTGTACTCAATTTAACAAAAATTGAAATGAATACTTTACCTTAAGTTTTAATGCATAAAGGAACTTTTTTTACTATTAATTTTAATAAAAATTTACAGAGATTTTGGATTTCCATTCATTCATTGTTGCACTTTTCTCCCTGCCCACCCCTCCCCCAAAGAGAACTTTTTAAATGTAAGAATTCCTTCTGAGTATGAACTTTTTCTAAAATATCAGAACTTTATTCTTTACTGCCATGTTCCAAACCTATTCTTTCTACTATCACTGCTATCTTAGTTAATGGAACCATTCAACTATGAAGGTTAAAAATTTTTAAGCAATTCTCACAATTTCCTCTTATATCTCTTACATACTACATCAACAATTTCTTTAGCAAATCTACTTTGAAGATATATACCAAATCTTAGTTAGTTGCCTGTCTGTCTCTCTTTGGAATGTAAGCTTAATGAGAACTGGTTTAATTCTCTTAAGCACTCTAACTTGAATACCTAAAATAATACCTAACACATAACATTTAATAAATGAATTTTTAACTGACTAAAATGCAAGATCAGGGACTACAATAACCACAGCAACCAATTATCCATCATTTCTCATTTACTCTTTCAGAACGCTTTTAAATCCAAATCACTTTATAGCTCATTTGGACTTATTTAAGAGTCACCTACAATATCATTTACTCAGATTCTCTAAAATCATGTTGGTTATCTAAAAAACACACCAAAACCCCCTGAAATCTGTATATTAATAAATTACAAAGTTCTTACACTGTCACCCATAAGCTCTAACGCTCAATCTCATTTTTTAACAACTCATTCCCTCCTTTACGCTACTCCAATCATACTGAACTTCTGCTGAACTTCAAATGTGACGAAGACAATGCAGTCATGAGGTATTTATCATTGCTCTCCTTTCTCACCAGAATGGTCTTCCTTTGGACAGGCAAACAACTTGCTCTGTGTCATACAAGGCTCAGTTCAAATGTGACTATACTGAAGAAATATATTGTATTCTTTATCATTGCTCCTCTTTTTTCCACAGCTTTATTTTTTACATCATTTTATATGATCAGACGTTAGCTGATACTGTTTCTCTTTTGGGATGTAAGCTGCTATCAACAGCTACAGTAATATCTAGCATATAACATTTAATAAACATATTTTTAAATTAATGAAATTCAAGATAAGGGGGCTACAATAACCAAAGCAATGCATTTTTAACATTAAGACATACCATCGTATTCTTTTTGAATAAACTTTTCCAAACCAATTAAAATCTGCTCCCTGTTGTGTTGTTCACTGTAAGGTGGTGATAATTCATCTGGAAAAAAAGAAAAAGAAAAACAGAATCTGAGGATTATGTTCAATATTTTACTCTAAAAATTTTACTTAGTTTCTTCATTACTTCTTAAATTCTTATACTGTAAAATCACAAATATTACTGATTATAAAGGATAGACGATAACAAAATCATTTGTAAATAACTGTACATTTTATATAATAACTTTCCTTATGAATATTTAACAGCACACATTTATTTCTTCAAATTAACTTTAATTGTTTCAATCATATTATTCCACTCTCTCCCCTATCTTTGGTGGTTTATACTTTCTTTTAAGACCAATATTTTCAAATGAAATACTGGCTCATTCAAATCATATACTACTCTCAAATATCTGGTCAATATTCCCAACTTACCTACAACTTGTGTTTCCTAAACCAGTTTTAAGTAAGGTTTACTCACAGAATTTCCTTAGTTCTCCTAACTACTCTTATTGTAGTAAAATAACTGATTTTATACTTCTTCCAGTTATTGCATTTATAATCACCTTATCTTTTAAAGTAAAACAATGTTGTTGTTGCTGTTATTGTCACGTGCCAGGGGAGTCAGTTCCAATTTACAACAACCCTACATACAATAGCTTTGAACTCTGCTCTATCTTGAGCCAATCTCACTGCCTCTGACACACGTACCCCTCATTACGCCAGTTACTGTGTCAATCCATCTCATCCAGGGTCTTCCTTTTCTGTGCTGTCTGCATGATGCCTTCTGCAAGGACTGGTCCCTCTGGGCCATGTGCCCAAAGTATGTTATATGGAGTTTCAAAATCCTAGCCTCCAAGGAACAGCTAGGTTTCACCCTGTCCAGGAAAGATCTGTTTGTACTTGGTATGTTCAATACTCTTCTCCAGCACCACAACTCAAAGGCATCAATCCTTCTACCGTCCATAGTTATTATCCAACTCTCTGATGCACAGCAAGTAACTGCAAAGACCAAAGCTTGGATCACGCACATCTTAGTCTCCAGACTGACATCACTGTTCCTCAGTACTCTAGAGAGGTCCTTGACAGCAGACTTTTTAAATGCAATTCATCATGATTTCCTGGACCAAGAGTGTAGATTGTTGAGCCAAACAAGCTGAAGCTGTCAACAACCTCAATTTCGTCTCTATTTTGATGCTTCTTAATGGTCCAGTGGTGAGAATCTGTTTTCTTGATGCTGAGCTTCAATCCATATTGAAGGCTGCAGTCCCTGACCTTCTGAAGCAAATATTTTAGGTCCTCCTATTTTTCAGCAAGCAAGGTAGTGTCATTTACATAATGCAGATTCTTGATGAATCTTCCTCCAATCCTGATGCCACATTCTTCCTCATAAAGTCCAGCCTCCTGAGTGAACTGTTCTGCATATAAATTAAAAACATACGGAGCTAGAATGCATCCCTGATGTACTTTTCTGATTTTGAATCATGCAGTGTTTTCTTGCTTTCTTCTGGGGATGCTTTCTGGTCAAAGTGTAAGTTTTGCATAAGCCCGATTACATGTTCTGGGATTCCCATTCTTTTCAATGTTAGCCATAGTTTGCTGTGATCCACACAGTCAAACGTTTCTGCACAGTCAATAAAACACAGACACACATTCCTCTGGTACTCTCTGCTTTCCGCTAAGATTCTTCTGACATTGGCCATCATGTTTCTAATGCCTCTTCTAAACACTGCTTGCATATCTGGCAGTTCTTTGTCAATGTACTGTTCTAATCGATTCTGGATAATCTTCAGTAGGATCGTGTATGTTATACTGTTTGGTAATATCTACATTCTGTCAGATCACCTATTTTGGGGATGGGAATAAATATAGATCACCTCTAGTGGGTTGGCCAGGTAGTTATTCTTCATATTTCCTGGCACAACCTAGTGAGTTGTTTCCAGGGCTGCATTTGTTTGTTCAAATATATCAATTGGGATTCTATCAATTTCTGGGGTTTTGTGTGAAGCTTTAACTTTCTCCTTCATCACCACTACCTCTTGATCATATGCTGTTTCATGAAATTCTTCTGTGTGAGTCAATTATTTTTGGTAGAGTGATGCCTTCCATCTTCATTTGATGCTTTCTGGATCATTCAACATCTGCCCAGAGAATCCTAGAATTTGTACTTCAATTTCTTCAGCTTAAGACATGTGAAGCTAGTTCATCCCTTTTGATTTTCTGACTCGAGTTCTTTGTACATTTCATTATAACATGCTGCTTTGTTTTCCTGAGCTGCCCTTTGAAATCTTCTATTCAGCACCATTAGGTTTTGATTTCTTCCCTCTGCTCTGGTATTTTGGCACTCTAGTGCAATATTCAGAGTCTCTTCCGACAATACAATCCTTAAAAACAAAAGTACTTTCTTCTCCAGATGCAAGAGTTAATACTTTAATGGGAACTAATCATTTACCAAAAAATCGGCTATAATGTATTAAACTCAATGCCTTGAATAAAATAAATATCAGTGTTTACAAGCCCAGAGGGAAAAGGACTGAATAAATGAAACACAGATGATTTTTAGTATTCTTTTTGTAATAAACTTATTTTGTGTTGACACTGTAGTTAATGTTAAGACATTACATTATGCTGCCACTGTCAAAACTCACAGAAAAGTGCAGCACAAAGTATCTAAAAGTATGCAAAATGTTAAAAAATAATTTACCATTAGTGATCTTTAGAAAGATTCATACTCATTGGTGTTAAATCAAAACTGATGATAAGCAGGGTAATAAATCATATGAGAGGAAATGGCCCATCTTTTTTTCTCCCTTGGAGCCATCTGTGGATGTGAACCACAGACAAGTCTGGTGTTCAAATGAGTAGCATAACACCCTATGGACTGTGCAACCAGACTTCTCTTATTATTTATTCGAAAGATGTAAATAAAAATAAGATTTATCCTCTCACTCCAATGGTAATACTTGAAAACAAGGATGGAAAGGGTATGCCTAGGTTAGAACTCCCAGTTTGGCGTTTTCTTAAAATGGTGGAAATAGATATGTCATTATTAATTGGCAATCTGTTAGGTATGTTGTTGCTGCTGTTATGTGCCCTCAAGTTGCCAGTGACTCATAGTGACGCTATGTACAGTAGCTCTGAACCCTGCCCTGTCTTGAGTCAGTCTCACTAATTCTGACACACTAACCCCAACTGCCCCAGTTACTGTATCAGTCCATCTCAACTGGGGTCTTCCTCTCCTGCACTGTCCCTCCACCCCTCCAAGCACAATGTCTTTCTCCAAGGAGTGGTCTCTGCTGGCCACATGCCCAAAGTATGTGAGACAGAGCTTCAAAATCTTGCCTCCACGGTGAAAACTGGTCTCACCCTCTCCGAAACAGACCTGTTTGTTTTTCTGGCAGTCCATGTGTTCAAGACTCTTCTCCAATAGGCTAACTAGAAGGCATTGATTCTTCTGTCACCCTTAGTCACTGTCCAGCTCTCTGATGCATAGCAAGCAACTGGGAAGACTATGGTCTGGACTGGGCACATCTTAGTCTCTAGACTGACACTGTTGCTTTTCAGCACTCTGGAGTTGTCCCTGGCAGCATATTTTCCCAATGCAATTTGTCTTCTGATTTCCTGACTGCCAGTGTTAAGAGTGTTGACTGTGAAACTGAGCAGGCTGTAATTGCTAACAACTTCAATCTCTTCTCCATCTATCATGGTGCTGCCAACTGGCTCAGTGGTGAGAATCTTTGTCTTTTTTATGCTGAGCTTCAATCCATATTCAAGACTACAGTCCTTGACCTTCTGCAGCAAGCAATTCATGTCTTCTTCACTTGCAGTAAGCAAAGTTGTATCATCTGTATAATGTAGGCTAAAATCTGAAGGATGACTACCTGGCCAACCCACTGGAGGCAATCCATATTTATTCCCATTCCATAAATAGAATACCTCCAATTTTGATGTCACATTCCTCCTCATAAAATCCTGTTTCCCAAATGATCTGTTCTGAATACATATTGAAAAGGTATGGAGACAGGACAGACTCCTTTCCTGATTTTGAACCATGCAGTGTTTCCCTGCTCTGTTCTGAGGACTGCTTCCTGGTCCAAGTATAGGTTTCACATAAGTACAATCAAGTGTTCTGAGATTCTCATTTTCCTCAAGGTTAGCCATAATTTGTGATCCATGTGTTGTGACTATGTCTTTGCATAGTCAATGAAACACACATAAACATTCTTCTGGTACTCTGCTTTTTGCCATGATCCATCTGACACTGGCAATAATGTTTCTAGTGCCATGACCTCTTATAAACACAGCCTATATTTCTGATAGTTCTCTGTCAATGCATTGCTCCAGTCATACAAGACAAAGTATTATAATTAAATGTGCAAGGAGCTGAAGTCAGGAAATCAAAAGGGCCAAACTCATTCAACATTTTTTAAGCTGAAAGAACTAAAGAACAAATTTAAGCCATGAGTTGCAATGTTTAAGGATGCTCTGGGCAGAATATTGACTAATTAAGGAAGCATTAAGAGAAGATGTATTAGAATTTTGTAAATAAACGAGTATATAAAAAAAGAAAGAAAATGAAAGGAGTATACAGAGTCATTGTACCAAAACGAAGTGGCGGACACAGAAGAATTTTAAAAAAAAACAATTTATGATCAAGAGGCAACAGTGATGAAGGAGGACGTGCAGGCTGTTCTGAAGGACTTGGCAAAAAATAAATCCCCAGGAATTGATGGCACCCCAACTGATATATTTCAGCAAACAGATGCTGCCCTCGATGTGCTCACCAGGTTGTGCCAAGAAATCTGGAGGACAAACTACTTAGCCAACTGACTGGAAGAGATCCATATATATTCCCATTCAAAAAAAGGTGATCCGACAGAGTGTGGAAATTATCGAACAATATTATACATTAGCAAAAACCATGCTGAAGATTATCCAGAAACTGTTAGGTATATATCCCCCAAAATAAATTGAGCAGCAACACAAGTGATATTCACATTCATATTCTTTGCAGCATTATTTACAACAGCAAAGAGCTGGAGATAACTAAAGTGTACATGAACTGATGGACAGCTAAAGAAACTATGGTACATTCACACATCTTTAGAGGGAAAAAATGAAATTATTCAAGAAACACTGCGTAACATGAATGAGATTAAATTCAATTATATTGAATGATATGTCAGTCACGAAAGATCAAATATATACACTACAGAAGTAAGAGCTGCAACATGAGCTGATATATATTGCCTTCAAGTCAAGCTCTACTCATGGCGACCCTATGAACTACAGATCTGAATCCTATATTCACTGTAGTATTATTTACAGAAGCAAAGATATGGACATAACAAAGAGTGTCTACAATTGAATAAACTATAGTACATAAACATAAATACTATGCAATACTAAAGAAAAGTGAAGAATTAACAAAAGACCATGTAATCTAATCTATAGTACATTATGGCGAGTTAAATAAGCCAGTCAAGAAAGACAAATGTATTCGTCTATTAAAAAAAGCTAAAGAAAAGTTTTTGATGTTGTTGGGTAACGCTGAGTTGGAACAAACTCATAGCTGACCCTCCAGCAAGTTTTCAGAAGCAGTTAATTGCATGGGAGAAGACTGCCCATCTTTATCATACGAGCTGGTGGATTTAGACCACTTGCCTTCTGAGTTGGAAGTGCAATTCCTTATCAGTAGTTACACTCAGGGAAAACATCCTTGAATGATTATCAGTAATGGGAGGGAGTCAGAAGGAAAAAAAATCAGCAAATAGATAACAGAAACATGTAAAAATAAGTGAAAGGAAAGGTAATATACAATAAGGGGATGATTATCACAGTATTACTAAAGGAAGTACATAAGAAATTGAGTCAGCAAAGGTAAACATAATTCTACATTACCAGCTTTAATGGGTATTATTAAAAAGCTGATATATAGACAGACAAGAAAGATGAACAGTTATAGGTTATAGTCAGGTGAAGTGATTATACTCATGACCATATTAATTTCTACATTTATGTTAGTAGATACTGTGAATATACCCATGTACTATGTAACAGACAAAGGGGGACAAAATTATGCTGCTGGTCCTTGGGGTCTTAGGACAATAGATTTAGAGGGATATCAAGGTTAAGTGATACAACATAGTTCACAAAAACAGAGTTCTACATCCTTCTTTGGTGAGTAGTGACTGGACTCTCAGAAACTCGAGCCTACAAGTATAGATATCTCTCAGTCCAGAACAAAGAAGAGGAAAGAAAAGCAAAGACACACAGAAACACTTACTCCAACAGTCTAATGGCCCATGAGAACCTCAACCTCTATGACCCTGGAATGAGAATAATTAGAAGGTGACCTTCAATCACTGCAAATCAATCTAAAAGGGATCTGTAAAGTGCGCCTGATCCAGGCCACAGTCTTTGAAATTATCTGCTATACATCAGAGAGCTGAATAATGAGTAAGGATGACAGAAGAACTGATGCCTTTGAATTATGCTGGAGAAGTCTTGAACATACCATGGACTGCAAGAAAATACATAAGTCTGTCTTAGGAAGGATAAAATCAAGTTTCTCCTTGAAGGCTAGAACTTTGAAGCTTTGTCTCACATACTTAGGGCATGTGGCCAGGAAGGACCTATCTTTGGAGAAGGACATCATGCTCAGAAGGGTGGAGGGACAGAGTAGAAGAGGAAGACCCCATGTGAGATGGACTGACACAGTACCTGGGGCAATGGGTAGGTGTGTCAGAGTCAGCTGAGACTGGCTCAGGACAGAGCAGGCTTCAGAGCTGTTGTACACACAGTGGATATGAGTCACAGGAAACTAGACAACACATAACAATAACAACAAGAATGAGGGCAGGAGCATTAGAATGGCTGAGTCTGGCTTTTATCAACTTTACACAGGGGAATGGTCCCCATCAGCAACATTCACAATACAAAATCAATTCCCTTAAGGTCAGACATGCCTTCTACACTCCAATATCTATGTTCACTATCTCAAACACCAATCGTACTATTCTATTATTGGGCCCAAAATCTGCTACAAGGGTACACAGGACCTCATAGAATCATGCTTGGGATTATGGGATATATCAGGGAAGTTAACAGATTGTAATTTAAATTGGCAGCAGGAAATAATTCCTCAGTCAATACAACATCCCAAGCATGATCACAGGCTCTTCAGCCTTCAACTTGCAGCCTTAAGGCTTTAGGCCAGTGTCCTAAATGTGACAAAGCTCTCTTACTCCTACCAATTACGACATCTCCTTCTCCCCCAAGTCCTCCAATAATCCTGGGTAAAGGTATCTAGCTCTGAGTTAAAGGGTAGCAGTCTCAAGTCAGCTTTACCTCCTATCAGTCTCTGGTTCTATCCTATAGCAGCTGGTGCTCTTAGGTAGGGCCTAGTTTGACTGGTGCAGGTATTTTTGGCCCCAAATAATATGTGTTGTATCCTTTGTTGCTTCTTCCTTGCTAGTAATGAGGTTTCTACTTTTCAGTTTAAACCTAATGGGGAAACTGACCAATCCCTTCATGAGTCATTTATATGCACCCTATTTCATGCTATTCCTGAACAACATGGTCAAAAGTTAAAGCTGATGGCTAGGAAAACCATTTGGAACAATAAATCCGTGATACCGCAGGGTTACAGTAAAAGGTGCACAACTGAGGAGGTGAAAAATGTGAAACAAAATTCAAAACAAAAATGATCAGGCTTACTGGATCAAGAGAGACTGATAGAACTCTTAAGACTATGGCTCTTTCTCACCCTTCAAACAGGAATAAAACTCACTTCTGTGGTTCAACTTTCAACATAAAATAAACAGGCCCAGAGGGTGAACAGTAACACTAGGAAGTAGTATCCACTCCCCAAAATAATCAACCATCTTAGTTAAAAAGGGCAGCACTTGCCCAGGGATAAAGCTTTCAGCCAATGAGGGACCTTCATTTGCTATGACATGACACAAAATGAGAACAGCACCAATATTAATAAATAATCATAAAGTGGAATACACAAAATGCGAATCTAGGAAAATTAGAATTTGTCCAAAACAAAATGTAACATAAAGATCAATGTTCTAGGCATTAGGGAGAAGAAATCAATTAATACTGGCCATTCTGAATTGACAAAATATGTTTACTATGCCAGGAGGACAAATTAAAATGGCATTACATTCACCATGAAAAAGAATATTTGAAGATATATTCATAGGCACAACACTACTGTTGTTATTTGCCATCAAGTTGCTGGAGACTTACAGTAACCCTATGCACAATAGCTCTTAATCTTTGCTCTATCCTGAGGCATTCTCTGTCTCTAACCATCTGCCCTCATTGTCCCAGTCACTGTGTCAATTCATCTCATCCAGGTTCTTCCTCTCCTGCACTGTCCCTCCACCATTACAAGCATGATGCCCTTCTCCAAACACCAGTCCCTCTGGGCAGCATTTCCAAAATACATGAGACACAGCTTCAAAATCCTTGCCTCCAAAGAATAGCTTGGCTTCACCCTCTCCAGGACAAATCATTTTGTTCTCTTGGTAGTCCATGGAATACTTAGTATACTCTTCTCCAACACAAAAACTATATATAATAATTCTTTCAACCTTAGTCGGTGTCTATCTCTCTGATGCATACTAATTAACTGCAAAGAACATGGCCTGGATAAGGCACACCATCGTCTCTAGATGAACATTTTTGCTCTTCAGTACTCTAGTGGGGTACATGACAGCATTCAGCACTCTAGTGAGGTACATGACAACCGACTTTCCCAATGCAATTTGTTGATTTCCTTACTGCTGGTGCCATGAGTGTTGACTGTGGAACCAAGCAAACTGAAGCTGTTAACAATCTCAATCCTTTCTCCATCTATCATGAGGCTGCCAACTGGCCCAATGGTGAGAATCTTGGTTTTCCTGATGTTGAGCTTCAATTCATATTGGAGATGGCAGTCCTTGACCTTCTGTAGTAAACATTTCTTTAATGGGGAAAATTATCCTAGACATTATAATTAGGGTAATAATTATTGGATTAATTACCTGCCTCTGAAAATCCACTAGAAGGTCATCTATAGATAGGTTGGTCCTGACTCAATGGTACACAATAACAACATATAAAATACGACTATTTAGGCTAGAATGCAAATTGCATCAAAAGAATCCAAATATATTACAAAGATACAAAACTTCACTAATTACTTGCTATGCATCAGGGAGGTAGGCAGTAATTAAGGATGATACAAGAATTGATGCCTTTGAGTTGTGGTGCTGGAAAAGAGTGTTGAACATACCGTGGATCCCAGGAGAACAAACACATCTGTACTGGAGAGAATAAAACCAAGCTTCTCCCTGGAAGAAAGGATTTTGAAGCTCTGTCTCACATACTTTGGGCACACTGCCAGGAGGGACCAGTCCTTGGAGAAGGACATCATGGAAGGGTGGAGGGGCAGCACAGGAGAGGAAGATCCAGGAAGATGGATTGACTCAGTAACTGGAGAAACTGAACTAAATCTACCTAAGATTCGCTCAGGATAGGGCAGGATTCAGAGCTATTGTACATAGGGTCACTATGAGTTGCAGCCAACTCAATGGCACATAACAACAACAAGCAAAATGGGGGAAATGATGGTGTCCTAAGTAACTCCGGAAATAAACAGCGTCTGTAAGATTAAAGGCAAAAGGATAAATATAAGCACTATACTTCTTAATAAAGTTGTTTCCCATGGGATACAGGTTAACATTCTGACAATATATTATCTTTCTCTTTATAAAAGTTGAAATAATCCAAATTCTCTGTAAATGTTAAAATTATTTAAAAAAATAAAATTTTAAAAAGTTGAAATAATTAAACTATAGGTAAGTAGTAGACGCTAGGTTTCTTAGTATTGGAATTGGAGTTTATACATTAGCAAGTAGAAAAACTAGAATAACCCAATTGGTAATATGTTGGAAACAGTAATTGACAACTCTTATTTAGCTTAGTACAGATTCTTAAACAAAAAAGCATACATAGATATGTGCATATAGGCTGTCTATGGATTATACATGAGTTCTGTTTCTAAATCTGACTTTAAGTTTGTATACAAATTAGAATATCAGTCAGATGTGTACCTTAGTATACAGTTTTTTATGCAAAAAATTAAAAGGAAATACTTTCAGATAAAGGAAAACAAAATTAATACAGTAATCATGTTTTGAAGTACAGTTGCAGTATCATGCCTAATGTAGTATCTGTTTTCTACTGCTAATCATCTTGTTGCTGAGTTCCATCAAGCTGGAACCAACACATAGCTGATCCTGTAGTGGGTTGTCAGAGGCAATTAATCATACAGGAGGAGACTGCTCATCCTTCTCCCACAAAGCAGCTGGTGGATTTGAACCACAAGCTTTCAGGACTGCAGTGCTGTTTCTTGCCACAAGGCCACTAGAGCTCCCTAAAATAATTAAGTAACAAATATCTTAGATATACATATAAAATTTGTAATATAACAGGCCTGATACAGCAGCTGTTCCCTAATTTAATGGGTTTTAAGTTGGATTTTCCTACCTTACATACATTGGACAGTCATAACTTAATGTACAGGCTTTAGTAAATATTTTTGTAGCCTGTTAAATGAGCAGGACTACAAAGATCTATATCCTAATATCAAAAAGTGGATCTAGCACTCAGACCTTGGCTAATACCATTCCTAAATAAAAGGAACCAAAGATCCTTGGGAAAATAGTTGATTGCAGAAGTGTCACAAGAAATACACAAGATCCCATTTCCACTGTTATATCTTTGTCACCTTGCAGGCACCCTGGCTGTGGAGAGGACCCGGCTGCTCAGAGGCTCTGGTGGCCCGAGCGTGCCTAGTTTGGTGTGTGCCCGGTGTGAGGTCCCGGGCTCCAGGGAGCTTGCTCAGGTAAATTTTTCCTTATGGAGAGAAAGGACATTGAGACATGGCTTGATAACATTTCTGTTACATTTCTTTCTCTGACTTGCTTAGAAATGAAACTCTGGATCACCTTATTAGTGTGAGTGAGGCAGTCTAGCTCAGGCATCTCTCCAATAACATGGAGACTCTCCTGAAGCAGGACTTCCTCAAACCCTTCCCCTGGAGCTCAGTTTTTATTTGTTAAAATTGGCTTGATCCTCAGACTTTACTCACATGTTGCCTTGTCTCTAAACAGTGGAATAAGGTGATAAATACCTGTACAGAAGTGTGGCAAACTGCACGTAAAAATTTGGGCTGGCAGATACATGACTCTGTCAGGAAGCTTTGCACCGGAAGGTTTATTTGAAGGCTATTTTTGAGAATGAAGCAACTCAAGGACCATGAAGCCTTTCTCATCATTAACTGGACGCAGTGCCAGAGTGTATGCACCTTACTACAAAGATGGACTTCTCTGTACAGGGTCTGATGACTTGTCTGCAAAGCTGTGGCATGTGAGCAAAGGGCAGTGCATTTACAGTATCCAGACCCACATTTGTGCAGAAATAAAGTTTGATGAGTAGAAGCTTATGACAGGCTCCTTAGATAACACTGTAGCCTGCTGGGAATGGAGCTCCGGAGCCAAGACCCAGCACTTCCAGGGACACACAAGGGCGGTGTTTAGTGTGGACTACAATGATGAACTGGTTATCTTGGTGAGTGGGTGTGTAGACTTCACTGTGAAAGTATGGGCTTTATCTGCTGGGACATGCCTGAACACACTCATTGGGCACACAGAATGGGTTACTAAGGTGGTTTTACAGAAGTGCAAAGTCAAATCTCTCTTCCACAACTCTGGAGACTTATGCAGACTAAGTGCAGGCAAATAAGAGATTAAGATCTGGCCAACTGGGAGAGAAATCTACTGCAAGTGCTTAAAGATATTCTCTGAGGATAGAAGTATCTGCCTGCAACCAAGACTTCATTTTGATGGCAAATACATCGTCTGTAGTTCAGCACTAGGTCTCTGCCAGTGAGACTTTGGCCAGTTACGATACTCTCTGGTAATGTTTCCTTGAACCGTACACTTAACCTGTGAAAGTTAAGTTGCAGTTTGGAAGTGAGGACAAGGCAAAATAATAGAATGCACTAGCTGATAATTTGACTTTAAGTAATGTTTCTTCTATCCCTATAAATAGGATATAGATAGTTCAGATGTCTCTGGAAAAAAAATGTTTTGAAAACAATATGCAAAAAAGAAAAAAAGGTGTGTCTTGAAAAATCTAAATTGTAATCCCTTCCTAGGCAGCTCTAGGGGCCTAATGGGTAGGGAGTTGCATTCCCAACCCAAAGGTGAGTGGTTCATATCTACCAGCTGCTCAGAGGGAAAAAGACCCCTACGGTCTCCTTTTGTGCAATTCACAGCCCCTGAAAACCCACTGGAGGATCAGTTCTGAGTCAGTTCTAACTTGACAGCAGTGAGTGAGCAAGAATTCTCTCCTTCATTCGGAATTGTGTCTTAGTTCCATTTTTAGAGGTTAGCATGATTTTCTACAAAATGAGACCCTTAAATAAAACTATCTCTTAGACTTCCAGTTCTTACATTTTAAATTCTCCTCTCCAGTTAGTTGAAATTTTGCACTGCACTGCAAACCTAGCTGCTCAATCAGGAAAAGGTAGCTTTCTATTACTGACCAGTAAAAAGGAGCTGGAAGTTTCATAGAAGAAAAAAAAAAGAAATAATCCAAAAGTAAGTGAAAATATCTTATAGCGCCACAAAGAAACAAACTCCTAAAACAACACCACATTGATGGAAACAGGCCATAGGAGATAAGAGTAAATGGTCAATATGGATGAAATAATATGAGTAATAAATCAGACTATGTTGTTATGTGCCCTTGAGTTGCTTGCGATTCATAGTGACCCCAGATACAAAAGCCCTGAAATCTGCTCTATCCTGTGCCAACTTTACTGTCTCTGATACATCTATTCTCATTATCCCAGTCACTGAAACAATCCATCTTATCGATAATCTTCCTCTCTTTTTCTGTCTCTCCACTCTTCCAAGCAAGATGGCTCTTTTCTTCAAGGACTGGTCTCTTTACAACATGCCCATAACATGTCAGACAAAGTGTCAGAATCTTTGCTTCCACAGAGCAGGCTGGTTTCACACTCTTTAAGACAAATCTGTTTGTTCTCTTGGCAGTCATATTCAACACTCTTCTCCACCACCACAGCTCAAAGGCAACAATCTCTATCATCCCTACCCATTGTACAGCTTTCTGATGCATAGCAAGCAACTGTGAAGATTATGGCCTGATCAGGCACATCTTAGTCTCCAGACTGAAGTTGTTGCTCTTCGGTACTCAGGAGAGATCCCTGACAGCAGTCTTTCTCATTGCAATTCATCTCTTGATTTCCTATCTACTGGTACCAAGAGTGTTGATTGTGGAGCCGAGTAAGCTGAAGCTGTTAACAATCTCAATCTCTTCACCATCTATCATAATGCTGCCAATAAGCCCAGTGGTAGAAAATCTTCTTTCTGGATGTTGAGCTTCAATCCATACTGATGGCTACAGTCCTTGTCCTTCTGCAGCAAACACTTCAAGTCCTCCTCAGTTTCAGCAAGCAGGATGTTGATGAGTCTTCATCCAATCTTGATGCCACATTCCTCCTCATAGAGCCCAGACTCTCGGATGATCTGTTCTGCATATAAACTGAAAAGGTATGGAGACACATCCCTGACCTCTACCCTTTCCACTTTTGAACCATGTAGTGCTTCCTTGCTCTGTTCTGACCACTGCCTCCTAGGTCCAAGTTTAGGTTTCTCATAAGCATAATCAAATGTTCTGGGATTCCCATTCTTCTCAGAGTTAGCCATAGTTTGTTGTGATCCACAGAGTCAAATGCCTTTTTATAGTCAATGAAACAGAAACACATATTCCTCTGGTACTCTCTGCTTTCAGCCAAGATCCATCTAATATCAGCTATAATATCTAGTACCATGGCCTCTTCTAAACCCAGCAGCACTGGCAGTTCTCTGCTGATGTACTGGTCTAGTTGTTTTTGGATAATTTTCAGCAGAATCTTGCTTGCATGTGCTATTAATGATATTGTTCGATAATATCCGCACTCTGTCGGATCACCTTTCTTTGGAATGTGAACAAATATTGATCTCTTCCAGTCAGTTGGTCAGGTGGTTGTCCTCCAGATTTCTTGGCACAACTTACTGAGTGCATATATAGTATATATAGCAGAGTTACTGGCAACAGCCTAAATTTGTAAGTAACCTAATAGTCATCAACAAAAGATAAGCTTTTAATTGTTTAGCTAAATTATATTAGTTTATCAAATAGAATACTATTCAGCAATAAAAATAAATAAATCACTGATACACAATCATATGAATGAACCTCACCTCAACCTAACGGTGAGCGAAAAAAGCCAAACTACAACTCCCTAAGAATAGTATATAGCATATATATTTTAAAAATCTAGCAAGCGCAAACTAATTTGTTAGTGAAAGAAAGCAGATTAGTAGTTTCCTGGGGAAAAGGTAGGAGGAAAGGATTATGAGCAAGCATTAAATATAAGGCTGGTAGTAGAAATTTTATCTTCCTGAAACAGAATAAGTAATTCATAAATAGTTACTGAGTGAAGAGCTATTATTTTAAGCAGTCCATTAGGTGTTTGTTCAAATAAGACATTGAAGACTGTTCTAAATTTTACATTTATAGTCTTTATTATTTTTTTCATATCCTATTAAATCCTTGGTAATTATTGCCCTAAACAAATTATACATTCTATGGAGCTGTGCTGCCAATCTAAAAATACATGGTTTCAATCGACCAACTGCTCCTTGGGACAAAGATGGGCAGTCTTCTCCTATGTGCTTTACAGCCTATGAAAACCCACTGGAGGGTCAGTTATGAGTCAGTTCCAATTCAACGGCAATGAGAAGAAGAGTATGCTTTTCCTCCTAACATCCTATATCCAAAAAAATGCGGCTGACACTTCACTTCAAATGCCACATAATTCTTAATTCCGGTGATCTACCCCAGGTAAAACAAAAACTATTTACATTTTATTTCATTTATTACTACTATTATAGCATGTTACACATTTCCCCCCAATCATGACAATTTACATGTTTCTTGCTATCCATATAAACAGTATTATCAAGAGACACCACAATGATGGTAATGCTCTTTTATCTGAACTATCCAATACAGTAGTCACTAGCCACCTGCAGCTACTGAGTACTTGAGATATGGTTAGTGGTGATTCCAAGAACTTAATTTTAAATAATTTTAATTAAAATAGCCATGCATGGGGTCAAAGCGAGGTGATTTAACTGGATGGAAACTAGAATAAGTTGTGTATGCCTTCCTGTAATTACTGCAATGCCCTGTACATGTTATTGTTGTTGCTAGGTGCCAGAATTCACTATGATGTACAGCAACCCTATGAACAAGAGATCTGAACCCGGCCGTACCTTGCATATCCTCATGATCTCGGATATGCTCTTGCACACTGTTACAGTCACTGTGTCAATTTTTAAACTTTTAAGTCTCCATAAAAATGAAATATAAGCAAATTATTTTTAAATAGGAAAATCTAATAAAGTATGCAGTCCCAGTAAAAAAAAAAAGTAAAAACAAAATTTATTTTCATAAAATTAAAGTCTGATTAGTCAAAACTTACCAAAGCATCTCTTACACACTAAATCAAGTATTTCCCGAAACCGATTTGTCATTGGTGGTAGAGGTTTTAGATCAATTTTCCGGAAATCTTCTGGGCAATCATTTTTAGAATGGCCATCCTTTTTGCAGATGCTGCATACTATTGTTGGTGGCTAGAGGGGGGGAAAAATTCTCTATAAAAGTGAAAGCTTAACTTTTGAAGGACTTCATTACTATTCCCAAAGCCTCTTTCATGTAAGTCAGTTCTAATAAACCTGTGCTTTCAGAAGAAAAATGTTAATGAAATGCCACGGTGAAATGTAAAAAAAAAAATAATATTTTAGTCAATTACTTAACATTCTTTCTCGTAAAAAATGAAATTATCTAGCATTAAACTTGCCTATGATGTAATATACAAGTAATATCAGGAGATGCAAAATAAATATGGGTTAATCCAAACAACTTGATCCTATGCTAAATAATTACACTATTTCAACTAAAATGAAAGAAAAATATATACATATTATAAATTTACCAAAATACAATAGTTTATGAAGATATTTCAAGTTGTGCCTTTCATTTCATTTAAATCAGAGTCTTTTTGGTTATAGAAGCCCAGC
>NW_006399755.1:8008957-8010253 GCF_000299155.1 Elephantulus edwardii
CTAAATTAAAAAATTTTTAAAAAAAATTCCTAGCCTCCAAGGAGAAACTTAAGTTTCACTCTCTCCAAGACAGACTTATTTGTGCTCTTGGTAATCCATGGTATGTTCAAGACTCTTCTCCAGCACCACGGCTCAAAGGCATCAATTCTTCTTCTGTCATCCTTAGTCACTGTCCAGCTCTCTGATGCACAGCAAGGAAATGCAAAGACCATGGCTTGATTCAGGCATACCTTAGTCTCTAGACTGACATTGTTGCTTTTCAGCACTCTGGAGAGGTCCCTGACAGCAGATTTTCCCAATACAATGTATCTTTTGATTTCCTGACTGCTGGTACCAAGAGGGTAGACAGTGGAGCCAAGCAAGCTGTACTTGTTAACAAACTCAATCTGTTCTCCATTTATCATGGTGCTGCTTGCCAAGTGGCCCAGTGGTGAGAATCTTTGTCTTCTTGATGTTAGGCTTCAATCCATATTGAAGACTACAGTCCTTGACCTTCTACAGTTAAGTGCTTCAGGTCTTCTTCAGTTTCAGCAAGCAAGGTGTGTAACCTACGTAACATGGGTTGAGTCTTCCTCTAATCCTGATGTCACATTCCTTATAAAGCCCTGATTCTCAAATGATCTGTTCTGCATATAGATTGAAAAGGTATGAATAAAGGACACATCGCTGATGCACTCCCCTCCTGATTTTGAACAATGCAGTGTTTCCCTGCTCTGTTCTGAGGATAGCTTCCTGGCCAAATATAGTACAAATATAAGCACAATCAAGTATTCTGGGATTTCTATTTTCGTCAAGGTTAGCCACAACTTTTTTGATCCACACAAATGCCTTTGCATAGTCAATTAAACACATATACACATTCCTCTGGTGCTCTCTTTCTGCCAAGATCCATGGGATATTGGCAATAATTTCTCTAGTGCCACAACCTCTTCTAAACCCAGCTTGTATTTCTGATAGTTCTCTGTCAATGATAGTTCTCTGTCATTCTGGATAATCTTCAGCAGGAGTTTGCTGGTGTGTGGTTTTAGCGATTTGTTGTTACTGTTGTTGTTTAATGCCGTCAAGTCGTAGATGACTCATAGCGACCCTATGAATGAACAGCCTGAGCACTGTTCGTACATAGAGTTTCCGGAGGCAAGCCATTTTGGATGTGGATGCCGCTCCTGCTTCCAGGCTTGATTTAGTCGGGAAGCTCCAGCCAACACTGCCCACCATGGGTGCCCATTACCACGATTGGCACATCACTGTCACAGGCTTCAGCATCACAGCAACCACGAGTTACCTCTGTACAGCAAC
>NW_006399755.1:8010353-8022587 GCF_000299155.1 Elephantulus edwardii
TTATTTATTAAGTATCTATTTCTTAAATTAAGATGCTACCCAAAAGATCAAACCATGTGAATGAGTCTTAAAACTAACGTGACTTTAAATCCAAAATCTCTGTAAATGTTCATTAAAATTAATGTTTTAAAGAATTATAAAATAAAAACTAATGTGACTTTAAAAAAAAAACCCAACATAAAACTAATGTGACTTATTAACAAATAATTGTTCTGACTAGTCATAAAATGAACTCTAAAAACCCACACTATTATTTGACCATGTATAAATATAAAAAAGGGTCACCAAACTTGTGGCTAAAAATTATTTAAGGGAAAAGGCAGCACACAAATGTTACCAAAGAACAGTCTGTTTATTGTAATAGGCCTAGATCCTAAAGTTAGTCTCTCCTTACATTACTATTCTAGACATTTACCAGTCATTGTGGTCTGTCTCAACTTGGATATACAAACTTACACCTATGAGAATTTCGCACTGTGGGCTACATTATAATACTGGAAAAATTTCTAGCTAAGTATTTTAAAAAATCAATGATAGTTATAAAGGCAATGACTGGATGAAATAAGCTATAGAAATACTTGAATTTATAGAATTATAAAGTATAAAAATGTTAACTGCAATTATATAATTAAGAGATTTTTCGAAAAATCTACATCTACTCTTTCATCCTTTCAATAGCTCATTTTCTCTAAAACTACAGTTTTGTTCTTATATAGAATTAAATAAGTACTACTTAATGAGTACATGGAGTGTTAAAATGTGTTCATGAGAACTGACTTTAATAAATTACTTGGTTTACACATGCTGTATGTAATTTTTAAATTCTGGATCCTGTTAACTGTATTTCCACAATGAGCGCTGCACTTACAGTAATGTTATGAGTCAAAACATTATACTATTATAAAGCAGCTATTGTCTGATTTCCATTCATTAAGATATTTTATAGGGTGCACTGGTGGCCTCATGGCTAAGAACTGTGCTGTCAACCCAATGGCTAGTAGTATGAAATCTAGCAGCTTTTTTACAGCACAAGATGGGCAATCTTCTCCTGCACAACTGTCTCTGAAAACCTGCTGGAGGGACAGATTGCTTCTGACTCAACAAAACATAACAATAGGATATTTTATATGATTTTAAAAATTATGGTTCAAAAAAAGGGTAAGAGTTCAGATAATCCTATTTAAAGGCAAAAAAGTTAGGACCACTACAAAAAGGAGACACACACACCCACCCCTAAATCTGGAGAGAAAAATCAACACATAAATAGAATCTGGACACTTTATTTTTTAATTCTCTCTCAACTAATTTTTTATGTGTCTGTATCTTCTAAAAGTATCTTTCAAATAGAATACTATCCAAATTTACAAATCTTGTATTCGTTAGGAAAAAAAATAATTTCTATGAGTACAAAAATAAGCAAAATGTTAATTTATGATGCTTCTTCCAAATTAATTTCAATAAAATATCTGATTAAATATTTGCCATATGAAAAAAAACCCCAAACTAACTAGCAGTAGAATGCTGAAATATTTTGAAGCCTTATACATATTCCTTAAAGCAAAAATTTAAAAAATTCAAGAAATATGCAGAAATATCATTCCAGAACCATGTAGGTCATCAGAGTTCTGTCTGTATTTCTGAATCTAAAATCTGTAAAGAGAAATATCTTAAGAGTATTCATAAACTGTATCCTACCTTGCCAGAGGTTAAAATAAACTTATCAAACACATAATACAAGTCTTGGATGAGGAGGTTATCATCATCATTAACGCCAGAAGCATCTTCTTTAGCTTTGCAGTTGCAAGAGGTAGCAGACAAGTCAGTGCACACAATGTGATGTGAACTCTCTGTTTCTAAATTTGACCTGCAGTAAGTACTGGCAGAGCCAGCTGGGTTAGGGGACTTATATTCACTGCAACTGCCCTGCTTGGAATTCTTTTTCAAACTAGTTTCTAAAGGTGCTAAATCACCTTGTTTCTTAACTGATTTTGGCTGTCCCTTACTGCTGCCTTCACTGGTGATGACAGATGAAGATTCTTGTCCATGTTTAGTAAACTTCTGTTCATTTACCAATAAATCATCACTGTCAGTAATACATTTCTGTGATGTACATTCTATGTCATATTTATCAGACTGATTTCTTTCAGCATTTATTGTTTCTGTGCTTTCTCCAAGCAGAGTACAGCAGTTGGTTGCCATATTGTCAGACTTTACTGGCTTCTTATTGCTTATTTTCCCCTTTTCTTTCTTCTTGAAGTCCACTGTAGATTTATTTCCGCCTTTCCTCTGAGGACAGGCAAAATATCGGTAAGCTGCCCTGAACCTTTCCACAACATATTCATAAACAAGCTGGCTGTTTAAGCTCCGTGCAACATTCCTCTTGAGTGAAAATGGATCTAGTAAAAAAAAAGAAAATGGTCAGTAGCTAATGCTCTACAAAAAAAGTCCATTTCCAAGTTTACACAAACAGAATTTAACTGCTAGAGAGTCAGTTACCCACTTTACCAATTGTCCTCAAGATGATTCTGACTCATGGTGACCTTCAACTTGGTTTCAGGCTGCAAATTTTTACAAAAGAATTATCTTTCTCCTGAGAAGCAGCTGGTGAATTTCAACAGCCCAACACATACATAACACACAACTCCACCAAGACACCTTAGAATCAGAAGAGTACATCTTTACAATGTATTTCTCAGTGTGAATGTTTGTAAACAATAGTGGAAATATATTAACAAGTATTCCTTTGTTTCTCTCAAAAACTAAAATGCTAAATTATAAAGTAATGGCAATTAGTAAGAAAATTAGTGAGAAAAGGCAGGGTTTCTTCTATTGTATAAAAATGAGGTCACTATGAGCTGGCCCAACCTAACAGCACCCAACAATAATAGAAAAAAAAAAAAGAACAGTGCCATTCAAGAAAAGAAAAAATTAATTTTCTCTAATACTAAAGAACACTTACTAATTAATAGGACAAGATTCAGATTATTAAAAACAGGGCATCTGTTGCTTTTGTTGGCATATAGGCTTTAAAGTATATAGGCTCTAAAGTGAATGCTTTTTAACACTTTCCTCATAGAAGAAAAAAAAATTTAAGTGCGGGAGAACAAGATGTGAGCATATTTGATAATATTGCTGAGTTCAACTCACAAAACTCAGCCAAGGACTAAGGAAGCAAAACAACGTATCTGCTAGACTAAAATAATGGATAGAATTTCCATTCTCTATCTACAAAAAGTGACATGGTGTGGAATTTAAATGTTTCATTGCAGATTTAGAAGCCATTCTTCTAACTTCTCCACAGTGGTATGTGTTGTAGGAACTTCTATGTCAACAATCAACAGTTCTGTATTTCTTCTACATATTAGCCACATTTAAGACTGTTGAGAGATAATTTGAAAGTGGATAGTAAAGTTTTACTTTAACTAATACTATGACTCAAATTTATTTAAAAAGATCTTATAGTATGAATTACACTATTTTATTTTTCTGACTTTTCCAAAATTTTCATACTCAGAAAAGAAAAATAAAGGTACAGAAACAAACCAATAATCCTAACCAACATATTTCAAGATTGAAGAACTTGACATAAATACTAAAACTCTGAAATAATAATGTAAATACATGACAGATTACTGTTCAAAGAGCAAAGATGTCAAGCTATGGTATTTTTAATCACTTCATCTGTAAGCAAAAGCCAGGAACAATAGAAGAAGAACAACAACAACAAAAATCATTGATACCTTTGAATTATGGTGTTGACAAAGAATACTCAATGGGATAAAAGACTACTCACTGACTAAAACAGATCTGTCTTAGAAGAATAGGCTGAAATACAGCTATACTGGTCCTTAAAAGGAAAGATAACTGATTTTTGTCTCAAATACTTCGGACCAATCCCTGGAGAAGGGCATCATGCTTTAGCAGAAGTTCAACCAAAAAGAGGATGAGCAGGGGAAACTGAAAGGAAATAAATGATGTACACTGCACTGAAACAGATGAGGAGAGAACTGTTTAAAAGTAATATATGATTAGGTATTATTTGCATGACAAGAGTCCAGAATAAGAGCTGCATAGTAAAGTGGACTGGGGGAGGAGACTGTTTAACAATGAAATATTTTTTTCTTTTTTCAAAGAGAAAAGTGAACGGGGTAGGGGTTGGATAGGGAGGAAAATGTCCAACAATGAATGAATAGGGAAAATTTTTTTTTTAAAAAGAGGATGATGGAATAACAAAGTGGATTCCAACAATGGGCTCAAACACACAGCAATGATTTTCAGCATAGTACAGGATTAGGAAGTGTTTACTTTTGTTGTACACAGGTTCTCTATGAAATGGAACGGATTCACAATATCTAACAACAGTAATAGCATATTCAGTGCTACAAAGCTAAGCCATAGGAGTGGCACATGTGTGTACACACAAATATTCTCCCAAATAAACAACACATCTCACCTTCAATAGCTATGCGCCGTTTAGGCCAGTTTTTGTTCTCTCTTGTTACAACATCTTTAATCCGTACACATATGACATAGTCTTCCAAAGCAAAATCCAATGTGTAAAATTTTAGTAGCTCTAACCATAACTGTCCCAGAGATACCTGAATTGGTGTTTCCAATGTTAAAGGTGACTGGAAGAGAAAAAAAACTTTTCATTTAAGCTTCATGAAACTGTAAGTAAGTTTCTGTTAGACAGGACATTATAGACATTCCTTGCAAAAACTGAGGCAGGGAGAAGGAATTTGCCCAAAAGGCTTCATTGTGAGGCAGAACTAGGAATAGAGCCTAGTTTACTAACTCTAGAATTCTGAAATAGTTCTACCAAACCAATGATTTTCAGCCTTATGTGCACCTGAGAATCACCTGGAAGTTTTAAAATATACTTATTCCTGAGTTCCACACCATTCATCTCCCACCTCCTCAAAAGATTCTCGTTTCATTAACCTAAGGTCAATTTCATTTTACTGACATGGTGAAGGAGCCAGAACCAACTTGACAGCATGGTCCTGGTTTTTTGATTTGTCTCCTGGGCACTGGGAAATTTCTCAAGTTCTTCTAAGTGATTCAAATGTGCAGCCAAGTTTGAAAGCCACTATATGATACAACTACCACAGTTCCTCATTGTAACAATTTAAAAACGAAGTAAACATCCTGTGCTTTTAAAAACTAATTCCTTCATCCAGCAAATATACATACAGAATTGTCTTAGGTGCTAGGAACATCAAGTAACAATGAGAGATAATACCTGATATATATAATGTATACACTGGACTATTCATGTGCTATACATGTGTGTATACACACACACAAACTATTCATTTCAACTATTAAGTAGATACTACAGGATAAGAATCTGATCCAAGATCACCTGGCTACTAGATTCAACTTAATCACTCACTACACTATTATACTGCCACTCAAATTAAGGTAACTTTTCATTGAACTGATTATTAGGGCCAGGGCAGTCAAATGAACAACTGTAGTAAAGGGAGTATGTTAAAATAGGCCTCTGAATTGGGGGGGGGGGGTTATCCTTCATAGAAGAGAGAACACCTGGGTTCTGAAGTAATTAGATAGATGAAGACTAATTAAATGTGATTACTACATAGCATACCTCTCTATGAGGTGGACTGATTCACCACTGGGGTGGGTGTGTCAGAGACAGTGAGACAGGCACAGGACAGAGCACGGTTTAGGGCCACTATGAGTCTCAGGTGACTCAACAGCACATAACAACAAACAACAACCTACTATATACCAGGCAGCATTCCAGGCACATGGAACATGTCAGTGTCAGTGGGAGGAAAAGGCAAAAAAAAAGCAAATTATATATATATGCCATTGCCTTCACAAAGCTAACTTTTAAGGAGCAGAATAAACAAAAAGCTTAATAAAGAACAGGAAATGTAAGAATAGAATAAAGTTAGATTTTAAAAGAGTAGTTGGTCAGAGCACAATTTGGTGAGAAGGTGAAATCTGAGCAAAGATCTGAAGGGGAAGGAAACGTTTTCAAGGAATAGAGAACAGCTAAAGAAACGGCACTATGGTAGAAATGTGCTAAGCATTTCAAAAGGGAAAAAAAACAAAACAAAACAAATCCCAAACCCAAAAACCAAGAAAGCTAGAGTGGTTTTTATAAGAGGAAAAGGTACTAACCCACTGTTATCCATATGATTCCAACAGAGTGACATTTTTAAAACAGAAAAAAAATCGTCAACAGGGCTTGTTGTTGGAATGCCATGAACTGAGATGGAAAATCGCAGGTTAAGCAAATTTAAGCAGAAGAGGCTCTCAATTTTACAACTGTAAAGCATAAGAGACATAAGAATACAAGCAGGTCTTCTTTTTTTGGGGGGGGGCGGGGAGAAATGGCAGAATACATGAGGTTAGACTGTGGCAGGTGTCAGTGCAGTGGGAGTGTGTAAAAAAAAATCCTTCCTGTTACTTTAGTGCTATCACTGTAGTAAAAACAAGCAAGATAATTAACTGAGATTAGGTACTAACAGTGTGCAAAACGAACAGAAGGTACTCTAGGAAAGAGGGAGCTCAAATGGACAAGAGATAAAGTCTCAGTATTGCTAGACTTCAGGTTTCAGAAATGTTACCACTTCTGTCATTAAGCATATGTTCATATCAGAAAACTACAATCTTCTAAAGATCACAATCCACACAAGATAATGCCTGGCATATAGCAAATCCTTAATAATGCTAAATGATAAAAAAAAAATAATGTGGCAACATAAATCCCATTCAATGAAGCTCTGATCAGAGTTCAACTCTTGAAAATTTTGTTCCTGTGCAGATTAAAAAACAATATAAATAAATATCCTAACATTACTGAAACACCCCAAATATTCTAAGCGAAGTATAAATTCATTAGAGAATCTCAGTACTGAAAACTAAACCTCACTTTATAGATGAGGAAATGAGGCCAAGAGGCTTGCTCAACGTAAGTCTGTGAATCTATAAAAAGAGTTTCAACAGAAGGTATTACAAAGTCTACAAATATAAAAGCCTAAAACAAAGGATGCTTACTTTGCCATGTTTTTGCTTCATGGCATTACTTTGGTTGTCAGTTTCTGTCTTCTTGGTATCATCTTTTGGTTGGTCTGGCTTAGCTTTGTTTTCCTCAGCAATTGAGTTTTTCTCAGTTGCACTACTTGAATTATATTCCCACTTCACAAACTTTTCTTCTACAATGCCCTTCAGTTGAAAGTCATCCATTCTTTTGGGGTCAAAGCCTTCAATCTATATAAAAAGGTATTCCAAATTGGAGGTGGAAAAGTATTAAAAAAACTGGACAAACATGACAAACCACAATTCCAGTTTAAAAACATATGTGCAGAGCACTCTACAAGAGCAAACTATATATGTACATGCATGTATGTATTATGAACTCATCTTACCCAATCTCCAAGTAAACAGGGAAGAAGAGGGGGTTTTCTCTGCTGTAGGAAAAACATCACCATTAAAGCAAAACAGTAAGAAGGAATTCCACCATCATTTTGGGAGTCAATGTGGCACAACTGTAAAATAAATAGAGGGAAAAATAATAATAACCAATTAGGTTTATTTTTATTATTTTCCTCAACATAAACAGAATTTTAATGTTATTTTCTAACATAATAATGTAAAAAATTTCAGATGAAAATTTTTAAAAAGCAAAGAATTACCTAAATAATCACTAATATGGTGGGACCATTTTTAATGCATATAATAAACACATATATTTTAATTATATAATAAACACATGTTTTAATTATAATCTCACACATGGTTTTTTTATTGTAAATATTTTGGAAAAATATTCTTATCTCATTTCCACCTTTGCCTCAAAGTTAATTAACAGACTACGTGTTTTTCCATCCTTTTTTAAGTACACTTAAAAATCATAAAAATATATGTAATTTATATTTTCTGTATAAGCAGAAATGGTACTATTTTTTAGTCACTGTTTTACCAAATGTTATATTACAGATATCTTATTGTGTATTACTGTTATTTCTTAACAATTCAACAAGAAAAATCCTTCTGAGTCAAATAAATCAAAGATATGCACTCAAAAATTACCCTACACATTCACACTATACACCAAATTTTTGTCATTAAAAATAAAGATGTGATCTTTATTCTCATACTTATCTCCTCAACCCTAGTAGTCATTACTATGAGATTAGCAGAAATGTTCACTAAATAATATGTGATATTTTACAATTTTAATACATACTGGGTTTTTTTAAAAAAAATATGGTCAGTATCTCTTTGCCATGAGCAATGTATGAATACACATATCCATTTCAACAGTAGTTATAACCACAAATTTTCAAATGGGGTGGGTGAGGAAAGTAGTTCAATTTGTATTTCCTTGACCCTAACAAAGTTACGCTAGTCAAAACGTCTCAAAGTATTAAGCTGCAATGTCAATCTGAGGACTAAGGTGTGTTTGATTCAAGTCAGTCTTTTCAGTCACTTGCTAGGCATCTGAGAGCTGGACAATGAATAATGAAGACAAAAGAACTGATGCCTTTGAATTGTGGTGATGGAGAAGAGTGCTCAACATCCCACAGACTGCCAAAAAAGTCTAACAGATATATCTTGGAGGAAAGGCAGCCCCAGGGCTCCGCAGAGGCAAAGATGAGAAGCCTTCATCTCACATACTTCAGGCATTTTGCAAGCAGAGGTTATTACTTGGAAGCGGACATCATGCTTGCGAAAATGGAAGGATGGTGAAGGAGAGGAAAATCTTTAACCAGGTGGATTTACATAGTGACTGCAGCAATGGATTTGAGGATGTCCGTGATTGTGAGGATGGCACAAGGTAGGACAGAATTCAGATCTGTTGTTTGTAAGGTCTCTATGAATTACACTTGATGGCACTTAACAACGTTACAGAATTTACATGTATTTACTAACCACTTACTTAAGTTTCCCTTTGTATGCATGGTGCATTTGAATACTTCACCAATTTTTCAATACACATAAATTTTACATTTATGTAATATTATAAATAACCAAAACCCACTGTTATCAAATCAATTCATGACCAAGATGACGCCATGTGGATCAGAGCAGAACTGTACTCCATAGCTCTTTCAATGGCTCTAACCTCATTTAAAGTAGCTTTGGTGGTCTGGTGAGCAGGGAGTCACACTGCCCAACAACCTAAAGGCGATGATCGAAGGCACCATCTGCTCCATGAGAAAAAAATGGGCAATCTCTTCTTGTATGATTTATAACTTCTGAAAACCCCCTAGAAGGACTCCATTATGACTTGATAATAAAGAATGAGATAAATCTCATGTAAAAGTGCTCCGATGGCACAGTGGGTAAGCACTCAGCTGTAAATTAAAAAATCAGTATTTGAACCCACCAGCTGCTCTGCAGGAGGAAGAGGTGCTAATGTGCTTTCCTATAAATTTACCAGTTTGGAAAAATCTAAGGGACAAGTCTACTGAAAACTCTATGGGTTACAATGAATATCAATTCCAATTATGAGAATGTCTGCCTACTGCTTTAATATTCAAGTGACAATATAGCTGGATATGATATTCATGACTCAAGACATAGTGAGTTAGTGTCACAGCACAGACTTGATTTTTCCCCCCTTTATTAATTTTAATGAATGTTTACAGACTTTGGATTTCCATTGTTGCACACTTTCTTCCCTGCCCACTCCTTACCTCCTGGTCACTTTCCTCTTGGAAAAGTGAGATTTTTTTCATTGTTATACAATTTCCGCCCGCCCCCCCCCGAAGCTTTCATTCTGAACTCTTGTCATGACAATAATATCTAATTATATATTCCTCCTAAAACAGTTCTCTCTCTCTCTCTCATCTATTTCAATACAGCATACATTATACCCTCTTTTTTTAACTTCCCCCACAACCCTGATGTCAGTTCCCTTTATAACAGTGGCATTATGCAGTATTTCTCCTTATGTAATAGAGATAATTTCACTCAGCATAACATCCTCCAGGACCACCCATTTTATATAATAATTCTTGAGTTTCTTGTTTTTAAATGCAGAGTAGTATTCCATTGTGTGAAATATACCACAGCCTCTCTACCCATTCATTTGTTGATGGGCACTTGGGTTGTTTCCAACTCTTGGCTATTGTGAACAAAGCTTGAGTAGCAGTTCTGGTTTCTTTAGGGTATATTTCCAGTAGTGGAATAGCTAGGACAAATGGTACTTCTATTTGCAACTTTTTGAGAAAGCGCCATACTGCCTTCCATTGTGGTTGCACCATTTTACACTCCCACCAACAGTAAATAAGGGTTCTAGTTTCTCCACAACCTTGTGAGCATTTATTGTTTGCTGTTCTGTTAAATTTAGCTATTCTTACTGGGGTGAGATGATATCTCATAGTTGTTTTGATTTGCATCTCTCTTAGAGCTAGGGATTTTGAATATTTCTTCATGTGTGTGTTTGCCATCTAAATATCTTCTTTGGTGAATTGTCTATTCATATCCTGTGCCATTTTTCAATTGGGTTGTTTACCTTTATGTTGTGGTGCTTGATAATTTTATAAATTCTAGATTAAGTCCCTTATCTGGCACGTCATTACCAATTATTTTTTCCCAATCTCTGGTTTCCCTCTGTACCCTGTTAGAGAAGTTTTTGGATGTGCATAGGGATTTGATTCTTAGAAGTCTCTTTCTACAACATTCTAAAATCTTAGAATTTATTTTTGACTCCTCTAAGAGAGAATATTCTATTGACAGATTAACACATGCCCCCAAAAGCTAAAATCTCTTCTGACCACTAGGCTTTAAACTATTGTTGTTTTAAGGGAAACTGTATTCCACTGTATTGAAACCAAACCACAGCTGACCTTCAAGTGGGTTTTCAGAAACAGCAGATTGCACAGGAGGCGACTGATTACCCATCCTTTTGTATTTGGGATTGCAGCCCAGTTTCTTACTACTGAGCCACTAGAGCTCCCCAGGGTTAGACAGCAGTTCCATGTAACCTTTTGAGTAACCAAGAAAAGATTTACACACTGAATGTAGAATTTTGCATTTCTACCAGCAATCCAACTTAATATTACTAACTACTTTAGCATCCCTTCTCCCTGTCTACAGCAAAACAAGAGCACAGGGTAACTTTTACAAATATAAATTAACTCAGTTGAGAAAACTGAACTAATTGGGAGCTCTGGTGGCCTAGTGGTAAAGAGCTGTGCTTCTGATCCTGCAGTGGGTTTTCAGAGGCTATAAATCACATGAGAGTTGTTAGTTGATTTGAACTCCCAAACAGGTGCCACTTTTGGATTAGCAGGACAGCTTCCTAGGGACTTATTGTTGTGTACCACTGAAATAGAATCAACTCATAGCTGACCCTCCATAGGGTTTTCAAAAGTAATTTAATTTCATGGGAGAAGATTGCCCATCCTTTTCCCACAGAGCAGCTGGCGATTTGAACTATGTACCTCTGTGATTGCAGCACAGCTCCTTACCACCAGAGCTCCCTTTCTAGGGACTATGCAACCAGAACTCCACTTCCAAAACTACCACCTTTGAACATGGAATTGCAACTATCTGCAAATGACCTTTTAACCAAATAATAGGCTAGCTAAAGAAGAAACAGTAGCACTTATAATAGTATGCTTCCTTAACCAATGTACCATATGATCCCAAATATTACCATTATTCCAAAAGCAAGAGCAAGAAAAAAAACTAGAATATTGGAAACAGAACAAAGACAATGGAAATAACAAAACTGGTGACAAAGGATAAAAATTATAACCAATGACATAAAACAAAATGTGTAAAAATTATTAAAAGTAATTTTTAAAAATTTGTTGTTGTTATATGCCTGTGAGTCACTTGTGACCCACTGCAACATGTACAGCAGCTCTGAACCCTACTCTGTCCTGAGCCAGTCTCACTAATTTCAACACACCAATCCCAAGTGCCCCAGTTACTGTATCAATCCATCTCATCTGGGGTCTTCATCTCCTGTGCTATCCCTCCACCCTTCCAAACATGATCTTCCTTTCCAAGGACCAGTTTCTCCTGGTCATGTGCCCAAAGTATGAGAAACAGGACTTCAAAATCCTAGCCTCATTCCCTTTAAGAACAGGAACTAGGCAAGGATGCCCATTATCTCCTCTCTTATTCAATATTGCACTGGAAGTCTTAGCAATAGCAATAAGACAAGATAAAGACATTAGAGGTATACAAATTGGCAAAGAGGAAGTAAAATTATCCCTCTATGCAGATGACATGATAGTA
>NW_006399755.1:8025962-8083474 GCF_000299155.1 Elephantulus edwardii
AACGCACAGACCAGTGCTATACCACCTAGAAGAATGTTTGACAGGAAGACAATTTGAACCTGGGCTTAAGGCCACCTCCTGGTTCAAACCCTAGGCCCAGGCTGGCTAGCCTCACTCCAGGGACAGAGCAAACCTGCACGTCAAACACATTCCCAGGAGGTTTTAGTGATACTGTTTGATAATTTCCACAATTCGTCCGGTCACCTTCTTTTGGAATGAGAATAAATATGGATCTCTTCCAGACAGTTGGCCAGGGAGTTGTCCTCCAGACTTCTTGGCACAACTTGGTTAGCACATCCATGGCAGCATCTGTTTGTTGAAATATGTCAACTGGTATTCCATCAAACATTGGGGTTTTTTAGCCAAGTCCTTCAGAGCAGCCTGATCTTATTCCTTCATCACCATTGCCTCTTGATCAGCTGTTGTTTCATTAAATTCTTCTGTCAGCCACTTCTTTTTGGTACAATGACTCTGTATACACCATTCACCTTTTTTTAATGCTTCCTGAATCATTCAATATCCTGTCCGTAGCATTCTTAAGCATTGCAACTCATGGCTTAAATTTGCTCTTTAGTTTCTTCAGCTTAAGAAATGCAGAGCAAATTTGGCCCTTTTTATTTTCTGACTCCAGCTCCTTGCATGTTTCATACTTTGCCTTGTCTTCCCGAGCTTCCCTTCGAAATCTTCTATTCAGCTCCTTAACTTCTCGATTTCTTCCCTTAGTTTTAGCTTCTTGGCGTGCTAGTGCAGTATTCGGGTCTCTTCTGACATTCATTTTGGTCTTTTTTTTTACATACTTCATGTATGATGTTCTTGCTATCTTCTCAAAGGTCATTTGGTCTTCGTTCATTAGTGGTCAAGACCTCAAATTTGTTCCTAAGTTGGCTTTTAAATTCAGGGGGTATACTCAGTATCAAATTTTGATTTATGTGGATATGATTTAACCTTCCTGTATCAAATTTTGATTTATGTGGATATGATTTAACCTTCCTTAGCTTTAATTTGAACTTGCATATGAGTAGTTGATGGTCTGTTCCACAATCTGCACCTGGTCTAGTTTAGTTTTCACTGCTGATATTGAACTTCTCCAATGATTTCTTCCACAGATATAATCGACCTGATTCCTGTGCATATTATCAGGTGATATCTTACAAAAGGTATTGGCTATGATAAATCATTCATTGTGCAGAATTCTATCATTCTATCCCCAGCCTCATTTCTTTCACCAAGTCCCTATTTTCCGACTACTGATCCTTCTTCCTGGTTCCCAAGTTTCGTATTCCAGTCACCCATTACTATTAGTGCATGACTGCAACAGTTGGTAGAAATCATCTATTTCATCCTCTTTGGCTCTGGTTGTTGGTGCATAAAAACAGCTTCAGAGCACTGGCCACTCAGCTACACACACAATCATTCATAAAGAGAAGAGAATAATCATGAGAAGGAAATTTAAGTTAGAACAATTCTCATAATTGCTATCTTTACGCCAGCACCTATTTAGTATGTCGCTGCTATTATTTTTAGAAGCCCTGAGTCAGATCTAACTCATGGGGATCTAGATGTAAGAATTCTATACTATCTTCATAATCTACAGCTATGGTTACTGGGTCAATTAATCTCATTCAGGGTTCAATATATTGGCTCAAAATGGTTTTCAAAGAAGCTGTGCTATAACCCCAAAGTTACGTGGTTCAAATCCACCAGCAGCTAGTTGTTCCGTGGAGGAAAGATGGGCAATCTTCTCCCTTGCAATTAACTGCCTCTGAAAACCCACTGGAGGGCCAGTTCTGACTCGATGATACAACAACAGATTGAAAGGATAAAGCCTGATCCACATATTTCAGGATTTTAAACCATTAAATGTCCCCTTGCTCTGTTCATACTATAGCTTCTTGGTCTACTTGTAGGTTTCACATGAGCACAATTAAATGCTGTAGGATTCCCAATATTCTCAATACTAGCCATAACCCACTTTGATTCACACAGTCATATGCCTTTCATAATTAATAAAACACAAATATATATCCTGGTATTTTCTGCTTCAAAACTCAACTTGAACTTCTGAGAGTTCTCTGTATATATACTTTTTCATTGATATACTTAATTATGAATTAAGAATCATTTGAAAAGCTGGACTATATAGAGAACATGGCATCAGGATCAGAAGAAGGCTTATCAATAACCTGTATTATGCAGATGACACAACCATGCTTCCTGAAAAAGTGCTGCAGAGGATTAAACATTATAGCCTTCATATAGTTAAAACTTAACACCAAGGGGAAAAAAATCTTCACCACTAGCCAAACAAGCAACATCATGATCTATGGAGAAGAGTTAGAAACTGTCAAATTACTTCATCTTTCTTGGATCCACAGTCAACATTCTTAGCACCAGCACCCAGTAAATCAAAAGATGTATGATGGCAACGGTAAAGTCTGCTGTCAGGGACCTCTCCAAAGTGTTGAAGAGCAAATATATCAGTTTGAAGATAATGTGTACCTGATTTAAGCAATGGTCTTTTTAATTACTGCTTTGCATTTGAAAACTGGACAATAAATAAGGCCAACAGAAGAATTATATATGCCTTTTAGCTGTGGTGTTAGAAAAAAGTGTTGAATTCCCACAGAATGCCAAAAGGACAAACAAGTACATCTTGGAAAAGGTGTGGCCAGGGTACTCTCTGAAAGCAAGGATAGTGAAATATCACCAGCATATGACATCATGTTTGGAAAGGCGGAGGGTCAGCAAAGGAAAGGAAGCACCTCAACAAGATGAACTAACACAGTGACTGTAACAGTAGGCTCAAGTGTGTCAGAGCTAATGAGGATGGCACAGGATACGGCAGGGTTCAGATCATAGGGTAACCATGAGTTGTAATCATTCCAACAACAATAATGCTAATGCTGAGTATGCTTTGTTGGTAAAGAATGTTAACAGAAAAAAGTTTAAATAAGTCAGATTAACTACTACTAAAGTTACACTACAGTGTAAATGGAACAGACAATTTTAAGAACCCTTACAAATGGAGTTAAATATGAAACTGTTAACAAGAAACAAATCAGGGAAATGTAACTTAAGAGTTATGTTATTTAGATATTTATATATAAGTAATAATATCTGTGAAAAGAAAAAGTGTCAACAAAAAAACTTCAATTTACAATAAAATCCAAGTCAAAACTTGAGTCTCAAATATTAAGACATAAAGGAATATTTCTACTGTACTAAAAGAATGAAGTACTTATCAAATTTAAAGATGCTCTCATTATACTTAAAAGCTTGTGAAATTTTCAGGTGCATAAACCAGAATCTACCAATTATTTTCTATAAAACACAGCTCAGATAGATATATTTTGCCATATACATTATGATTTATGTTATACATTAGTACAAAAATAAGCATGAACTATTTTGAGTATTAGATGCTGTTAACTTCTGTTCCACTCACCTTTGCCCAGTAGCGAAAAGCTAATACTAAAGGAGTAAATACAGGTTCATTTTTGCTAAGAGCAGCAAGTAAATCAGTAGTGAGGCATGCCATTTCATTTCCTGCACTCACTCTACAAAGTAAACCACTGTGAATGAGAAAAAACAAATTTTACTATACAAATACCTTAAAAATTCTAATACCTCAAATCTGTGGCTATTCTTCGCACTCACCACATTTTAACATTTCGCAGGTGGTAATAACATTTTCATAAATTTAGAGCTAAATTTCCATTACTAGCATAACATATAAATTAGAAAACCATGAAAAATTTCCAAAGCTAAATAGTATCACACATCATCCTGTCTCACCTTTCTGCTTTGCATATGATAAAAACTCCAAATGAAATTAATGACCTAATGAGACATGTTTGTTAACAATTCTTTTTCCTAGATAAGCTTTCAGGTCTTATTAACACACTTTTTTAAAAGTAGCAAATACAAAGGATTTATATGTTAACCCACATTAAGTGGAAAAAGAAGCTCCATTAAATGAGGTGAGAATAATATTACAGTCGTAATAGAGGTATTTTAGAGGCAGGTAAAAAAAGTACATGTAGAATTGCTACCTATAGGTAATGTGACACTATGTAGTGGAAAAATACAAATGAAGTCACAATACCTTATTCCAATTCTGCTTTCCCTTTAAATGTACAACCCAACATACTGGTGAATGCTCTATATGATGGCAGTAAGTGAGGGAAAACTGTAAAATTTAGCCTAGAACATTTGTGTTTACATGGTTTTCAAAAGCTTGCTTTCAAATAAATAGAAGTTACTATTCATACTGACAAAAAGAAAAATCTGAAATTAATATTTTTTCTCTTTTGGAGATAATTGAGATGCATCTGATGAATTGGTTTCTTTTTAATTTCTCTTCACTGTTACCAACCTTTTTCGATCTTTGCACACCACAACAGGAACTTTAGCATGAAAATCGGATTCCACATCTACATATAATACTAATAAAAGAAAAAAAACAAACACAAAAGTAAACTAGTATCAACATCTCTCAATGTATATGAACTTTATTAACTCTTATGAGTAAACCAGTATAAAATTTTAAAAAAGTTTACAGTGATCATTAATAGTTCGTTTCTAAAATCACTTAGTGCTTTCTCTGAGATAAACCACTCTTAACCTTAAGAAAATGAAACTAATAGAATCTCTGACCACTTTTGATGTCCCCTATTAGATAGCACAAAATACTGGTAGAGTCAAAGACACTGCTCAAAATCATAATCCTAAAATGAAATGTCTCAATATTACTGAAAGTTTACTTCCACATACAACCCAGTCAAAGTTACATTATTGTTGTGTACTTTCAAGTCGGGACTGATTTTTAGTTGACCTTCTAAGTGGGTTTTCAGAAGCAGTAAATCACATGGGAGTTCATCTTCTCTCAAAGAGCTGCTGGAAGATTTGAACTGTATGTCTTTGGATTGACAGCTCACGAGGGCAATCACCACAGAGTCACAAAATGAAGACCTACAATGCTTTCAGTGTCTGAACTCATGGGAATTGATTTTGTGTTATGGAAGTACTTTTCCATACTATAACACTGATCAACCTTAAAAATATGCTGAGAAAAATAAGTCAGTCATAAAACATATTGTATGACCTCATTTATATAAATAGTCAAACAGAAAGACCAAGTGTACTAGTGGTTACCAGAAATAGGAGGAGGAATGGGAGAGCTATTATTTAGGGGTCACCGACTTTCAGTTAATGATGAGGAACTAATTCCGAAATTAACAGTGGTGAAGAGTACACAATATGATAAACACATGATGAATGTAATAAATTTCCCTAAATTTTAGACATAAAAAATATTTAATTGGCAAATATTTTATTATGTGTATTTACAATTTAAAAATAAAATCTTCTAGATTATATGACCTAGGGCCTAGTCAGAGACAGCTGTAATTCTTTTTTTCTTCTTTGAAATGTTTTTTTTACCTATATGAATACTCTTTCTCCATCAAAATGAAACCGGTTAAACAAAGACACATACAGAGTAGTTTACGTAACATATGTATTTCTAGTATCTCTTAACAATATATATTAGGAGGTTTTAGTTTTAACTTGATTAGCTATATAAACACAATGGAACCACTTTTAAAAACTCTTATATTAATGATGCACCCCGTAAGGCAAATTTTAAAAAGAAACTCACCGTTTTTTTTTAAAATCCCAAGCACTTGTATCAGAAGATCTGGATGATTCATCTAAAAAAGTTTTAAATTAAATTATCATATAAATTTTCAAGTTCAAACAGCAGAACTTTAGAAAACACATTTAAGAATAACATGTCTATAAAAAACCATGTTCTATAATTTACAAATACAGAAAACAGTGTTTTTATGAAAGTATTATCTAATAAATAGTTTGGGGCTATTATTCTAGCCGTACTCACTGAATAAAATAATTCTTTTTAAGAAAATGGTCCTAGAATTTCATAAGTAAGCAAGCAAAAAATTAGCCTTAATTTTCTGTAAATAGTGCACCAATGTAAGTAACAAACACACAGGGAAGAAATGTCCAAATTATGTGTCTAGTTTGGCAATGCATATACTCTCCAGGATGATCTTTCAAGAAGTGGAGTTAAGCCTAATTCAATAGTCAAAAAAATATTACTCCTGATTTTTTTTATAATAAGATAAAAACCGGGGCCAAGAAGTCATAGATTGAGTTTGGTAGTATCTAGTAATTAAATAATAAAGAACCAAGTCTGTGGCTTGAAGAGAGTGGTAGAGCTCTTTTTGACCAATCTGTGTCCAGAAATATACTAGAGACTAGACAGGTTCAGATAGAGATCTGTGCACGGGATGCCACAGCATGGGAAGATTCCACAGCCGTTAGTGACTTCTGCCCATTCATAATAGGTGCCTATGTGACACAGTTCCACATGAAGGCGGGCAACAGTGTAATTTCATGTGATTCACCATGCCACCTTAACCTGCAGGGTTCTTGAGGGGCCAGTTAGACCAGTCTCGTCTATGCAAAAGATGCAACTCCTTTGCACGTGCAGCTCTCTTGCTTACCCTGCAGGATGCATGGGTAGGAGCTTGCCTGAGTAGCCTCTCCAGCCAAGAGGACACACCATGTACATCCTAGGCTGACTCTCCCAACCTGGCAGGGTTGTTTCCAAAGGGATGGGGGAGAGGGAGTGGTTTGAAGAACAAAGAAGGGATCCTGATGGGAGAAAGATCATTTTAGAAATTGTCTATAGGCCCGTGGGGGTTTGCTGCGGGGAACCAAAACTGTGTCCAATGTTTGGAAAAATAGAAAAAAGAAAAAAAAAATTAAAGTCAACAAGACAAAAAAAAGATAATTAGGAGGGATATGCAAAAAAACTTTAGACTTGGGTGTTATTTACCTAAAAATATGATAATGTACTGAGCAGTTATTAAGAATTTGTTGACTTAAGAGCTTTTAGAGATAAAACAAGCTGCCAATTTTGTTAATGTTCTAAAGTAAAATACAATTTTACTCAACTAAGGTGTCAAATGGTTACAGATTAATGTGTACTTTGTTGCTATTTAGCAGTATATAATATACATTAATTGGATAGTAAAAAGTTAGAATAAAAATTAAATTTGACCCAAACCAAACTTTGACTATAAAATTATTCAAAAGAATAAAAAACTATTACAATATTGACAGATGTTTCAAGTCAACAAAGCAAACACTGCTACTTTTATTAAACAATCCTGGTGCTTTTATATTCATGATACTATTATTAGTATTAAATGTACTAATGACTCCACTATAGTTACTAAAACTAAATTAAATTCCTCTGCCATCAAGTCAATTCTGGCTCATGGCAGCTGGCCATTAAGTTTTGCAGGCTGTAATTTTAACAGGTGGTGTGACTACTGAGCTACATCTTGTGAGTCTGAATTGCTGACCTTTACACTAAGCAGCCCAATACTTAACCTACTGAAGTACGTATCACATAACAGGCACTATACTATTGTTATGTGCCTTCGAGTCAGTTGAAACTCATAGTTACCCTATGTACATACAATAGCTCTGAGCCCTGCTCTATCTTGAGCCAATTTCATTGTCTCTGACACACCTATCCCCATTACCCTAGTCACTGAATCAATCCAGCTCATCCAGGGTCTTCCTCTCTTGCACTGTTCCTCCACCTTTTCAAGCATGATACTATATTATTATACTTGAAGGGGGGTCCGGTTGTCTAGTGATAAGAAGTTGCACTACAATCTCAAAGGCAAGCGGTTCAAATATACCACTTGCTCCCTACTTAGTGCAAGTTATTACTCCTGTTTTCGAAATAAGGGAAAAGGCTTAGAAACCTCAAATATACTAGTTATTTAAATACAAATATGTTTGATTTTAAAGTTTCTTTCACTTGCTTCACTGCTTGTCATGGCAATTAACTGCTCAATATGCTCAAATATATCCACCTTTCCTTTTTTCCTCTTCTGACTCCTTCACCACCACCCTCTTTCTCTAAATTCTACAGGAAGCCCTGTGATACAACAGAAATCCCCTTAGGGTTTTCTTGGCTAATCTTACGGAAGAGGAAGCTGATCACCAGGTCTTTTGGCTGCAGAACTGCTGGGTAAGTTCAAATTGTCAACCTTTTTCTTTAAGTAACAGCTGAGCACTTAATCATCATACTTCACATCTTTTGGGGGCCTAGTGGTAAAAAGTGTGTTGCAGGGGGGAGGGGTTTGTGTGGGGAGAAGGGTGCAACAATGAATGAATGGAATTCCAAAATCTCTGTAGATGTTCATTGAAATGAAAAATAAACAACCTAAATTAAAAAAAAAAAAAGAAGCCAACTATAGATGCTTATAAGTATCAAACAACCATTGATACATACTACACTATCATGGAAAGATACACTATGCTAACAGCGCCTCTGGGTTTATTATCATGAGTTAATTATTATTTTTGAAATTTGTATTTTCTGATTTACTGCTATTTCTGTTGAACATTTTGTTTTTAGGAAATTATCAAAGCAGCATCCCCTTTTGTACCAACGGGTCTATTAATTTGGATGCCCTAGAAGTGTCTAACTAGGAAAATTCTGTAGGTGCCAAATATTTGTGCTAATAAAGATTAAAAAAAAAAAAGTGTGTTGCAATCCCAAAGTCACACAGTTTAAATACACTTCTACAGAAGGCTAGGAAATCTCCCATGCAATTAAACTGCTTCTGAAAACCAGCTGGATGGTCAGCTAAGAATTGGTTCTGACTCAATGGGACACAACAATGTTGCTGTTGTTTTTATGTGCCGTCAAGTCGCTTGCGACTCATAGCGACCCTATGTACAACAGTCCTAAACTCCGCTCTGTCCTGTGCCAATCGCACTGTCCCTGACATTCCCATCCCAATTATCCCCGTCACTGAATCAATCCACCTCATAGAGGGCTCCCCTCCTGCGCCGTCCCTCCACCCTCCCAAGCATGATGTCCTTCTCCAAGGACCGGTCTCTCCTCACAATATGTCCAAAGTATGTTAGACGGAGCCTCAGAATCCTTGCCTCCAAGGAGCCACCCGGTTTAACCCTTTCCAGGATGAATCTGTTTGTTTTCCTAGCAGTCCATGGTATTCTCAATACTCTTCTCCAGCACCACAATAGTAGTACTAAAACCATAGGTTTATTACAGTGATAACACTCTAAACAAAAATTTTATTGTTCCCTCACCCTTCCCTAAAGAGATTATCAATAAAACACGCAAGTTATTAATTAAAAACCACACATAACAGGTTCTTTTGTAATTACTTACCTTGGGAGGAAATTTTATGTCTATATTAACATCACTACTTTTCAGAGCAAACTTAGTCAGTGATGAGCCATATAACCTAAGTGAACATTCTGGAATAAAGAAAAAAACATCAGTGCATAAAACACAAAAAGTCTACTGCCAAAAAGTCATTTAGCTGATTCTGACTCATATAACCCTAAAGCCAAACAAATCAAACTGATCTGCTTCAAGTCAATCACAACTCATGACCACCATCCCCTCCAAGGCCATAAACCTTCATGGAAGGAGACACCGTCTATTTTTCCCCCCACAGAGTAACTGGTGGATTTGAACTACAAACCTCTTGGTTATCAGCTAAACACATTATATAATTCTGTACTATACTACCACTGCTCTCCAGTAAACTCGCAGGACAGAGTAAAACTCCCCCCAGGGTTTCCAAGGCTACAAATCTTTACAGAAGTAGAGCATCACATATTTTTTCCTAAGAGAGGATGGTGAGTTCATCAACTTTAATCTTTTGATTAGTAGATGAGTGCTTTATTACTACACCACCAAACCTCTTTAAAACATACATACAAAAATCAGCATACATAAAATTTTAAAACACTGGCAGGGAAACGGCATATACTTTGGTTTAATGCCTTCTGTTCCTAATACAATGATTATAAAAGAATGATGCTCTTTCTGACAATTTTAAAATAACAAAAATATCTCTCAGACTACATACAACTTCATAAAAGTTCAGAGTAGAAATAAAATTTTAGTTCATTTGAGGATGACTGAGAGTATGCTTAGTATTCAAGATAGAATAGAAAATACACTAAAATGACAATAGCTATATGCCACAACTACTTTTATTTTCAAATGTAAGAGAGAGTGTTTTTGAGTAAAGAAGACCTCCAGGAGTCAATGTCAACGCTATTTAAAAATATAAAACAGTATGACAAGCAGACCATGGGTCGGGGGAAGAGAAGGAGACAAAGGAAAATGTGCAACAATTGATGAATTTTTTTTTTTTTTAGAAAAACACCAAAAATATAAAACAAAACTAATTACTTGATACTGTAAACCTAAAACTAAAAAAATTTAAAATTCTATAGCCATCAAAAGTTTATGGATATGACCAATAATGCGTCAATGACATTTTTTTCATTGTATTACATGTGTTAATTTAAAATTACAAAAGAAAAATTTTAGAAGGATCTAACTTGCCAGTGGGCAAACTGAAAAACAATATAGGTAGGGCTGATCAGTTTAGTAGCTCCGTGTTTTATAAATTTCTACTTTAAATAAGCTTATAAAACATTGGAAAGTCATTAAAATGATTGAAAGAATCAAATATTCATTTCTACTTTTAAACAGTAACTATTTTATAAATAATTTCAATTACCATTAAATGTATTTTACGAAGATAAAATACTACAAAAATAAAAAAGAACTATTTTTTTTCCTTTCACTCAAATGTCTGATTTATATTCATATAGGCACTCAAAATGAATATTATCAATCTCTATCAACTGACTAAAATCCCTTTTGTGGTAAGAAATTTAACAGTCTAATTTAGGACATATACTCATAAAATAAAAGCAAAATGATGGAGGCTAAATAGTCCTTACATACATGTATAAAATAAAAGCTGAATTCAACTTTTACTGTAGAAAACAAAAAATTTTCAATAAAAACAGAAATCCTACCTTCATAGTAGCTATTCATATTATTTTTTCCCAAATATCAGGCACTAGAATTCTATTCAGTGACTGGTTGGTCAAGAAATTCTTTTCAAAATCTGAATACCAAAATATTATTCTATAGGGTCATTTGCTTATTATCAAAATTATGTTGTTGTTGTTGTTATGTGCCATCGAGTCGTTTTCGATAACATCAAAATTATAGTATGCAAAAATCCTAAATTTGCTTTTTAAAAAATATTCCCCAAAACCTTTTCATGTACCCATATATCAATCTACTTTTCATATCGAGAAAAAAAGAAAAACATTAAGAAACTTGACCTAAGTTCAAAAAGAAAGAAGAATTTAGAGATTAAAAAAAAATGAAACAGGAAATATATTTGTACCTGGTAAACATGCTGTTATAACCTTTGACATTTCCTTCACAATTTCCTCCCGGACTCTCAAGTCATCATCTGTTATTCCTTGTTCTTTTGCTAATTCAGTAACTGCAACACTTAAAGCAGCCAAGTGGACAGGGGAAGGAGGTGGCAGAGAACGAAGCTCACTTTCTTCCTGCTTTTCCTATTAGCATAATATTTAACAACAATAATCATGAAAATAATTTTTCTATCTTCAAGTTTGTATATTTAGGAGAACAGAAATATGTAAACTCAAATATTCAGAGAGCACCTTTTATATGCAAGATATGAGATATCTAGGATCCAGAATGAACAAAAATGACCAAGATCCCCTTCCTTGATGAAACAGGACTAAAGGGAGGCTACATCAAAGTCACACCACCAAATACAAAACTTAGCTGATAATTTTGTTACAACAAACTGTGTAAAGTGTAATAGAAGATCTTGAATTTTCTCTGACCAAAATATGCATAACGGGTCAAAAAGTTACAAGAAAGCATTACAGGCTTTATCATCACATTTGATTAGATTGCCTATCATTTATAATTAATTGATTCCTATTCATTATCTAACACTAGGTAAAATGGATTAATTTTTTAAAAAGTCTATTCTGCTAAAAATTTCAAAAGCACTTTAAACACATTACAAACGATGTTACATATGCAGTCACTTTTAAAATGAATTTATTTTTCTGATTCTAATATAATGCTAACAGCAAAAACCATATAAAACATAAAAGATCAAACATAAACACTTATCATCTTACTCCAAAATTTCTTTAATTTTCCAACAATGTTGGGTCCACACAGTTTCTTTCATTTAATAATACAGCATAGGTAGATATTAGCATCACATTTAGTGAGGAAAGATTTCTACTATCTCAAGACATGGAATTCCATCTAGATTATAGTAATCCAAAGTAGTTGATCCTTTCCTATACATAAACAATGAATTTGGTAAATTTCAAATTTTATTTACTTTATCATATTCAAACATAATATGGATTTCCAAAAGAACAAACAAATCTGTTTTGAAAGTGCAGTCAGAGCGCTCCTTAGAAACAAGGATGGTAAGTAAGACTTTCTCTCACATATTTGGGGCATGCTATCAGGAGATAACATGTTCTTTTTCATGGAAAAAGAAATCATTCTTATAAAAACAGAGGGTTAGCAAAAAAAGATCATCAAAAAGACAGAATGATGCAGTGACTTAAACAATATCCTTCTGCACAGTGAAGAGTGTGAAGAGAGTGCAAGATCAGAGTTCTACTCTGGTGTACGTAGGGCCACTATGAGTCAGAGCCAACTCAACGACCCCTAATACCTGATGACATCACTACAGAATCAGCAAACATGGAAGAGGAAGATTTCAATTTTAGAATGGTCTGTGGCTACTTCTGGAATTATTTATTATAATCTACGTTTTGGATGGAAATTTTAAGTTTCCACAACTATTACATTTTAAAGATTCACTCAGGAAATTAAGAGCAATGTATTTTTTTAAATGAGACAAGATTGTAGTATAATAAAATAATATTCATAAAGAAAATGCTCTGAACTGTAATATTAGATTGTCATGGAATAAGAACATAAAAGATCAACAAGAAACACTCTATTAATTAACCTATCTTTTTGTTAGGACACTGTTCTCATTTGTATTCTCATAGTTTACTGTCATAAATATGATCAACGAAATCTCTGCCTTCATGTAACTTACTTTCTAACTAGAAGAAACAAACAAGAGGCACATAACATTGTATCAGACAACAGTAGGAGAAAATAAAACAGGGTAAGGAGTTACACAGTGATGAGGGAGCAGAGTTCTTCAGCATAGAGTAGGTAATAAAGGTCACTGGTACTAAAAAATGCTCAAGCAGAAATCTAAGTGGAGTAAATGAGAGAAACATTTCAGCCTCTCACAGGGAAGACCATTCTATAAAGAGAAAATACTAATTTCAAAGATGGAAGCAAGAGAAATGTGTCTAATGCTATTTTCAGAGTACTGTGTGGTTGGAACTAAGGTTGCAGAGGTTGATAATAACAAAAAATTAGTTATATAGTAACCTAAGTGTAAAAACCAATAACCATCCTTAGAAGCTGAAAAAAAAATTAGTTATAAGTCAAATCATGTATGAACTTACAAAGCTTGGGAATGATGTAGAACTTTATTCTAGGTGGAGATGCCACTGGAGGTTATGAGTAGCAAGTAACATTTTAGAAGAATAATGAGGCGGGGGGGAAAGTAATGACTGATAAAGAAAAAGGAGTCCTAGGTGCAATGTGATAGAGGGAGCAATGGTGGCATAGTCCACTGGGAGCTGCACTGTTCACCCAAAGGTGCCACTTCTCTGGTTGTTGAATTAACCAGTAGCTCCGAGAGAGAAAATGGGACATGTCCATGCAATTTATAGCTCCTCACCCCAAAGCCTACTGGAGGATCAGGTATGACTTGGCTCAAACTTGATGGCAATGAATTCTGAGATATTGTGTAGAGGCTCAACTGTTAGTTTACTAACCAAATGTCCAAATCCACCAAATGTCACTCTATGAAAGCAAGAAGTGGCTTCTGTCCATTAAGATTTATAGCCTCTGAAATAGGTTGTAATGAGTTAGTGAGTTTAGTCAAATGGAGAAAATACAAGGACAGATGGACAGAAATCAAATGAGAAATGCTGTTTAGATAAAGTAAAAAAAAAAAAAAGACTAAAACAGAAAAAGAAGAATGTGTGAAAAAATGAATAAAGGTGAAAAATACAACATTTTGAAGGTAAAGGCTAAAGGATCTGCTAATGGTTTGACTGTGAATTGTAAAATAAACAGATATATCAAGGATAACTCCAACGTATTTATCTTGAGTAACTACTGAATGGTGGTGCTCTTTACTGAGTTGAGGCTAATTTGAGAAATATTTAGGTTAGGAAAGCTTGTCTAAAAGACAAAAAAAGCCTAATACTGCTTCTAGTCTTTTTACTTTTATTACATTCTCTATAAAGCTATAAGCTACTCCCTAATTCCCAAATAAGATGAGGTACCATCTTTTAAAAAGGAAAAGAAATTGTTATAGTTTATCTCCTTACGCTCTCTTTTAATCATTCCATTCAATTCACCAACATTTCTGATAGAAACATACTTAGAAATCAGTATTCAAATATTGCATGTGCAACTGAAACTCCAGGTCTTTGCTCATACTCCTTATGCCTACAGAAGGGGCTTGACAGTTCTTCCTTATAACTCCATTTGGTGAAACTCTTAACCATCCTTCAAGAGTAACTTAAACATCAAATATTCAGAGAAGTCTTCCACAATCTGTCCCTTTTCAAAATAATGAAAGGCGTTTTAGTGGTTTTTCAAAAGGAGGAATTCTGGCAGCCTAGTGGCAAGATGCTGCTCTGAAATCCCGAAGGCACACAGTTCAAATTCATCAGCTGCTCGATGGAATCTCCCCCTGTGTGATTAACAGCCTCTGAAAACCCACTGGAGGGTCAATTATGGGTTGGTTTCGACTTGACAGTACACAATAACAAAAATACTTCTACCTATATCCTGAATTCTATATATCTTCATTTCTCAAGTAATCAACACTTCTCTGGATGACTGAAGATTTTGCCTATAGCATACTCAGTATTGTAACTCAAAGCTTGAATGTGTTTTTCAGTTCCATCAACTTGAGAAAGGCCAACTGAGTTCTTTATTTTCTCCAATTCTAGATCTTTGCACATTCCATTACAATACTTTTCTTTGTATTCTCAAGCTGCCCTTTGACATCTTCTGTTCATTTCTTTTACTTCAGCACCTTTCCCCTATGTTTTTGCCTCTCAATGCTTTAGTGCAACATTAGAATCTCTTCTATTATATATTTTTGTTTTTTCTTCCTTTTCTATCTTTGTAACAACTTTTCTCTCTTCATGGTATACTGTATCTTCTGATATTCCACAAGTGGTCTTTGATCATTCGTGTCCATTGCCTTAAACTCATTATTGAAAATATTTTTAAATTAAGGTGAGATAGACCCAAGGTTTTATTTTGATTCTTGTGGACTATTTATATTTTCTTCAATTTAAACTTGCACATGAATAATTATGAGTAATTCCATAATCCTCACCTGTTCTTCTTTTGACAGCCAATACTGAGCTTCTCCAAATATTTTTTTCAGATATAGTCAATCTGATTCTTGTGCAGTCTATCAGGTGAAGTCCATGTGTACAGTAGGCTCTGGTGTTTCTTAAAAATAGTATTTGAGATGAATAAATCATTGAATGTACAAAATTGAACCACTCAATGTCCAGATTAACTTCTGTCTCCAAGTCCATAATTTCAAACTATCATTCCTTCTACTTTGTTTTCAACATTTACATTCCAGTCACCAATTACCTTTAATGCATCTTGATTGCAAGTTTTGTCAATTTCAGACTGCAAAGATCATGGAATTCCACAATTTCGCAATACAACTAATAGCATGTTATCTATTTTTAAAGATACTGTAAGTGGAAGGGCATACGCCAGGGATGTGTTCTGTCTCCATACCTTTCCAACCTGTATGCAGAACAGATTATCTGGGATGCTGGGCTCTATGAGGAGAAGTGTGGTGTCAGGATTGGTGGAAGATTCATGAACAATCATCAACAATCTGTGTTATGCAGATGATGACACAACCCTGCTTGCTGAGACTGAGGAGGACCTGAAGCACTTGCTACAGAGGGTCAAGGACTACAGCCTCCAATATGGATTGAGGCTCAATGTCAAGAAGACAGAGATTCTTACTACTGGACCAACTGGCAGCATCAGGATGGATGGTGAAAAGACTGAGACTGTTCACAGCTTTAGTTTGCTTGGCTCCACCGTCAACACTATCAGCACCAGTAGCCAGAAAATTAAAAGACGTATTGTCAAGGGAAAGTCTGCTGTTAGGAACCTCTCCAAAGTACTGAAGAGCAATGGTGTCTCTCTGGAAAATAAGGTGCGTCTGATACAGGCCACGGTCTTTGCTATCACTTACTATGCATCAGAGAGTTGGACAGTGATTAAGGAGGATAGAGAGAGAATTGATGCCTTTGAGCTTTGGTGCTGGAAAAGAGTATTGAGGGTACCATGGACTGCTAAGAAAACAAACAGATTCATCCTGGAAAGGGTTAAACCGGGCTGCTCCTTGGAGGCAAGGATTCTGAGGCTCCGTCTAACATACTTTGGACATGTTGTAAGGAGGGAGAGGTCCTTGGAGAGGGACATCATGCTTGGGAAGGTAGAGGGACAGCGCAGGAGGGGAAGGCCCTCTACGAGGTGGACTGATTCAGTGACTGAGGTAATTGGGATGGGTGTTATCGGAGACAGTGCGATAGGCACAGGACAGAGCAGAGTTTAGGGCTGTTGTACATAGGGTCACTATGAGTGGCAAGCGACTCAACGGCACATAACAACAACAACAACAAATGATGTTAAGTATTTTTGTAACAATCACAAGATAAAACCTGAAATTAAATCTGGGTTTAGCTTTAAACCTTTCCGCTTCCACGTATGTCACTGACTAAAACCTACTGCTAAGGCGTTTAGAAAGCTATGTGAGTTACAGACTCACAAAACCCACTTGGTGGTCAGATATGAGGCAATTTTGATTCAACGACAATGAGTTTGTGATATATACTGTGTAACTGGCAACAAGTAAATCAATGAATGCAATTATGATAGAAAAGAATACACTTTATGCCACTTATACTCATGAAATACAAATGAATCAAATAATTACACCAATTCAAACTCTCACAAATGGATCAATAAGCAACATCAAGACTAATGGAGAAATAGTCAAATCAAATTCTGTAACTGCATTAGAATATTGGCAGCCAAGGGCCTCTTTACAGTGCTACAGAACCAAGATGTCACTTTAAAGACCAAGGAGAATGTGCACCAAGTCATGGATAATTGTCTAATATACATGCTAAAGTTGGAAATAAATAAGGAAGGTCAAAGAATTTATGTCTTTTAAATGTGGAGTTGCAGAATATTAAACATACCATAGACAATCAAAAAGAATAATCTGTCTTGGAGGAAGTGCAGTGAGTGTATGCCTTAGAAGTAAGGATGGTCAAACTTCATCTCGCATACTTTGGCCATGTTGTCAGGACGGGTTAGTCCCTGGGGAAAAAACATTATGCTTGGAAGAGCAGAGGGCCAGCAAAAGAGAAGAAGACCCTCAAGGCGTTGGCCACCCCCAGTGGCTGTAACAATGAGATGTTGTGAAGATAGTGCACGCCTCAGTTGAGTTTTACTCTGTTGTACATTGGGCTGTGCTAAGTTGGACCAGACTCAATGGCACTCAACAAGAACATTCAACCTGTATAGTAAACAGATCACCTTAGAAGCTGGACTACACAGTGAGGAATGTACCATCAAAACTCATTAACATTCTACACTATGCAAAGAATACAATACTTGCTGAAAGAAAAGAGGATTTGGAGTACTTACTGATGAGGATCAAAGACAAAAGAGTACACTTTAACATAACAAAATCAAACCCATTGCCATTTAGTCAATTCCTACTCATGACAATCCTCTACAACATTACTAAGTTTGCAAATCTTTGTAAGAGGAGACTATAAATCATGTTTAGTAAATCTAAACCATTGCTCAGTTAGCAGTCCAATATAAATGCACTATGCCACGAGGGGATCCTTATCAACAACTGAACTATTAAGTAACATGATGGTAAGTGGAGAAAATTCTGAAGTTTTCAAAAATTATTTTACTGGATGGCTATAGGAGCAGTTGTCAAGAAATCAAATTACAAATTACACTAGGTTAATAGCCTAGTATGTTGATGTTCATATAAAGATTCTTACCATTGAACTGATATGCAACATCATGAAAGATGAAGAGAAGAATGAAACTGTCAACAATTTCATCTTACTTGAATCCACAATTAACACCCCTTGGTACCAGCAGTCAGGAAATCAGGAGACATACTGCACTGGGAAAGTCTGCAGTTAGGGACATCTCCAAATTATTGAGGAGTAATAATGTTAGTTCAAGGGTTAAGGTGTGTCTGATTCAGGCCATGGTCTTTCTGATCACTGGCTATGCATCTAAGAGCTGTACAACGGATAAGGATGACAGAAGAATTGATGCCTTTGAGCTCTGGTATTAGAGAAGAGTGCTGGACATCTTATTGAATGACAAAAGAATAAACAACTACGTCCTGGAGAGAGTGCAGCTAGAGTGCTCTCTGGAAGCAAAGATGATGAGGTTTCACCTCACATACTCTGGGCATGTTGCTAGGAGGAGCTATTTCTTGGAGAGGGACAGGATGCTTAGAATGGTAGAGGGTCGGTGAAGGAAAGGAAGATCTCAACCAGATGGATTGGTGTGGTGATTGCCACAATGGGCTCTAATGTTGTCAGGAAGTATGAGGATGGGACCAGATAGGACAGGGTTCGATCTGTTGTCCATAAGGAAGGTATGGCTCATACTTGGCTCAATGGCAACTAACAACAACAAAACTATATAAATCTGTTACAAAAGACTTCTTTCAATTGTTAAAATATGAAGATGACATTTTAAAAAGTATGGTATAGACAATCCAAGCTGTAGTATTTGTCAACTGGTCCATATGCATGGAGAAAATGAATAAAAAATAACAAAGATCAAAGACTGATGACTTTGAATCACAGTGTTGGCAAAGAATATTGAATATGTCATGGACAGCCAGAAAAAAGGATACACCTGTCTTGGAAGGAGTATAGCGAAAATTCTTCTAAAAGCAAGGTCGGCAAGACTTGGTATCATGTACTTTGGGCATTTTATGAGGAGGGTTCAAGGTTCAGGTCTGGAGCAAGACTAACTGTTCAGGTTACCTATAGGAAAGGGAGCAAACCCAGTAGGACATGCTTCTATGGAAACTGATTCCTCTACATGCTGAAGGTACACAAGATGGAGAGTGACCAGCCTCGCTTCTAAAGAGCACCCTGGCTACACTTCTTCCAAGACAGATTTGTTTGTCCTTCTGGCAGTCTGTGGGATAGTCAATATTCTTCTCCAACACAACTCAAATGTATCAATTCTTCTTTGGCCTTATAGGTTAACACTGTTTAGGAGGCTGAAGTTCAAATCCCTGGAGCCAGTTCCAGGGAAAAACTTTCTCCCTGTGTCTTCTGTTGCAAGGAGTTTCCAGGAGCAGAAGCCTGGATCCAAAGGGTGGGCTCCATTCTCTACTCTTCTTTCTTGGCAATACCTAGGGTCCCTCCTCTCTACTCATTTTCCTTTTTTTTTTCCTTCTCCTTTTCCGTCGGGCAAGGACTCAGACCCACAAGGTCTATTACAGTGATTTGGAAATGCAAGCAGTCTCTCTGATATTCCACGAAAACATTTTCTTTGGAATCAGAGAGTTCAATGTTCAGCAACCTCTGTCATGGAAGATGAAATAATATTCTTGTTTGCTTTTCTCCTCATTTTGTGCAGAGTTGCCACAAATCTTCCATTTGTAAAAAGTCCGCCCCTGCAAAGCTCCAGAAAGTGAAGCACTTTCAAAGAAGGCTGGCCTGTGTCTCTCATGTCACTGTCCTCTCCATGAGTGTTTGCAGTGATGGGGCCTTCAGCTCACTCTATAAAGAGGGATTAGCCCAACCATGTTCAGGATACATTTCCCTAAACCTGACCTTCTGACTCCATCCATGTGCTGTTCCAACTTATGGGCCACTTCCACAGGGCTGTTGGGATTATCTTTTGATTTCTTGACTACTTGTACCAAGAATGTAAACTGTGGATCAACCCAAGAGATTCTTATCTTTTCCCGTTACCCTTCCCAAGAAATGTGACCCAATAGGATCTGGAAATTATCAAACTCTATCACTAATACATTTTCAGAGTGCTGAGGGTGCCATGGCCTGCTAAGAAAACAAACAGATTCATCCTGGAGAGGGTTAAACCAGGCTGCTCCTTGGAGTCAAGGATTCTGAGGCTTCATCTGACATACTTTGGTCATGTTGTAAGGAGGGATCAGTCCTTGGAGAGGGACATCATGCTTGGGAGGGTGGAGGGCAGGCGCAGAAGGGGAAGGCCCTCTGGGAGATGGATTGATTTGGTGACTGGGGCAATCGGGATGAGTGTGTCCAAGACAGTGAGATTGGCACAGGACAGAGCAGAGTTTAGAGCTGTTGTATATAGGGTCGCTATGAGTCGCAAGCGACTTGACGGCACGTAACAACAACAACAATAACAATCACTAATATCACATATAAGTAAAATCTTGTGAGGATTAAGCAGAGAATGACCAAGAATTAGGCAAAATTTAGAAGAGGCCAGAGCATGTTGATCTGAGAAGAAAGATCTTGGTTAAAAGTGAAGAATACTAGAAGGATGTTTGCATTTTATTGACTATGCAAAGACATTTGACTGCATAGATTATAACAAATAATAGCTAATACGGGTAAGATTGGAAATCCCAGAACACTCTGTTGTGCTCACGTGAAATCTACACTTAAACCAAGAAGCAGTTTGCCAACAGAGTTTAAAATCAAGGAAAGTGTGTGGCAGGGCTGTATTTTTTCTCCTTATCTATTCAATTTATATTTTCAGCAAATTATTTGAGGAACTGGACTTTAAAAAGAAGAATGAATAGAGTATCAAGACTGAAAGAAGCCTCTTCAACCAGCATGACACAACTCTATGTGCCAAAAACAAAGAAGAAACGTTTGCTGTAGATCAAAGATAACCACCATTAATATGGATTACATCTTAACATCAAGAAGACAAAAATCTTCCCCAATAAGTCAACAGTCAACATACTGAGAGATAGCTAAAGACCAAAGTGGTCACAGTTTCAGCCATTACTGCTTGAAGCTCTTCTGTTCCTTTTTTCTCCTTCTGGTATTGCCATTATGCAATCATTACATTTAGTAACTGTTTCACAGTTCGTATTCTTTTTTTAAAAAAATTTTGTTATCTTGATCTTTGCTTTTCAGTTTTCAACTCACCTAACTTCAAACTCACTGACTATTTCCTTGGGCATGTATAATCTATTGATGAAGCCTTCAAAAGTATTCTTCATTTTTGTTACATTAATTTTTCTTTCTTTTTTTAAGTTTAATCTTTTTTATATGACTTGTTTTTATCTATGGTCTTCTATTTTTACTAGCTATTGTTGTTATGTGCCAGTAAAATCAGAAATGACTCACAGGTCCTCCAACAGATTTTTCACAAGCAGTAAATCACAAGGGAGGAGATGTCTGTCTTTCTCGTGTGGAACAGGTAGCTGGTGGAACTGAATTACATGCCTTTGAGTTGGAAGAGCAGTTCCTTACTACCAGAGCTCCCTTTTCCAATCGAGCCTTGTGTGTGTGTACATACACATACACATGATAGATAGATAGACAGATATAGATATATAGTATCATCCCCACTATCCACTGCAGTCAAGTATATTCCAACGGACAGTGACCCTCCACTGGGTTACAAGGGCTGTGAATCTTTACAGGAGAAACTGGTCCTCTTTCTCTCAGGAATTAGAACTGCTGGTCAGTTTTATGCATACGTGCTAGTAAACAGCCTAACATACTAACCAGTATGACACAGGATGCTACATAATAATCACAGTCGCTTTAAATTCACAATATAATATTTCCAAGATCATTCCTATATATGACTCTGGTTCTAATGCTTCATTTATATCTTCAGACTGTGGATGCCTTATAATTTTTTATTGGAAGCAAAATTTGGAGGATCAGCGTTTTGAGGGTTTTTTGTTTTGTTTTGTTTTGCTTTGGTTTTTTTTTTAAAAAACAAACCCACAACAAAAATAGGCCACTGTTATGTTTCGTTTATCTGGTTTAGAAGTTACCTCACTGCCATTGAGTCAGACCTGATTCAGAGCTAACCCTTGATTATGTTTTTAAGGCGGTAAATCACAGAGGAGGTAACTGGTCATTGTTCTTGCAAGAAATGGCTGGTTGATTTGACTAGCCAGAGAGGGCTAACTTTTGGGTTTGCAGGACAATCCTTATGGACAATGTCACCAGAGTTCCCTGGTGGTGGTGGTGGTGGTGTCATTAGGTGCTGCCAAGTTGACTACAACTCGCAGCAACTCCATGAACAACATATCTGAACCTTGTGTTATTATTCTGTGCCATGCTCAAGCCCACTGTTACAGTAACTATCAATCCATCTTGTTGAGGGTTGGCCTCTGTTTTCACTGATTCTCGATCTTTCATGGAATAATGTCTTTTTCCAAATACTGGTCCCTCCTGGTAAGATGCCCAAAATATGTAGATAAAGTTTAACCATCCATGACTCTATTTGCTGTAACTGTAGTATCAGAGTCTAATGCCCATTTTTGTCTCCCATGTTGTCTTTGAATTTCCCTAAACATTGTTTCTTAAATAAGCTGCTATTCCATCATTACCCAGTAGCCTTATTGACATAATGGTAAAGTGGATGATGAGGGGAAATAAAGTCCTATGATTAGGTCTTCTAGTAAGTTTGTGTTCCTCAGCTGTGCCCTTCACAGGTGCTTCTCAATTTTATTCCATTTAGCTGAGCCAGTAGTCTAAAGGGATTTGAACTGGATATTTCCATTCTCCTTTGTTACTTAAGTTTGGATAAAATCCAAGTTGGTCAGGTTCTGGTAACATAATTTATTCTGACGTCAAGAATTGTTAAGAGTGGGCTCTAGAAGTATTCAAAAATTATTACTTTTTCCCTGACAATGCCAGAAAAAGGATATTTTATCTTCAATATTCAGTGAGAATTCGGAGCACTTCTGGAGGTAAAACTCATGAACCTTTAAAGGTTCCTTTCAATAGTTTCCATTCTGTTTTCCCCTCCCCTCCAGAGTTTTACACTCTCAAGCTCGCCGACACTGAGCCCCTAGTAATTTGTCAATTACAGGTAAAAGTGTTCCTACCTGTACTGGGCAATGGCTCCAGCTGTAGGCTTCTGCTCCGTTCCCAGTAAGTTGTATTTGCCTGTCTGTTTCTCCAGTTTTCAAGGCAGCACTTTGCCCTGTGACCTCAATTATCTAATGGATCTAAGAAGAGTTATTGATTTTCAGTGTGTAGACCTTTTTTCTTATTGTGAAGAAGGGAGTGTCAACTTCTAAGCTCTTTACTGTCAGTCCAGAATATGAAAAGTCTCTTACCAATTGGTGGATTTTTCTCCTTGTCATGGGTTTTATTTCCTTGTAAACCTGATAATCTTTGACTGAATACCAGAAATGTGAGGTTTATTGGTGCTGATGTTATTTTCCCATTTCTACAAATAAAACAGTCATAATGACTTGTTCTGGAAATACCTGGGAATGGTGATCATTCTTAAGTCTTGCCTTTAAATTGTTTTAGAGGGTCACAATTACTTTAGGGCTCCTGAGATTCTCAGATCCTCCAGAAAACTCTATCCAGTGTCATTGGAAGTATTACACTTTCAAAAATGGAAGATGAAAAAGTGCTTGTTCCAGATACTTGTGAGCATCAAGAACAACTCTCTCAAATTGCCTAGGCTGCTTCTTTCCCTGGCTTCATGCAGCTTCCAAACATGCCTAATCCAATCAGTATTCTGGTGAACTTTTGTAAAACAGTCCCCCACAGAACTCTGCAATTCTCTTTACAGTTATTTCTTCTATATTCTCTCCAAGAATTCTAGCTGCTTAGGACTGTCTCTTCAAATCTAGGATTCCCTTAAGTTACTCTTCCTGTTATAAATCCTAGAAATTCTCTCAAATGAAGACAATAATTAGATTCACTTCATCTTTTTTAATTTCTCAGGAATCACTATTGTTCATTGCCAAATGTCTAGTATTTATTCTTTTCTGTTTTCTTGTATGTTGTTTATTTTCAAGCTGAAGAAAAATTTGGTTCCTATTATTCTAACATCATCATCATCAAAAAACCCCTGTATAGCTACATCTATCTAACCATCAATGTGACAGATATTGTCATAAGCAATATGCAAACAAAAGTAAAGAAGAAAATAAGCTGTCCTCTATTAGATATTAAAGTCTAGAAAGAGAGGAAGGCAGATATTTATAATATAGTGTACTAAAATTTCTGATCAAGGTATGTGAAAGATGCTGGAACACAAAGAAAAGATTTTAAGCCTAGGTTTTTCGGGAGGGGAAAAAAGCAAGGAAGCATTTCTTAAAGAAGACATGTAAGTTGAGACTTCCAGGTAAGCAAGAGGTTATTACATAATATTAATGTCATTTTAAATTTTTATATTTTTATATAGCTTTTATTTAAAAAAAATCATTACATCCCAAACACCAAGGGCCTGCATATTCCTGAGTTCTCCAGCTTCATCCTACACTATTTTTCAACAGCATTTTTCTTAACAATCACATCAGATTCTTTGAGTTCTTCCTGAATAGAATCTTTATTCATTATGGTGCCTTTTTTTAAAATGTTTTTCATTTTTAAGCTGTTAAGATTTGCACCTTTCTGTTTCTTTAACTGCTACTTCAAGTTTTAAATTAAATGTGTTACGTTCTCTGCCCTACACCAAGTAAAATAACTTTGTACATTATTTGAGCACATTCTTTAGTTAGACTCTTCATACTCAAACCCTTATTGAATATATACCTTCACTAATATTCTAGAATCTCTAAGGGCAGGGACCAAGACTATCTTATTCACTGTTGTCTTTGTACTACTACATAAAACTCAGTAAGTATCAGCTAAACTGATTAAATCAGTCAACTTTAAATTCAGAAAATAAGTCCTCATTCTTCAGGATGAGCAAATTGGTCTCAGAGAAGGTTCCCTTCCTGTCCAACTGAAATAAGAAAAGCAATCATAATTTTCAAGGTTATCACCTCAGTAATTAAAAATGGAAGAGTACTTAATTTTTAAGTTTTGTAAATAGAAAAAACTGATATCACTATTCTAAAGTTAAATTAAAAATTTAGAAATAACTTACCAGAATGTTTTTCTTATGTCGTTTTTCTTTTATATGTTTATGAGCTCCCTGTATGTTTTCAATATGAATTAAACAAAGTTTGCATAGATACCGGCAATTGGTATATTCTGGCGAGCGCTGGAGAAAGGTTTAAAAAAAAATTTTTTTGTGTTGGTTTTTAAAAGAAAATAATTATTAGCTATATAATATAAAGACAAAATTACACTAATATAAGAAATAAGCAACAAAGAAACAAAAAGATTAAGTTTTAATAAGCAAATTAGTATTTACCAAAGGGTTGATAAAGTCGATTATATACTGACTATAAATAACGTGTTTGTTATATAACCAATTGAGGCTTAACCCAGCATACGATAAAAAAGTTTCATTATTTTATTGTCTATTCCAATAGTCCCAATATTGAGTTCCCAAATTATTGTAAATTGATTGTTGTAAAAAAGAAAATCTTTACTCTCAAGTGATTTCAGAAGAATAAATCACAAGTATCAAAGATAATTCAAGAAGCTGAATTCACAAAACACTAAATAACTATAATCAGGAAAAGTGAATGGAAAATTTCTTGAAGTAACTACTCTGATGGGAACAAAAATTCTAACAAGTTACAATTTCAGTCACAGTGCGTTACTGATCTTTTTTTCTGATTTTTATATATTCTCTAACTAGTAACAAAACTTACTACTGAGTGCTTGTCAAATACTAGATTACTATGACAGATCATCTACATATGATAGCCTAGTTGGTAAGGAATTATGCTCTTAACCCAAAAGCAGGCACTTCAAATCCACTAGCTGATCTGTGGAAGAAAGATGGGCAATCTCCTTGCATGTGACTTATAGCCTCTAGAAAACTGCTGAAGGGTCAGCTGAGTTGGTTCTAACTTGATGGCAAATGAAAGAGAAAGAAATAATCATCTAACTGGAGTTTTGGTGGTACAATGGTTAAAGTGCTCAGCTAACTAAAATAAAAGGGCCATGTTAGCCCACCAAACACTCCACAGGAGAAAGACATGGCAGTTTGTGCCTGTAAAAATTACAGACTAGATAACCGTACAGGGACAGTTCTATTTTGTCCTCCAAAAAACTCAATCATCAAGTCAATTCCAACTCATAGCAACCACTGGTTTTTAAGCTGTAAATCTTTTGAAGATTTATAGGAGACTATCTTTATCCCTTAGAGAAGAGCTAATGGATCCAACCACCAAAGATGTAGCCTTTTGGTTAGCAGAACAACAGTCTACAGACTACACCACCAGAATTTCTTATAGGAACAGTACGAGTTAGAACCAACTCAACAGCACACAATATATTAATTCAATGAGAACATTATTTGCTTATAAACAAAAAAACCAAAAGCTCAGAGGAACTTTTAACTTTTGCAAGGTTACACAATAATTAAGTAAAAGGTGTTGAATTTAAATATAATCTTGTCTGAATCATAAATCAATGTTCTATTAGGCTCAGTGAACTCACTGAGTCCCATAAGGACAAATACTGTATAAAAACCATTATTGTAGAATGAGCATGACGATACAAGGGGTGGGAGGGTGGAAACAGAAGAGTGAGGATGGGGGGGATTTAATCATGGGGCCGCATAATTTGATGGGTGGGGGTTAGGGAAATGGGAAGGAATTGGTGTAGGAAACAATGTATTAAAATTTTATAAATAAACTAGTATAATAAAAAAATAAACCAGTGCTCCATTAAGAAAAAAAAGTACAACAAAAAGTTATAAAAGTACAATACAGAGTGAGTTTTGAAGCCATTTCTAATGTCTTACAGTAACATTTCAGCAGTACGTAACTTTTACTCCAGATTCCTGTTTAATAGACTGCGGCTCTTGACAAAAATTATCTCACCTCACAATTTTATATATGACCATATGATCTTATTTAAATGAGAAATGTGCTCCGAATTCAGGAACAGTTTTATCACAGAGTAAAAAGAAATAGTTACCATTTATAGTGGCCAGTATCCTTACAGCAACCATCTAAAAATTCTATATTTGATTGGCAAAGGATCTAAATCTTGGCAAAAATTTCACCAAGGTAACAATTCTGTTAAAAATTTTCACTATTTTAGCTTAAGTTTTTAAAATAATTTCTTAATGGTGAATAATAAAGGCCTCACAGAGGTATCTACAGCTTGGTTTCCAATCCCAACTATATTTTTTAAATGAAATATTTTCTGAGTTTACATGTCACGTATTTTTCAAGGAGCTAGAATTTTAGCAGTAAAAACACAGACAAATATCACTGTCCCTATGAACTTATATTTTTGTGTGGTAAGACAGGTAATAAAATGCACAGGAACAAGAGGCTGTCACTGCAAGCCTTAACAATAAATTGATTTTTTTAAATTTTTTATTATTTTTTATTATTTTGTGTGCGTGTATCGTCAAATCAGATCTGACTGGTACAGGAGGATATTGCGCCTCCTTCTCCGGCAGAGCATCTGGTGGATTCGAACCGTGTTCCTCAGGGATTGCAGTGCAGCTTCTTGCCACTAGGCCACCAGAGCTCCCCTACAATAAAGTGATTTTAAAGTTAGGAATGAACTGTTTGAGTATTCTCATGAGTAAAAGAACAATATTTCAAGCAGGGGAAGAATAAACGCTAAGGCTTTGAACCAGAAATGTGCTTAGTCAAGTTGAGATACAAAGGGTAGCATGACTGAAACAGAGAGGTAACTAGAATTATGGCTTTTGGGGTACAAGTCTTTATATATAGGCAATATTCTCCCACAAAGATCTGTATACTCAGAAATTCAATTTAGGGTTGCTCTGAATTAGAACTGATTCTACAATAGGAAGTTTAAGTTTGGTGTTTTTTAAAAATACCTGTATTTTATGGAGTTTGGGAGGTTGGTGAAAATGTACTAGGTTACTGAACAAAAAGACCATAGTTCAAACCTACCCTAAGGCATCGAGATCACAAGCAATGAAAACCCTATGGAGTGCTGTTCTGCTCTAAAACACATGGGCCATCACAAACTGGAATTTATTCAATGACATGTAGTTTAATCTACTGGTTAAGAATCGAAGTTTTCCTGATTACCAGTGTAAGAAGAGGAAAATCAGTTAAAAAAAACAATCCAGAATATGCGTAGATGATGTTGGTTTGGTTTAAGATAATAGTGGATGTGACTAACAAGTGGTTGAATTCAGTTGAAAGTAAATATAAAGAATGCATAATGCCCCCAAAATGATAAGGCGATTAAGAGTCTTAAAGCACTTATTATATGAATTTTTAAATGATCACCTTTTGGAAGACAAGCACCTAACTAGATTTTCCCTCCCAAATGAGTAAAGCTTGTTCACAAAAAAGAGAAAGACATCGGAATGGTATACTGCATGAGATATAAAAAAGGTTTACGGGGGTGAGGATGGACGGGTAGGGGGGCAGTAATCATAGGGTCACACAACTTGATGGGTGGAGGGATGGGTGGATAAAGGAAATGGGAAAGATCCAGAGTGAACAACAATGTAGACGAAATTTTTAAGTAAACCAATATAAAATAAACATTTTCTTTTTTTAAAAAAAAATCACTCATTCCTGCTATCCACTGTCTTAGCCTGGAAGCTACCCTAAAACTTGAACAGCTCCACTTAAACCATGGTTTTCGAGTCAAATAATATAATGAAGAATTCTATGGTCAAAATATTGTGTGATACAGGAAGCATTTTAAAAGAAGATATACAGTCACTGTACCAAAAAGAACTGGCTGACATTCAATCATTTAACCTGTGATACTGAAGGAAGAAGTCCAAGATGCACTGGAAAAAAAAAATCAAAGCTCTATGAATTGACAGAATCCAACAAAAGTATTTCAACAAAGAAATGTAACCCTGATGTGCTTACTCATCTATGTTAAAGAGATCTAGAAGATAATAACTTGGGTAAAATATTAGTATAGTGTCCATTAAAAGAAATGATGCTTCAAATAGAATGCAGAAATTATAGGATATCAATATCACACACAAGTATAATCAAATCTTGTTTAAGAAAAATGTTTTAAATGGCTGGAGTTGTCCACTACAGGGAACTGTAAGAAGTGTAAGTTGGAGAAGTCCAGCTGTAGATAATTGTGGAAGAGTATAATTGCTGATATTAAATGGATCCTGGCTGAATAAAAAGACCATCAAAAAGATGCTGACTTTTATTCAACTGACTATGTGAAAGCATAGTGGATCATAATAAATTACAGATAACACTTGCCAAGAATGAGAATTCTGGAAAACTTAGTTATGCTCAAGTAGAACCTTTAGACAGACCAAGCAGCAGTTGCCAAGAACAGAACAAAGGGATGCTACAAGAAGCAGTTTCAAGAATAGAACAAAGGGATACTACTGTATGGTTTAAAATCAGGAAAGATGTACATTAGGGTTGTATCCTTCAACCATATCTATTCGTTTTACATGCTGAGTAAACAACCCAAGAAGCTGGAATATATAAAGAATAGGGCATCAGAATCATTAATTTGCAATATTCAAATGACATTATCTTTGCTTACTGAAAACAGACTTGAAACACATACCAACGAAAAAAATCAACGGCTCAGCAATGGGTCGGTTCCAACTCGACAGTACACAACAACATATATGGATTACATTTCAATATAAAGAAACAAGTATTGAAGAGAAAATACTGAAGTTGTCAAAGATTTCATTTTACCCAAATCTATAATCAATGTCAACAGAAACAGCAGTGATGATATCAAATGATGTACTACAACAGGCAGCTCTGCTGCTAAGAACCTCTTTAAAGGATGTTAACAAGGGCTGTTACTTTGAGAACTAAGGATCACCTTACACTAGCCATGATATTTTTAATAACTTCATATACATAACTTCATATACATATCAAAGTTGAGCAATGAATAAGGAAATTAAAGAGTTCTGAATATCCATGGACTGACAAAAAAGGAAAAACAAATACCTTGGGAAAGGTGCAGTCAGGGTGTTCCTTGGAGGCAAGGATAGTGAAACTTTGTCTCACTTTGGGCACCTTGTTAGGAATGGCCAGCCCTTGCAAAGGACATCATGCTTAGAAAAGTGAAGGTCAACGAAGGAAGGGAAGATCCTTAATGAGATGGATTGACATCGTGACTCGAACGGTGAGCTCAAGGATGTCAGAGATGGTAAGGATGGCAGAACCTAGGATAGGGTTCAGATCCACTGTCCACAGAATCACTATGAATTGTGGTCAACTCAACAGCACTTAACAGCAAAGAATTTAATGACTTAGAATCATATACCATGGATGCCAAAACAACAAATTTGTCTTGAAAATATGCAACCAAAATGCTCTTTAGAAGCAAGGATGGTGAGACTTCCTTTCACTTACATTATACATGTTATCAACACAAGCCAGTCCTTGAAGAAAGACATTATGCTCAGTAGACAATTGCAAAAATGAGAAAGGTCTTCAGGAAGATGGATTAACAAGTTGCTGCAGCAATGGATTTAAGCATAACAGATTGTAAGGATGAGAAAAGGATCTGGCAATTGTTTCCTTCTATTGTACATATAATCAATATGAATCAGAACTCAATGGCTTCTTACAAAATCCCTAGGAGGAGCTCTGGTGGTACAATGGCTAAGCAAGCACTTAGGTGCTAACTGAAAGGCTGGCAGTTTGACTCCACTAGCCACTTACAGGAAGAGAAAACCCATAAATTGGAACCCATAAATATGAAAGCCTAAAGGAACTCAATTGGGCAGCTCTAGTCTATCTTATTAGGCTGCTATGAATTGGAATCAACTCAATGGCACAAAACAACATATCAAATCTTTTGCTAAGAACTTTACCTGTATTAACTAATTATTTTAACAGTCCTGTGAAGTTGATGTTATTTTTTTTTATCAACTCACTTTATTAATGAAGAAACCAAGGTTTAAAGACAAAGAGATGAAAAAATTTAAGTTAATTTTATCCAGCCAGTAACTAGCAGACAGAGCTAGACTGTAAAACCCAATCACTTAAACACAAATACATTACCTCTAATTACTGGTCACCTACCAGGTACAAGAAATTGTATTAGGCACAATAACAAGACAAAAGCACTCTCATCCCTCATACACGTAATTTTGCATATAAGGCAGGGGGGAAGAACAACATTTACATATTTTTTATTTTACCATTAAGAAGTACATTTTAAACTTTCCATATATCAACTCAAGCAGGTAGACTTTAAATATTTCACAGTCAATCAGCAAAGGTGACCACGAAACTGATCCTTTTGAAAATAATCTTATTTCTTAATTAACTTTTTGTTATGTACTGTCAAGTCAGAACAGACCCATGGCTTACTCTACAAAAGATTTTAAGAGGCAGTTAATTGCATGGGAGAAGACTGTCCCTCCTTCTCCCAAGGAGCAGCTGGTTGATTTGAATCATGTGTCTTTGGATTGCAGTGCAGTTTCTTAACCACTAGGCTACCAGAGATGCCCTAAATTAACTATTTCATTGTGACTTGAGTGAAAGTTTACAGAGAAAACAGGTTTTCAATTTAATTAACTCAGACATTTTTGTGACATTTGTTCGAATGTAATATTGCTCTTTACACATCGTCTAGTATTTCCTATTTCTGTTCACCTTTCTTTCCTATCCACACCTACCTTCCTTCTTAACTTCATCCCAGGACAAATGCTTCTCATTTGATTATGTTCTTAAGAAATGCATTCCTCACTATTGTTCTAGATTACCTTAGAGGCTTGTCTACTGTTTGTCTGAAAGGTGAATCATGAGGTTGTTTCAGTACTATGCCTGAAAAGTAATAAAAAGGCTACAGTCTCGGTGGTTCCATCAGTCTCAAACCAGTAAACTGGGCCTTTGTAAAGATCTTGAATTTTATTCCACATTTTTATCATACTATCAGGTACCTTTTACTGTAAACCCTTTTAGAGCAACTAAATGTAAATTTTAGTCTTAACTTTATAATCTATTATTATCACCCTTTGAATCAAAGGACTTGAAAGTAAAGGCAATTCTGAAAAAATATTCTTACTTAGCTTTTAATATTGGTAAAGAAAACATAGGAGTGATCTTGTAGGGCAAGGAAACTTTTCACTGGATGCTCTTTTAGAAGTTTTGTTTGTAACAAATAAAATAATGAAAAATTTTAAAGAAATTAAGCACTGTCCCTGCATTATGACTGGAAAAATAAATCCTGTTTTCACTGACTTAGTTTATACAAAGTAAAGACTGTTAGCTTTTATTTATAAAATAAATTCGCATTTATTTTAAACGGACCCTGAATTTAAATCAGGATATTTGGAAGACATATAAAGAAGTGTCAGAAAGAAGAGTTTGCAGGCATTTATGTAGACATTAGCACAAGGGAAAAGGTGAAGAGTTCAAAGGGAGCTCCAAAAGACAAAGAACTCTAATGAAATATAATTTCATTAACTAGAATTACAAAGCCTAAAAAAGAAGAACATGATTGATATTTTTCAAGCTGAACAAATGGAATAAAAATTGAAGCCTCTAGTTGTAATACTGAATGATTCTATGGGCAAAATATTGAACAAAAGAAGCATAAAAAAATTAGAATACATAATTTCTGTACAAAAAATTCAGGAAATCCAAAGATGAAACGCGTTGGGACAATCTGCTGTCAAGAACCTCGTCAGAGTGCTGACGAGCAACAACGTCAGTCTTCAGACTAAGGTGAGCCTGACCCAGGACATGGTCTTTGCAATTACTTGTTATGCATCAGAAAGGAGAATGGATGCCTTTGAGCTGTGAAGCTAGAGAAAAGTACTGAATATACCATGGACTGCTAGGAGAACAAACAGGTTCATCCTGGAGAGAGTGAAATCCGGCTGCTCCTCGGAGGTAAGGATTCTGAAAATCTTGACATACTTTGGGCATGCTGCAATGAGGGGACGAATCCTTGGAAGAGAAGACCTGTGATGAGATAAATGGACTCAGTGACTGGGGTCATGGGGTTGGGTGTGTCAGAGATGATGAGGTTGACTCAGGATAGAGCAGGGGGTATCGGAGCTGTTGCACAAAGGGTCACTATCAGTCACAAGTGACTTGGCAGCACTTAATAACAAACAACCCAAAAAGTATTGAATACTATTCAAGTATTTTTAGAGGAAGTGTATGATCAAGAATAGTACCAAAAAAAGGGAAGAACTATTAGTACAGAAGGAAAAAGTTTAAGCTGCACTGAATGCACTGAAGGCATTTGGCAAAAAAACTAGGTTCCAGGAAGTGATGAATACCAGATGAGATGTTTCAACAACTGAAGAAAACACTCTTTTATGTGTCTATGTCAAGAACTGTGGAAGATAATCATCTCACATGCTGATCAGAAGAGATCCCTATTTAAAGCCAGTCCAAAGATAGGTGGTCCAACAGAATGCAGAAATTATGTAACAGTATCACTGACATCATATAGGAGTATAATTCTGTTGAGGTCAGATTCAGAAAAGGACTTAGAATGAGGGTGATTACTGTCGATTTCAGATGGATCTTGACTGAAAGCAGAGCTTATCAGGAAGACTTTTACTCAAACCAGTGCTATGAAGTGGGAATTGACTCCCAGCTGACCCTTTAGTGGGTTTCCCAGAATGTAACACACCTGAGGAGCCTGCCTATTTTTCTTTCAAAGAGAGGCACTGCCTTTGGTTTAGCAGCTCAACTCCCTACAGGATATACCAGCAGAGCTCCATGTGTAGTTTATCCGTGTTTAATTGTACAAATTATATAAAAGTATTTATGTGTGCTTTACTGACTATTAAAAGAAGGTGAACTCTGGAACAATAGATGTGCTCATGTGGAACCATACACACAAGAGGCAAGAGGATACAGTGTGGTTTAAGATCAGGGAAGCTATGCATCAGAGTTGTAACTTTTCACCATGTTTATTTAATCTGTGCTGAGTGAATAATCCAGAAGAATAAATCTGTCCTGGATGAAGCACAGCCTGAATGCTCTTTAGAACTGAGATGGCAAATATACACCTCACATACTTTGTACATGTTTAGTAAGGGGGAACAATCACTGGTGGGGAACATTATGCTTGGTATAGTACAGGGTGTCAGCGAAAAAAAGAAGTCCTCAATGAGATGCACTGACACAGTGGCTATAACAATGGGCTCAAATATGCCAATCGTGCAGATGATGCATGACCAAGCCCTATTTTTGTTTTGTTGTACAGAGTTGCTGTAAGTCTTACCCAACAAAATGATACCTATCATCAACAAAAGAACAATGATCACTGCTTATTATCTAAGTTTAGCAACAAAATATTTTCCGCAGCTTCACGTCTTCCTTTTTAGTTCCCTTTTTGGTCTTATTTGTTTCCTATCATCAAATACCCAATTTACTTCAACTTTTCTATCTTCTAAGAGCTAACCATATCTGCTTTATAGACCTCTCAGTTGTTTTGCCTATCTTTTCTCTAAATTCCATTTTTCTTACTTCCTTTATAATTACTATGTAATGCGCCTATTATCACTCTTTCGCTGCTCATTTGATTAACTCAGCCATTCCTTGAGACTCAGCTCCAATGTCAATTCCATACAAAGCATCCCCTTAATGATACTGCTATGTCTTCAGATCAATTTTATAGTTTTTTAACTTATAGTTACTTTTTAAAACACTATTGTTGTTATTATTTATAAATACCTTTCCAACTAGTGAACTCTCAGAAAAGCAGTATTATCTCTTAAAACATACATGTCAGACAGGCCACCGTAATTTTATCTAACTAGAAGACAACAAATAAAAGGCAATCAACATATTGCCAAAGCAGTATTTAAAATTAGTTGTTAATTCTAGGATGAGAAGAAAAACTACAAGAGCAGATTGCAAAAAGGTCTTCCTTCTAGGTGGAATAGCATAAGACTAGGTAAACAACTCACAACGTCTTCATTTCTTCTCCTTCTGTACAGTTACTACTTTGTCATAATTTATATTAAATCAGGTGGCTGTCATCAGTATGTGCCCTTGAGTCAAGCAACTCATAGCAACTCTATGAACAACAGCTCTGAAACCTACCTGTTCTATCCTGAGCCAATCTACCAACATTACCCCATACACATATCTACCCTCTTTACCCCAGTCACTGAATCAATCCATCTCATCCAGAGTCTTCCTATCTTGCTCTATCCCTCCACCCTTCCAAGCATGATGTCCCTCTCCAAGGACTAGTTCCTCCTTACAACATGCCCAAAGTATGTCAGATAAAGCCTCAGAATCCTTGCCTCCAAGAAGCAGCTTGGTTTCACCCTCTCCAGGATAAACTTGTTTGTTCTCCTGGCAGTATATTCAATACTCTTCTTCAGCACCACAGCTCAATGGCATCAACTCTCCTTCAATCATCCCTAGCCATCCATGTCCAGCTCTCTGACGCATAAAAACAATTGTGAAGATTATGGCCTGGATTAGGCACACCTTCGTCTCCAGACTGACATCATTGCTCTTCAGTACTCTAGAAAGGTCCCTGACAGCTGACTTTCCCAGTGCAATTCATCTTTTGATTTCCTGGCTGCTGGTACAAAGAATGTTGATTGTGGAGCTAAGCAAAGTAAAGCTGTTAACAATCTCAATCTCTCCAGTGACTATCCTCTTATATCTAGATACGGCTTCATTTTTTTCAACCAAATTCATACAAGTTTCTTTCTTCTTTTATATGTCAATTATCTTTTAAGTTAGTTCCTTATATACACCCCTAAGACAGCTCTTTGTTAATAGCTTTATTTAGGAGTCTTCCCATCAATACTCAACAGTACTTTCATTTTTAGGGCTAAGAGTATATAATTTTTTTTATTATTATTATTTGTTGTGTACCATCAAATCCAATCTGACTGGTACGGGAAATTGCTCCTCCTTTTCCATGAGAGCATCTGGTGGATTCGAACCGCATGCATCTGGGATTGCGGCGCAGCTTCTGGCCACTAGGCCACCAAAGCTCCCTTAAAGAGTATAATTTTTATGGTTAGGAAACTTAATACTCAGAAACAACAGTTGTGACTAGAATAGTTTTTAACACGTAATAAAAGTTCAATAAATATGGGGCAAAAAGAAAAGCAAGAGGAAAAGTAGTTAAGTCTTATATATTGTGTTGTATTTGCTAATTTTGTCACCCTTAAAAACACTGTTTATCTTCTTATGGTGCAAACTGTCACATATTCACCACCACATTTCAGTGTCTAACATAGAAAGCAAGCAGTCAAGATGAGTAAATAAATCAGGAGTCAGTAAACATCTTCTATAAAAGGCCAAATCCATTTACTTAATGCCATAATCAGTTTTGACTTATAGCTGAACCTCCATTAGGCTTCTGAAGTGGTAAATCACATGGGAGACTGCTCATCTTTCTCCCTCAGAGCTGCTGGTGGATTCAAACCACCAGAGAAGTGAGGTCTTTGGGTTAGCAACATAACTCCCTACAAAGCAACAGAGTTCCAGACATACATAAACAATGAGGATGGCTATGTTCCAATAAAACAGATGGCTAGGCTGACTGAGAATAAATGAATGAAATGAGACTTATTAAAGTAAAAATCTAATGAATAAAAGGAAGGAAGGAAGGAGAAAAGAGAAGGAAAGGGAAGCACTGCCTTTCATTTACAAATGAAAGCAGAATAACAAAAGAGCTAAAGTTGAGAAAGAAAAGTTATGAAAAACACATTTTTCTCCAAAAAACGAAAACACAGTAATACTTTTTCAAGTCGAAAAATGTGGTCTCTTTCTAAGCGTTCTTCGGCTTGTTTCAAGCCTAGCCTTTGTTCAGGTGTCAATGTAGATTCATCTATCACAGTGGCATTTTCTAAATACTCCATCTCTGAGGAATTTTCTTTATTTGATTCATCATTCTTCATTTTACCTAGAAAAGGAAGCACTTAGTTACTATCATCAGAATTTTCAAAAGGATGTGTTTTTTTTAAAGTTTACTAGCAAACATTCAATTTTACATAAACCAAACCCATTGACTCAAGTAAATTTCAATGTATCATGACTCTATAAGAAAAAACAGAACAGCCTCATAGGGTTCCCAAGGCTATACTCTTGATGCAAATATTTATCTCACAGAGCAGCTGAGGTTCAAACCACTGACCTTTCAGTTAGCAGCTGAGCATTTAACCATTGCTCTCCCAGGGTTCCTCTTACTCATACATATAAAAGAGTGGAAAGTTAGTATAATTATGTAATATACAAGTTATTGTTGTTGATTGCCTTCTAGTCGAGCACAACTCATAGCAATCCTATGAACAAAAGGCCTGAAGCCTTTCTGTAACTATTGCCATTTATCCAAGTTCATAGTTTCTACAGACATGTTGTTTAGGAAGCCACTCCTGCTTCCAAAATATACAAGTAACAAAAAAATATACATGGCCTTAAAATTGATATGCAAAAAAGTCTGAGTCCAATATCTTATCATGTTACTCCAACTTATGGGGGGGGGAGCCCAACACAAAAAACAAGACTACACAGGCTAACTAACATAGTACAACCAACTTGGGGAATCTCTGGAATCAATTCAGCATAAAACTATTTCAAGTCCTAACCAAAAACTAATCACTGAACTGTCAATATATCACTGTAACATTAATAGTTAAGAGAAAAGATATACTCCTAACCACAAATCTACACAAGGCTTCTCTTTTAATTTCACAGAACTCACTGAGATCTGTACTAAATCATTATATTCCCCAGACATCAATGTCTGACACTTAAAAGATAAATCAATAAATCATTCCATTCAGCTCTCAAGGGTCAACTAACTGCATGTTATCTATAGGAACCCTGACTGTCAACCCTGTCTTTGGACAGTACTAATTTTCTGAATAAGGAAGAAATGGGTATGCCTCTGGAAGTGGGTGGGGTCTACTCTTCTACCAGAGTACAGGAGTTTTTAAAACAGGAAGACCAACTCTAACATTTAAGGATGTTAAAAAATAATTTAAGCATCAGAAGTATATCTAGGTTAGTTCAGGTATTTTGTAAATTATATACTATGAACAGCCTGAAATCAAGTCCCTAATGCCAGGGGTGGGTGGGTGGGGGGAGACTTCATTTTGAGTGACCATTTTAAGGTAGCAATAGTAAAAAGAAAGGTGAAATCTTACTTTATTTCTACATTACATAAACAAAGACTAGTACACCACCATTGTATTTTAATATCATTTTTCTGTGTATAACTTGCCTTTCCTAAATACTGAAAAAGACCACTAATTCTGTAAATTTATCATTTCTGTTAATAGAATTAGAGAAAACATGACTTTAAAACAATAAATTAGTACAAATATTTAATTTTCTTAAATCACCATACCAAATAAAATAATTAATGTAAGGCTGAATTTCCCAAACAATATTACACGGAACAGTAAGTATACAAGAAATTAACAGGTGTTCCTGTAAAAGGGGCTCTGTGGTCAAATAGGTTTGAGAAATATTACATATATTATTACTTTATATATTCTTTCATTCAACAAATGCTGAGTGCTTTTTATGTGCCAGATACCAAAAAAAATATTAAGAATGAAAACAAAAATCCCTGCCTATATCAACGAAGCTTAAAGGAGCCCCTGAGTGGCACAAATGGTTAGGCTCTTAACTATTAACCAAAAAGAACTAAAAGGCTTGGTAGTTCAAACACATCCAGAGGCATCTTGGAAATAAAACCTGGCAGTCTGCTTCCATAAGGTTAAAGCCTTGAAAACCCTACAGAGCAGTTCTACTCTGTACATATGGGATCAGCACAGTCAGAATTAACTTAATGGCAAGCAACAACAATAGTAGATGAAGCTTAGATTCTAAGTGGAAGTAACCAACAATAGAAAAAAATTTTCAAACAACCCAATTTAAAAAATGGTAAGAGATTTGAATACTTTTCCAAATACTCATGACCAAACTCACATGAAAAAATGCACAACTTCATTAATAAAATGTACATTAATAAAATCATTTGACTCACAAGAATGACTACAATTAAAAGAACATAAACCGTTGTTAGTGAGGATGTAAAAAATTTGGAAGCATCTTACATATAGGACATTGATTCCAAAGTAGACAAAAACTGAGAACTAAGAGTATCACAAATCATACAAGGCCTTATCCAAAAAAGTATATATGTATCTAGAAAATTTAAAACATGTCCAAACAAGAACTTTTACACAGATACATCAGCAATATAATAACTAAAAGGTAGAATAACACAAATATCCATCAACTGAGAAATGCATAAACCAAATCTATTAAGTATAATGGAATAATACTTAGCCGTAAAAAGAAAAAAATTACTGAAATGCTACAATGTGAATCAAACCTTAAAACAAAATTTAAGTGAAAGAAGATAGACACAAAAGACTGTTTATTATTCTAACTCTATGAAATATACAAAATAGATACAGTTGTAGACAGAAAGCAAACAAGTGGGTTTTGGGGAGGGGTTAATGGGAAGTGACTACTTAATGGGTGCAGGATTTCCTATAGAGATTTAAAAAATAAATTCTGGAACTACAGAAGGTGATAATTACAAAATACTACATATCTACTTAAATTAATGTCACTGAATTATTTACTTTAAAATAGTTAAAATTTATTTGTATTTTATCTCTCTCTCTTACACAAAGACACATACAAGTTAAACATAAGAGTTACCATGCTCTTGTTGTTAGTTGCTGTCAAGTTGATTCCGACTCATGATAACCCCATGTATGCAGAGTAGAACTGCTCCATAGGTTTTTCAAGGCTGTGACCTTTCAGAAGCAAATCACCAGGTTTACTTCTAAGAAGTCTGATTAGGTTTGAACCACCAATCTTTTAGTGAGGGAGTAGTTTAGCACATAGCCATTTGCACCACCCAAGGACTCCAATCCTACCCCTAGGTATATATTCAAAAGAAATAAAAATATAGATCCACAAAAAAGTTTTGATACAAATGCTAATAATATCATTATTCATAATGGCTAAGGAGGAAAAACAAATCAAATGTCCAACAACTGACAAATAGAAGCAAAACAAGGTATTCACACAACAAAATTTAGCAATAGAAGAAATGCTGAATTTATTTACCCTTCCTCCAAAAAAACTCTGAACTGGCACTCTGAATGAGTATTTTTAAAGCATGTGAAAGACATTTCAATTAAACTATTATAAGATGAAGAAACACAACAATGTTTAAATAGAGACTATAGAGAAAAATTAAACAAGGAAAAGGAATGGAAAAGTGTTAAGAGTCAAGAAATGAAAGTTATAAATGTTAGTTAACGGATCCTAATAAAAGCCTCACTGAGAAGGCAAAAGAGATGAGAGAGTGGTTGGCTATCTGCAAGTGTTCTAGGCAGATGAAGGAACAACTGTAAAACACATACACTCACATGTCTGAGGAACAGCAAGGTAGTGGCATAAATGGAACAAAGAGAAAGTACGATAAATAGAAAATGAGAAAAGTGAGGAAGCTATCACACATGGTCTTACTGGTAATTATTTTTTTTTTCCTTACTGGTAATTTTAAGGACTACTAGCTTTTACTAATTTTGGGAAGCTACATTTTGAACAGGAGTGGCACTGGCTCCTATTTTTACAGACTCATTCAAAGTACTATATTAAAACAGAATTTAGGATGGTGGTCATGAAAAGTAATGCTGTTATTCAAAAGCATGATCCTTACTGACAACAATTTCTCAGGCTGCCACCCCAGACCTGGGTGCTAAGTTTTTGAGAGTAAGGCATGGAAATTTGTATTTTAAAAAAAGATTCTCAGGCACTTTAAGAACTCCAAAACTAAAAGACTTTCCCCTCAAATAACAATATGGCTTTAAAGTCATGCCCCCCTGCTGCCCTGGACTTTGATTTCAGTCCTGTGAGATTCATATTGAACCTCTAACCTAAAAATCTGTAAGATAATACATTTATATTAAGCCACTAAATTTGTACTAATTTATAGGCAGCAAAAGATAACTATCACATGAGATCTTAGATTTGTGTAAACAGTGGCTCCAGGCCTTTTGTTCATAGGGTCACTATTAGTTCTGCTCAACTCAAAGGCAATCAACAACAACAACAGTAATTAGACACAGTGTCTGTATATTTGAAACCTCAGTAAATATCTGGTGCATTAATAGATCACTGTTGCTCACCTACTTACCTCTTCCAGTCTCTGGTCTAATGTCACCTTTTCAGTGACAATTAAATATGAAACACTACCACAACTGTCAACAACTATCATTCCCTCCAACCTTTCCTGTTTCAGTTTCTCATAGAATTTACCAATACCTAAGTGAGCTCAGTTGGCCTAGAGGACAGCACAATAGATAAGCTATTAGGCTGCTAACCAAAACGTTAGCAATTGGAACTCACCAATAGCTTCTTGGGAGAAAAAAAAAGTAGTCACCTGCTCCTACTACATGTGCAGCCTAGAAAAAGCATTGGGGCACTTCTAACTCTATTCTATAGGTTTACCATGATTCAGAAATGATTTGACAACAAATAATAACCAGGGATGGGGAGGAGAAAGAGAAGACAAAATGCCTACAAAGGGAACATTAAGCTTCTGTTAAGATTAATGGAAAAATTCAGAAAAGTTAATGGTGATGAGTGATTAACAAAATTAATGTATCTGAACTGTACATGTGAAGATTATTGACACAGGAGTCTTTCACCTAAATTACTGCCACAATAAAATAATTACAAAAATACTATTTTATTATATTAATAAAAGATAATATTCAAAGCATGCCAACTAGATGCCTAAACATTCTAATGATTTATCTTTATTTTCATAACATAGACAATATCCATTTCAATTACTTAAAATAAGGAAACAAATATTTAACTAGCTTACACAAAACTACAAGTTATCAAATGGGGAAGACAGGATTCAGAATTCATGTTATCCTAAATCAATACTTTTAATCAATTTACCATATCATTTGTTTAGCTTATTTTTTAAAATATCACATATTTCATTAACCAAGTGATTTCCCTTTAATTGATTTTATATACCAGTAATTTCCATACATTAATCACTTATGTTTATGTACTACTATGTTTAAATTTTTGCCATAGCCAAACATTATTAATATTACTTTTCTATACTGTCCTCTGACTGACTTTTTAAAGATAGCTTTGTCTTAAATCCTATCAATGGTAATGAAGTTGATCTTTCTTCTTATGTACATGAAATAAACACACCAGTAAATGAGTCCTGGTAGAACAGATTCCAACTCACAGTGTGAGTCAGAGTGTTTCAGAGTGAAACTGTGCCATAGAATTTTCTCAGAAGTGAATACTAAGCCTCTCTTCTGAGATGTGTCTGGGTATACTCAAATCTCCAAACTTTCTGATAGAAACTAAGCACATTTGCATTACTCGGGTACTCTCAAAATAAACCTACCTCTGAGAAAAGAAAAAAGTCTGTCCCTATGCCACCATTGTGTATCATCAGAAATTTTAAAAAGAGCTATCTAGAGATCTCAAAGTGATGGAAAATGAGCTTAAAAAGAGCTGGGTTTGTTGTTTGGATTTTTTTTTTTTAACAGCTTCTATTCATTACTACATCAAGGAAAGGCTTTGGTCTTCTAGATATTTGAGAGAAGGAAAAAGGGAAGAAAATAAGATCATCAAGAAAAGTTAATTAAAACAAAAGTGGGATTAAAGTATTCAAAAAATACAAACAATGTCTCTGAAAGACAGCTATCCTCACCACTATATATCCAAAGTCTCTTGGACAATATATTAGGGGTTTAAGAAAGGAGGCAAAGATCATTTTTGTACAATTAAATCAAACTAAAATCAATACTGCAGAACAAAATTAATTTATACATTAACAGTTCTTAAGTAATTTCAACAGTATCCTAAATCTCGTTTCCAGTCTTGTCCTCTGTTTTTGCTCTACTGTAGCTAAACGAGTTTTCCTTACTTCTGCTCACTGTCTACAAAGCCCTTCATTTTCAAATTCTTATGTACATTTTCAGTCTTATCTCTTGCCACACTTTTCCTTGAAGTCTCTATTCAAACTGAGACTCAAACTCACATTCTCACACATTTACACTATGCCTTTTCTCAACTTTAAATTCTTCAATTAAATATGCTTTCTCAACTCAAAGACTTTGGCAGTGAACTAAATTGACAGTTTACTTAACTACATCACTCCCAAATGACTAAAGATTCCTGGAGGTCTGGACTGTGATGTTTTTTGGTTCGGCTTTGTTAACCACTATAAATAAACTAGAATGCTAGCCTAGTGTAGTCTATAGAGAGGTACACTGCTAACCAAAGGCTACACTTCTCCAGTGGTTTGAAACTATCAGAAGCTATAATGGAGAAATATGGGCAATCTCCTCAGAAACACAATTAATTGTTTCTGACTTGATGGCAAAGAATTATAGACCCATATAACTTGCCATACAGTGGTAACACATATTTTGTGAATTCTTATTCACTTAGTCAATTTCCACTCAGAGAGATTTTACAGGGCATAATACACAATGCCCATCAAATTCTCATGGCTGTAAATTTTAACAGAAGCAGATGGTCTCATCTTTCTCCTAGTAGGTTTGAACCAATGACTTTTTACTTAGCAGCACAACTCTATCACTAGGTTAGCAGGTTAAATAATCTACTGTATCACTAGAGCTCCTTAGTAAATAAGCAATGGAAAACGAGCTACATTTAAAAGAGCATTTATGCAATAAGAGTTTTGTTTTTATTTTAAGACCTGTATCTCCAACGCCCTCTTAATAATTAAAGCAGTTAAAATCAATTAGGGATAATTTAAAGACCATTAACAGAGGAAAATCTCTCCCAAAACATGACTTCATGGGAAAATTCTACTTACTCAACTCATCTGAAACATCTTCAATTCCTGAAGCACTATCATCAGAATCACCAATATTATCTGTACATGTTTGAGGCTTCTGAGATTGTACTGAGTTTTCCAAAGCAGGTTTTGCTCCCTGTACAACTTCAATATTCACTTTGTCCACAGAAGTAAAGGAGCTTGGAATTTTCTTTCCAATCTTCTGTAATTCCATCTGTCTCATGCTTTCTTTCAACAGTAAAACGGGCATGTTTTCTGCTTCTGCTGGTGAACTGAGGGTCTTTTCAGATTTCATCTGAGAATTGAGTGCTTTTTCTGCTTTTCTCTGTGAATTAAGCACCTTTTCTGCTGTTGTCTGCGAACCATGTGTCTTTTCTGCTATCACTGGTGAATTAGGTAACTTTGGTGATTTTTCTGCTTTTGTCTGTAAACTAGGTGTCTTTTCCAGTTTTGCCTGTGAAGTAGGTGCCTTTTCAGCTTTCACTGATGAGTTAGGTGATTTTTTTCCTTTGTAATGACTTTGATCTCGAAGAACTAACCCTAAATCTTTAGAGCCTTGAACACTGGCAGCATTTATCTTGCATGATTTAGCGTCTGTCTTTTCTATACAAATATCATTTTGTTTATATTTTTTACTATTATTCCTATTTGGTGAGCTGGTCCCAATTTCTTTTAAGGACTTATCATTTCTGGCTTTCAAAGTTTGATTACTTATAACTTTTACTGTTTTGCTTTCTTCACAAATAGGCCAAGCATTCTTCTTTGGTTCATGATTTTCATTTTTAGCGGTTTTAGACTCTTCCATTATTTGAATACTGGTTTCCTTCAATTTCAATACTGTAGAAGGCAGATCTTCAGCAGTTTGTTGTTTCCAATCCAGTTAAGGGAGAGGTAAACTATTGGATTAAAAAAAAAAAAAAGTATTATTTAAATGGCAAAAATCCATTTGTAATAAATGCTAAGATAACTAAAAATTAACTAAAAAAATTTGTTGTCAAAATGGAATAAATGGGTTTTTAAAAAAATGGTTTTTAAAAAACATAAAACTCAGAAAAAAATACATGAGGAGTTAAAGCCTACTAAGTAAAAAACACCAGCATTCTCATCATTGGCCTTCTACGGCTATGAGCATTAATAGAACACAGAAAAAACTAAGTTTTAAATAAAAATGTTTTACATCATTCTGTAAGAATTTTAACTAAAAGGCAAATACTGCATCATAATTAAGATGAAAGGGCAAAGATCAGATTCAGGTCTATATGTGTCAACAGCAAACAATTTACAGATTTCTAAATAACAAGATATTATTATTTTTCCTACTAACAGGAACTTTCCTACTAAATGGTACCTATTTAAACCAACAGGAGCTTCTGGTGGCTTAATGGTAAGGAGATGCACTGCCAACCCAAAGAAAACCAGGTGGTTCAAATTCACCAGCCACTTCATGGACCAAAGATGGGCAATTTTCTCTTGTGCAATTTACAGCCTCTGAAAATGTGCTGTCGGGTCAGCTATGAGCTGGTTCTCACTTGAGAGTACATAACACTTAAACCATCATTAACCAACTAAAACTTCAGTTGATAAACATGAAGAAACAATATATGTAGACTTTCATCTTTAAAGCATCAAGAGTCTCAAGAGTCCAAGTGAATTCTTCCGTAGTGTATGTTTAAAACAACAAGAAACCACGGTTAAAAGGATCACTTAACTCAAGTAGAAGCATTCTAGTAAGTAAAACAAGCCAAAACCAAAAGAACACATGTATGAATCCACTTAGATGTCAGAACAGGCAAATCCATTGAGACAGAAAGTACATTCTGGATTATTAGGAGTTAAGGAGAGGGAAGAACAGTTACTTATTTAATGAGGACAGAATGTCTATTTGGAATGATAAAAACATTTGGTGATAATGGTGATGGCCTATTGTAAAACAGGACTGACACTGAGGTTCAGGGATGACAGAGAAGAAGGGGAGGAATGATATATACTGCACTGCAATAGATGAGGGAGAGAACTATTAAAAGGGATATATGATTAAGTTTTATTGTCATGACAGGAGTCCAGAATGAAGGCTGCACAGTGCAGTGGACTTGGGGGGAGGGATTGTATAACAATGAAAGAGTTCTTTTACTTATCAAGGAGAAAAGTGAATTGGGGGGGAGGAAGTGGGAAGGGCGAAAAGTGCAACAAAGTAGGAAGGGCGAAAAGTGCAACAATGAATGACTGGAAACCCTAAGTCTCTGTAAATGTTCATTAAAATTAATAAAAAGAAAAGGAAAAAACCTTCTTAAAAAATAATGGTGATGGCTGCACAAGACTGGATATAATAAATGACAATAAAATATACCCTTACAAGTGACTAAAACGTCAAGTTTTATTTGCTGTTTTTTTTTAAAAAAATACAAGTTTTAAGGGAGCTCTGGTGGTCTAGTGGCAAGAAGCTGCACTGCAATCCCAGAGGTGCGCGGTTTGAATCCACCAGATGCTCTGCTGGAGGAGGGACAATCTCCTCCTGTACCAGTCAGATCTGATTTGACGGTACACACAAAAAATAATAAAAATTTTTTTAAAAAAAATGCAAGTTTTATATTTTACTACAATTCTAAAACATTCTCCCAAAATAATCTACTTTGTTACAAAAATCAGAATCTACTATTACAAATATCATATGTGTGTGTGTGTGCGCCGTGTGTGCACATGTGTGTAATGTGTGTAACAGAATCCACTTTGTTCTAAAATGTAACTCAAGAACACACTGCCATCAAGTTGGAACTGACTCATAGCTGACCTCCTATTGGGTTTACAAGGCTATAAATAAATGTTAAAGAGATTGACTGTCTGTATTTCCCTAAAAGAGTTTCTGGGCATTCTCAACCCTCAATGAGGTGCAACTTTTCAGTTAGTAGTACTAGTAATTCCCTATGTTGTTACTGTTAAGTGCTGTTGAGTGACATATGACCCAATGCAACCATATGAACAACAGATCTGAACCCTGTTCTATTCTGTGCCATCTTCACAATTTCTGACACACCCAAGCCCACTGCAGTACTGTCAATCCATCTGGTTGAAGGTTTTCTTCTCTTTTGTAGAATCTTCACTTTTCCAAGCATGATGCTTATCCCCAAGGAATATCCTCTTCTAGCAGCATGCACTTGGTGTAGAAGGTCAATGACTACAATCATGGTAGTCATAGTTGTGTCTTCAGTATGACGTACAGTATGACTCTACATCAAGAAAACAAAAATCCTCACCACTGGACCGTAGGTAACACCATGATAGGTGGAGAAAAGATTAGACTTGTCAATTCTCTACAGGAAAAATTATTTAGAGAAAATTGACTATGCAAAGGTATCTCACTGTGTGGATAACAACAAATTGTGGCTAACTCTGAGACCAGGAATCTGGGAACACTTGACTGCTATGCAAAATGTGTACTTGGACCAGGAGACAGTCGTCAGAACAGAGCAAGAAAACTCTGCCTGGTTCAAGATCAGGGAAGGTGTATGCCAGGGATACATTCTATCTCCATACCTTTTCAATCTGTATGTGGAACAGATCATATGGGCGACTGTGCTCTATGAGGAGGAATGTGGCATCAGGATTAGAGAAAGATCCATCAACAACCTGTGTTTGCAGATGATACAACCTTTCTGAAACAGAGGAGGGCCTAAAGCAATTGGTGCAGAGGGTCAAGGACTGTGGTCTGCAATATGGACTGAAACTCAATATAAAAAAAACCCAAAGATTGTCACCACTGGGCCAAATGGCAGAATCATGATACACGTTGAAGAGATTGAGATTGTTAACAGCTTCAGTTTGCTTGGCTCCAAATCAACAATCTTGGCCCCAGCAGCTAGGAAATCAAAAGATGAATTGCATAGAGGTTTGTTCTCAGGGACTTCTCCAGAGTACTGAAGAGCAAGGATGTCAGTCGGAGACTAAGATGTGCCTGATCCAAGCCATGGTCTTCACAATTACTTGCTATGCATAAGAAAGCTGGACAATGACTAGAGGTTGATCAGAAGGGGAAATGATGCCTGTGAGCTGTGGTACTAGAGAAGAGTACTGAATATACCATGGACTGCCAGGAGAACAAACAGGTCACCCCTAGGGAGGGTGAAACCAAGCTGCTCCTTGAAGGCAAGGATTCTGAGGCTTTGTCTGACATACTTTGGGCATGTTGCAAAGAGGGACCAGTCCTTGGAGAATGCTTGGGAAGGTGGAGAGACAGGAACAAGAGAGGAAGATCTTCGATGACATGATTTGACTCAATGACTGGGGTAATGAGGATAGATGTGTCAGAGATAGTAAGGTTGGTTCAGGATAGAACAGGGTTCAGAGCTGTTGTACATAAGGTTGTTATGAGTGGCAAACCACTCAACAGCACCCAACAACCACAGCAACAACACAACCATTAAATCTATGATTATCTGTCTAGAACTACTGGAAATTCAAGATGGATTCAGATGAGGTCATAGGACAAGGGATATCATTGCTAATGTCAGATGGATCTTCACTGAAAGCAGCTAATACCATAAAGATATTAAGGTGTGCTTTATTTGCCATGCAAATGCAATGGTCTTTGTTGTGGATCATAACAATTATGGCTAACACTGAGATGAATGGGAATCTCAGAACACATAATCATGTTCATGTGAAACCTATACCTAGACCAAAAATCTGTGATACTACCAGAACATGCTTTAAAGTCAGAAAAGGTGTTCATCAGTTCATCAGGGTTATATCCTTTCTCCAAAAATATTGCATATGTCTGCTGAACAAATCATTAGACACACTGGACTCTGTGCATCAGTATTGGAGGAAGACTCATCAATAACCAGTTATGCAGCTCATACAACCTTACTTGCTGAAAATGAAGAGGTCATGAAGCACTTACTGCAAAAGATCAGAGATTATAGCCTTCCGTATTGATTATATCTCTACATGAAGAAAACAAAAATCCTTGCCACTTGGACCAAAAGGCAACCCTATGTTGGATGGAGAACAGGATAAAGTTGTCAATTATTTTTTGTGACTTGGATCCACAATCAACATAAAGAGCAGAGTTCAAGAAATAAAAAGACATGTTGCACTGGGAAAATCTGCCGTAAAGCACCTCTCCACAGTGCTAAAAAGCAAAATGTCAGTTTAAAGTCTAAGGTGTGTTTGATGTAGACCATGGTCTTTTCACTAACTTCCTATGCATATGAAAATTGGACAATGAATAGGATAACAGAAGAATTGATGTTTTTGAGTTGTGATGTGGGAAAAGAGTACTGAATATCCCATGTACTGCCAAAATAACAAATAAGTATATCTTGGAGGAAGTACAACGAGGGTGCTCCTTGAAATCAAAAGACGGTGAAAATTTTATCACACATACTTTGGGCATGCTGTCAGAAGTGCCATTCCCTGGACAAAGCCGTCATGCTAAGAAAGATGGAGGATGAGCCAGAGAGGAAGTCCCCGAACAGGATGGATTGGCACAGTGACTTTAACAAGGGCTCGAGCATATCCGAGATGGTGAGGATGGCACACAATAGGGGGAAGTTCAGAACTGTTGTTCACAGGATCATTATGAGTCATACTCAAATCAATGGCACCTGATAACAATAACATCTATCTAGAGAGCAAGTTACAAACATGAAAATTTATATAGTATTTTTATATTAAAAGTATCTTTGAGTAAATTAAATTTTATGGATATCAGGATGTTTTTTATTAAATTCAGATCTATGCCTCTAGCTAAGATTAATAATACATATAATAATTAGTCTTATTCATTCATTGATGCACATTTTTTGCCTTTCTCCTCACTTCCCCCTCCTCCAGTCCACTTTAAAATGTATCTTTTGTTATAGATTGTTATCCTATATATAATGTCTAATCATATATCCCTTTAGGACAGTTCATCCCCTCCTCTGTCCCAATGTAGTGTTCGTTATCTATCCACTTTAGACAGCTAAAGATAAAAAAAAAAAAAAGAGCTCAGATGCAGCAGCCATGAATTTTATCTGGCTAATTTACTATTAAAAATTTGGACAGGCACACTCTTCTAATCATTTAATCATACATTGCATAGTAACAAAAATATCACTTAAAATAGTAAGTTCATACAAGTAATTTACACCCCAAGTATGTGTTTATGCCCTGGTGGCCTAGTGGATAAAGAATTGTGCTGCCAACCTAAAGGCAAGCAGCTCAAATCTACCAGCTTCTTCGTGGGAGAAAAACAGGTAATCTCCCATGCAATATCCAGCCTCTGAAAATATGCGATAGGGTCAGCTATGAATCAGTTCTGACTAAACAGTACTAACAATAACAGTATGTATCTATGTAAGAATATATTACACACACAAACAATAAATTTTTTTGAGCAAATTAAAAATTTTTATTTTCTGATTCCAGCTCTTTGCACATTTAATTATTACTTTGCTTTGTCTTCCCATGCTACCTTTGATATCTTCTGTTCAGAGCCTTAAATTCTTGATCTCTTTGCACTGGATTCTTGGCACTGTAGTTCAATAGTCAGTCTCTTTTTTAACAAACAATAAATTTACCGAGAGGTATCTCTATTGAAATCTTACTTAACTTGCACGTAGGTTTTATAATTTCTGTCTGTATCACAATCCTCCTCATTCCCTGCTGTCTCTGTCCAGATAAAAACGGTCCTTTATGAAAATAATGTGTTAGGCATGAGATACCATTTCACCATCAATAGGATGGCAGAGATAAAAAAAGAAGGGGGAAAAATACCCCAGAAGAGTTGAACAACATATGGAGAAGCTGGAACACTCATCCATTGCTAGCAGGAGTGCAAAATGCTACAGTCACTATGGAAAACAGTTTGGTGTTAACTAAAAAAATTACATCACACTACATCCAACAGTTCTAATCCTAGGTATATATATTCAGAAGCATAAGCAGAAAACTATATACCATTGTTCACTGAAGCATTTTTCAATATAGCCAAAGTGGAGAAATAACATAAATATTCATGAACAGAGGACTGAGTAAATAAACTAAGGTACAATGGAATATTATTTCACTATGAACATGGCTTGCTAAAAAATAAGTATTATTTAGCCATAAAGTGAAGTCCCATTGCATGTCACCTCAAAAATGGGCCTTGACAACATTTTGTTTTGCAAAATAAGGCAGTCACAAAGGACAACAACTATATACTCAGTTATATTAAAGAAGCAAATATATGGAAAGCAATGTTTACTAATGTTTTTCAAAAGTATGATCAAGAAAGAAAGAGAAACTTTTGCTTGGGTGGAGGTGCTACTTTTGTATTAATGGTGGCAAAATAATTAAGGGAAAAACAGATCTAAGGCTTGCAGAACATGAAGAATATAATCACTATCACTGAATTGTGTGTAGAGAAATTGTTGAACTGGTAAATATATTGTTATATATAATTGCACAATATAAAATGTATAAAAAGCATCTTTAAAAACTATTCTATAAAGTATCTTTTTTAAAAAAATTAATTTACAGCTATGTTCATTGCATCATTATTCACAACAGCAAATAAAGAAAATAATCTAAAATGTTTATGAACAGAAAAATGGATAAAAAAACTGTGGTGCCTACAGATAATGGAATACTATGCAACTTTAGTTGGTGGTGGTTGTGTATGTAGTGGAGTCTAAACCAACTCATAGTTAGACCTTCCAGTGGGTTTTCAGAGGCCAATCTTTCTCCTTTGGAGAAACTAGTGGATTTGAACCCTATGCCTTTAGATTGACAATATAGTCCCTTATCAAATAAATTAACTTGAAGGACATCGCACTGAGTGAAATTAAGTCAGCCATAAAAGGAAAAACACTGCCTGGCCTTACTTTAATAAAGCAAACTGTTGTGTCACCTGTGACCCATAGCAACCTCATGTATGACAGCTCTGAAGCCTGTCCTGTCCTGAGCCAATCTCACAGACTCCCAACACTACTATCCCCATTTCCCCAGTTACTGTATCAATCCATCTCATCTGGAGTCTTGCTCTCCTGCACCGTCCCTCCACCCCTCTGAGCATGTTATCCTTCGTCAAAGACGAAGAACTCCAGGTCTCATCCCCAAAATATGTGAGATACAGCTTCAAAATCCTCGCCTCCAAGGAGAAACTTGGTTTCACCCTCTCCAAGACAGACCTATTTGTTTTCTTGGTGGTCCATGGTATGTTCAAGACTCTTCCAGCACCATAACTCAAAGGCATCAATTCTTCTGTCATCCTTAGTTGTCGTCCAGCTCTCTGATGCATAGCAAAGAATAGGTATACACACAGAAATCAATGTTATTTGATAATTATCAGAGCTGGAAGGAAAAAGAGATGAATCAATGCACTTTCTATACGTCATTTTGGGTGATGGGAAAAGCAATTCCCAATAAGGATAAAGTCTACACAACCAGACCAAGGTAGATGAAATAAGTAGTATGCAAAAAATAAAGAGATACTTTATAAATTAAGATTTTTTTAATAACACCTCCCAGATGAATGTAGTTAAACAGGTATGCTGTTATGTGCCATCAAGTTCCTTGTGAACTCATAATGACACTGTGTACAACAACTCTAATTTGCTTTACTCGGAGCCGATCTTAAGGTCTCTGACACACCTACCCCCAGTTACTCCAGTTACTGTGTCAATTTATCTCATCTAGAGTCTTCCTCTCCTGTGCTGTCCCTCTAACTTTCCAAGCATGAGGACCTTCTCCAAGAACGGTCCGTCTTCTGGCCACATGCCTAAAATATGTCAAACAGAGCCTCAAAATCCTTGCCTAGAAAGAAGTAGTTTGGTTTCGCCACCTCTCCAGGGCAGATCTGTTTGTTTTCTTGGCACTCCATGGTATGTTTAATACTCTTCTCCAAAACCACAACTTAAAAGCATAGATTTTTCTTCTATTACCCTTATTCACTGCGCAACTTTCTGATGTACAGCAAGTAACTGTGAAGACTATAGCCTGATCAGGTGCACCTTAGTCCCCAGACTGACATCGCTGCTTTTCTATTTCTTTTTTATTATTCTAGAGAGGTTCCTAACAGCAGAATTTCCTAATGTAATTTGTCTTTTGATTTTCTGACTGCTGGTGCCAAGTATTGATTGTGGAGTCAGGAAAGCTGTTGTTGTTAACAATCTCAATCTCTTCTCTATCATGAAGCTGTCAATTGACCCAGTAGTGAGAAACTTTGTTTTCTTGATGTTGAGCTTCAATTCACATTGAAGACTACAGTCCTTGACGTTCTGTATCAAACACCTCACCTCGTCCTCAGTTTCAGCAAACAAGGTTGTGTTACCAGGATATCACAGGTTGTTGATGAGTCTTCCTCCAATCCTGATGCCACATTCCTCCTTCTAAAATCCAGTCTCCCCAATGATCTGTTCCACATACCTACTGAGAAGGTACGGAGACAGGATGCAACCCTGACAGCAAACAAATTCATTTTCTTGCAGCTCAACAATCTAGAAGTCTAAATTAATTAATAGCACCATTTTAAGGGAAAGTAATTCACCCATGAGACATATTCTCCCTTAAACAATCAACTGAGACCAAAATGTCAGAATTTAATCAAAAGGAAACATGGTAAGACCTAGAGGGACAGGATGCTATATCAATGGAAATAATAAACAGAAAAGAGAATGTGTCACACTGTGAAAATGGAAATCAATATCATGGAATAATCTATATAGCAAAATTGTGTCTTTCTACTAAAGAGCAGCTGGCAGATTAGAAGTGCCAGAGATGTGAAGCCTTTTGGTTAGTAATGTGCTCCAGACTATGCCACCAAAGCTCCTTCCCTCTGAGACACAGCTTTAAAAATAAGATTTAATGCTTCTCAATGCTCACACATAGTAAAACTGGTTGGACTACAACACCAGACCTGATTTGATTATTAAATATGTAAGTCTTTGGACAGAGCAAGGGCTCACAACTCAGGTGGCAGTCATGGTGTACAGTGGCCTCATAGTGCCTCTCACAGTGATGAGCACGTTCTGGGGCTTTGTGGGCTTCCTAGTACCCTGGTCCATCCCTCCTGACCAAGAGGTTATTATCACCATGCTGGTAACCTGTTCAGTTTGCTGCTCTCTTTTGGCTGACTACAATTCTGGCCCAGCTCAACCCCTCTCTTTGGACCACAACTGAAAAAATTACTCCATCTGGTATCTCCAGTATCACAGGCCTTGAAGAAGACTTTATGCACTGTACTGCAGTGCTGTCACTGAGGTCACCAAGATAATTTCTCTACATGCAAAATCACCTCCAAATTCAGACTGTCTTCACTGATTCACCTATTTAGGCATCAGCTGCCTTAAACATTCAAGTCACATCTGGATGTCTTATCCTAAAATACAATATTTTTCCTGTCATCTTTCTTACACTTTGGTGAATTTTATGCCTACCTAGCTGATGTTGGATGGATCTTAGGTGAAAGCAGAGAATACAAGAAGAATGTCTATCTGTGTTTCATTGATTACGCAAAGGCTGTGTGGATCATAACAAACTGTGGCTGACTCTAAGAAGAATGGGAATCCCAGAACACTTGATCGTTCCAATCCAGTCGTCAGAACAGAGCAAGGAAACACTGCAAGGTTCAAAATTGGGAAAGGCGTATGCCAGGGATGTATCCTATCCCCATACCTTTTCAACCTGTATGCAGAGCAGATTATTCGAGAGGCTGGGCTCTATGAGGAGAAGTGTGGCGTCAGGATTGGTGGAAGATCTATTAACAATCTGTGTTATGCAGATGACACAACCCTGCTTGCTGAAACTGAGGAGGACCTGAAATGCTTGCTGTAGAGGGTCAAGGACTTGCAGCCTTCAGTATGGATTGAGGCTCACTGTCAAGAAGACAAAGTTTCTCAGCACTGGACCAATTGGCAGCATCAGGATGGATGGTCAAGAGATTCAGATTGTTAACAACTTTAGTCTGCTTGGCTCCACGGTCAACACTCTTGGCACCAGTAGCCAGGAAATCAAAAAGCATATTGCGATGGGAAAGTCAGCTGTTAGAGACCTCTCAAGGATACTGAAGAGCAATGGTGTCTCTCTGGAGACTAAGGTGCGTCTGATACAAGCTATGGTCTTTGCGATCACTTGTTATGCATCAGAGAGTTGGACAATGACTAGGGAGGATAGAGGGAGAACTGATGCCTTTGAGCTGTGGTGCTGGAGAAGAGTACTGAATGTACCATAGACTGCCAAGAAAACAAACAGATTCATCCTGGAGAGGGTTAAACCAGGCTGCTCCTTGGAGGCAAGGATTCTAAGGCTTCGTCTGACATACTTCTGGACATGTTGCAAGGAGGGACAGGTCCTTGGAGAGGGACATCATGCTTGGGAGGGTGGAGGGACGGCGCAGAATGGGAAGACCCTCTATGAGGTGGATTGATTCAGTGACTGGAGTAATCGGGATGGGTGTGTCGGAGGCAGTGAGATTGGCACAGGATAGAGCAGAGTTTAGGGCTGTTGTACATAGGGTTGCTATGAGTCGCAAGCGATTCGATGGCACATAACAACAACCAACAACCTAAACTGTGCTGATTACACAAAGTGCTTATGCCTTCTTCTAAAATAGAAGCTCTGTTCTTTGGAGAAATACACTACTCTTTCCTTGAAATCTGTGGATGTAAAGATCACTCTTTTCCGTCTATGATGTGAGAGCCAGTCAAGTGTTTTAAGATCTGCTCAGAAGTGGCTTCAAGGTAGAAACAGCTCCATTGGGGTAGTCAGTAGGAAACCTCATTCAGAGGGAAGATCTGTCCTGACATGACAGAATTGTACCAAATTATATCTTTAGAATTAATTTCTTATTTCTGCTATCTTTTAAAATACATCATTTTTCTGTGCCCTAATGGCAAGAAGATACACTGTAATCTCGAAAGCCCGTGGTTCAAGGCCACCAGCTGCTCTGTGAAAGAAGGATGGACAGTCTCCTCCTGTGCAATTAACTTCCTCTAAAAACCCACTGGAGGGTCACATATGGATTGGTTCCCACTCTACAGTACACTACAACTACATGGGGGAAAAATAGGTATGTCTATATGAATTATCAGGAAAATTTATAGATTACAAAATAAATTTTAAAGACGAAATTTAGAAAGTATCAAATTCTATTTAAAAATAAGTTATTACAACATCTAATTATGTTTTCTGTCTTGCTTTAATTCTTACTATAAATAAAACAATTGTCAAAATAATAAACTGTATGACCTCACAAATAGAAAACAACTTGGAATAGGTAAATGTCGAGAGATAAAAGTCTACTAGTAGTTACTAGGAGCTTCCTAAGTACCTAAAAGATGGGACAGTGAATAACGAAGATGAAAAAAGAATCAGGATCTCTCAATTGTGGTGTTGGAGAAGAGTACTGAATATTCCATGGACTACAAAAAGAACAAATCTGTTTTGAAGGAAGTGCAATGAGACTGCACCTTAGAGGCAAAGATGGTGAAACTCCGTCTCACTTATTTTGGGCAAAGATGGTGAAACTCCGTCTCACTTATTTTGGGCACACTGACAGGTGGGGCCAGTTCTGGGAAAAAGACTTAAAGCTAGCAATGGTAAAGAGAGGGTCAGAGGAAGAGAGGAAGACCCTCATTAAAAGAGACTGACACAATGACAAGAACAATGGGTTTGACTGTGATGGCATAGGGTAGGGCAAAGTTCCAATCTGTTACCCATAGGGTTGCTTTGAGTGGAGGGGACCTAACAACAACAAGGAGTCTGGGAAAGGGAAAAATGGGAAGCTACCAAAGAGTACCAAGTTTCTGTGAGGGGTATAGTATATTTATTGCTCAAATGGCTTTCCTAGGCCCTTTGCCTTTGTTTTTTCTCATATGGTTGAGCAGCAACATGCAAAACAAGTTGTTTGAACCTATTCATGAGGGAATTAGCCAGTTGGACCTTTCCACCAGATTTAATCAGAGCAGTTTCAGCAGCAGAAAAGCGAGGAATTTCACAACCAGCAAGGATAAAGCAGCAGAGAGTGCAGGAGACACACTTTGGGGCCAGACAATTCTACACTCAGACTGTGATCTACAGGATAGTGCTAACAGTTGAAGCAGAGAACCAGAGACATGACAAAGAGCTGATCTGGTACTGCTGCCTCACAGAGTGAGAGCCGGGGACATTTTCCCTCAAAGCTTGCTGGAAGGACTGAGGAGGAAATGCCTTTCTTTTTTTGGGGGGGGGGGCTGGGGGAAGCTGGGTCTATAAGAGAGTTTTGAAATACTGGCCTAAAGTTGCAAGGCTGAAGGCTACATGCACACTTAAGAAGCTGTCCTAGCAAACATATCCTTGATACCAAAGCCAGGAAAGGACACCACCAAAATAGAACACTATAGGCCAATATCTCTTATGAACATAGATGCAAAAATCTTGAATAAAATATTGGCCAATAGAATACAATGATACATCAAAGAAATACTCCATCATGACCAAGTGGGATTCATAACAGGCATGCAACGATGGTTCAATATAAGAAAAACAATTAATGTAATTCATCATATTAACAAAGCAAAGAA
>NW_006399755.1:8085783-8098960 GCF_000299155.1 Elephantulus edwardii
AAGCTGTCCTGACTGAGAAACTACCCTGTTGCCAATCTAAACTATGTAATCTGTTAACTTCCTCCACAATAAACTCCTTAATTTTGGGTATGGTTCAGTGAGGTCTTTTTTCCATTTGTAGTACCATTATAACTGCAGTAGTAACTAAGACTTATTCAACATTTTCAAAATTATAAAATGCTTTGAATGAGGGAGGAGTGTAACTTCGGTAGCCAAGTCTTCAGAAAGTTGTGCTGCTAGCCACCCAAATTTCACTGGAGGTTACAATACACCAGCAGCTCCAAAAGACAAAGATGGGAAATCTCCTCCAGCACCTTTGGAAACCCGATAGGTTAAGGGAACAAAATTGTTAGATGTAATGCTGGAAGATGAGCCTTTCAGGTTGTAAGCACTCAAAACTGAGGAGAAACAGATATAAACATCCATTAATAATGAGAATGTAGAGTGTATGAAATATTAATCTATGAAGATTTAAAATTGTCAGAAACAGAACTCATAAAGATTGACATCCTAAGCATTAGTAAGCTGAGATGAACTGGTATTGGCCATTTTTAATCAGACAATCACATGATCTGTTATTGTGTATTGTCAAGTTGGAAGCAACCTATAGATGACCCTCTGGGTTTTCTGAAGTGGTAAACTACACAGAAGGCAAATGCCCATCTTTCTCCCACAGAGCAGCAGGTGTATTCTAACCACATACCTTTGCACTGGCAGCACAATTCTATACCACTATGTCCCCAGAGCTACCTCTGGAAATGACAAACTGAGGAGGCATTCAGTGTCAAAAGGAACATTTCAAGATCTATCCGTTTAAGTACAATGCTATGAGTATAGGATACCATCTATGTGATTTAAAAAACAAAAAACAAACTCTTAATACAACTATACACACCAACCACAAAAGTCCAAGATTAAGAAACAGCAAATTTCTACCAACTTAAGCAGTCTGAAATTGACTGAACAAGCAATTAAGATGCATTAATTAATCACTGACAACTGGAATGCAAAATTTAGAAACAAAGAACACCTAGTAGTTGAAAATATGGATCTCATGACAGAAATGAAGCTGGAGATTGAACAACAGAATTTTGTATACTCAATGATTCATTCTTTACAAATACCTTTTTAAAAACATAAATGGCAACTATATACATAGACCTCACTCAATGGACTACACAGGAATCAAACTGATTGCAACTAAACAAAGATTCTTAACACTGGACTGATAGGCAACATCATGATGGATGGCAAGGAGACTGAAACTGTCAACAGCTTCATCTTGCTTGAATCCATTAATTAACATCCTTGGTACCAGCAGTCAGGAAATAAGGAGATGCTGTGCATTGGGAAAATCTGCAGTTAAGGATCTCTCCAAATTTTTGAGGAATAAAGATGCTAGTTTGAGGACTAAGGTATGTCTGATTCAGGCCATGGTCTTATTGATGACTTGCTATGCATCTGAGAGCTGGACAGTGAATAAGGATGACAGAAGAAGAACTGATGCCTTTGAACTGTGGCTCTGGAGAAGAACTGAACATCCCATAGATAATCAAGAGAACAAACAGCTATGTCTTGCAGAGGGTGCAGCTGGAGCGCTTTTTAGAGGAAAAATGATAAGGCTTCGCCTCAAATACTTTGGGCATGTTGCTAAGAGAGGCTATTCCTTGGTAAAGGACTCAATGAAGGAGAGGAAGACCCTCAACCAGGTGGATTGACACAGAGCACTCTTGTGTGTCAGGAAATGTGAGAATGGCATAAAATAGTACAGGGTTCAGATCCACTATTCACAGGGTCTTTAGGAGTCATATTCTACTCGAGGGCACCTAACAACAACATAAAAAGAACTGATAGTGGAGAAACTCATTATCAGCAATCAAAATAAGACAAGGAGCTGACTATGGAATAGATAATCAATTATTCATGTTTAAGTTCAAACTAAGGCTAATAGAAACAAGTGCACGAGAACCAAAATTCAACCATGAGTCTATCTCAACTTAATGTTAAAAATCAACTCAAGAATAGATTTGATACACTGAATACCAATGTCCAAACACAGCCAGGGAACATTGCATGGTTTAAATCAAGAGAGGAGTACTTCAAGGATGTATCCTTTCTCCATACCTATTCAATCCATATGTTGAGCAAATCATCCCAGAAATTTGACTAGATGAAAAAGAGTAAGGATAGAAGGAAGACTCACCAACAATTAATGTTTTGTAGACTATACAACCCAGCTTGCAGAAAGTGCTTTAGCATTTGTTACAGAAGAGCCTTCACTACTGATTGTCAAACTTCAGCTCACATTCTTTGGGCATATCTGCCAGTAGAAGCCAGTCTTTGAAAAAATATATTATGCTTGCAAATGTACAGAAAAGTGCAAGAGAGAAAGATTCTCAATGAGAAGGACTGACATGGAAAATAAGAAGCTCAAGTATAACTGAGAGGTGAGGCTGGTGCAGGATAGGGCAAGGCTCTGATCTGCTGTTCAAAGAGTTGCTATGAATTGTACTCAGCTCTGTTCCCTAACCACAACATTATGATGTGATTTTTTTCCCCTTACAATTTGCTTAATAATTATGTAATCTGGCACATGCAACTGGTTATTTTTAACACTGAAATAGTAACAACAAAAAAAACAAACGTAAAACCTTCATACTGATTTATCACCTAATGCAAAAACAAACAAACAAAAATCCCACGAGCTGCTGGGTCAATTTCTGACTCATGGAGACCTAATGGTGTCAACAGTAGAACTGTGTTCCACAAAGTTTTTAAGTTTTTGCTTTTCTTGGGAGTAGATTGCTAGGCTTTTCTTCTGAAATGCCTCTAAATGGAAGCAAATTGCCAACTTTTCAGTTGGCAACTAAGTACCATTCACACTAGCTAGAGATACTTACAGTAGCTTTCAAATTTTAATAATCATTTCATCACCTGCAGGGTGCCATCAATGAAGGCTGTTATTTCAGTCTGTTAAAGATGAAAACTGAGAATCTGCATTTTCCAGGTGATGCCGATGAGACTCATTTGTGGACAACATTTAAAGATTCACTGCTCTGGGCAAGATCCTAGTTAACAGAGGTAAAGGAAAATTGTACTGTTCTGTACTAAGTAATTTTATCAGGCAATGAAGGGTTTAATTAAAGACAGACTACTAACTGTAAACTCTGTAATGTATGAAGCCATTCCAAATTTTATCAGTATCATTTCAATGCCTACAACACTGCTTACTATGAGAGAAATGCAATAAATTTACTAAAAGAAAAGATAACATTCACTTTAAAAACAAAATTTTAAAAATTCAAAAGATACTGCACCAAATTTTGTCTGTCTAAATAGATAATGGAAGAAGAGCTCTTCCAGAAAGCCATCACTAATGCACATTTATCCTCTTATCAAAGTCAAGGCTATTATTGTTAGATGTGCTTAAGATGAGTACGACCCACAGCCACCCCACTAAGAGCCAACTTTCATTGGCCCTATCCTGTGCCATCTTCTCCATCTCTGAGACACTAGAATCCAATATCGAAGTCACAGTTGCAACCCCCCCATATATATATTTGATTGTTCTCTTGGCCATCCACAGGATATTCAGTGTTCTTCTCCATCACCACAGTTCAAAAGCATCAGTCTTCTGTCTTTCTTATTCATTGTCCAGCAGCTCTCAGATGCATAGCAAGTAATCAGTAAGACCATGGCCTGAATCAGACAGACCTTAGTCCTCAAACTGACATCATTACTCCTCAAGGATTTGGAGAGGTCCCTAAGTGCAGATATTTCCAGTACAACACATCTCCTTACTTCCTGACTGCTGGTACCAAGGATTTTATATTTTTTACATCAGCAGTGTATTGTTTCATTATAAACCACGTATTAAGCATAAATTAAGTACGGAGCAAGTATGCATTCAAAATTTCATTAAAATAGCATGGAAGAAGAACTTTCATAAAAGTACATACATACTTTAAATTTTAAAGAATTAATTACTTTTTAAGGTGGTGGTGGTTCTTGTTATGTGCCATCGAGTCGCTTGCGACTCATAGCGACCCTATGTACAACAGCCCTAAACTCTGCTCTGTCTTGTGCCAATCGCACTGTCTCCAATACACCCATCCCAATTACCCCAGTCACTGAATCAATGTACCTCACAGAGGGTCTTTCCCTCCTGCACCATCCCTCCACCCTCCCAAGCATGATGTCCCTCTCCAAGGACCAGTCCCTCCTTACAACATGTCCAAAGTAGGTTAGACGAAGTCTCCGAATCCTTGTCTCCAAGGAGTTGCCCGGTTTAACCCTTTGCAGGATAAATCTGTTTGTTTTCTTAGCAGTCCACGGTACCCTCAATACTCTTCTCCAGCACCACAGCTCAAAGGCATCAATTCTCCTTCTATCCTCCTTAAGTCATTGTCCAACTCTCTGATGCATAACAAGTAATAGCAAAGACCATAGCCTGTATCAGACGCACCTTAAGTCTCCAGAGAGATACCACTTCTCTTCAGTACCTTGGAGAGGTTCCTAACAGCAGACTTCCCCATGGCAATATGTCTTTTAATTTCCTGGCTACTGGTGCCAAGAGTGTTGACTGTGGACAAGCAAACTAAAGCTGTGAACAATCTCAATCTCTTCACCATCCATACTGATGCTGCCAATTGGTCCAGTGGTGAGAATCTTTGTCTTCTTGATAATGAGCCTCAATCCATATTGGAGGCTGCAGTCCTTGGCCCTCTATAGCAAGCACTTTAGGTCCTCCTCAGTTTCAGCAAGCAGGGTTGTGTCATCTGCATAACGCAGATTGTTGATAGATTGTCCACCAATCCTGATGCCACATAGGGCCCAGCCTCCCGGATAATCTGTTCTGCATATAGGCTGAAAAGGTATGGTAGACAGGATACATCCCTGGCATACATCCTTCCCAATTTTGAACCATGCAGTGTTTCCTTGCTCTGTTCTGACGACTGCTTCTTGGTCCAAGTATAGGTTTCTCACTAGCATGATCAAGTGTTCTAGGATTCCCATTCTTCTCAAAGTCAGCCACAGTTTTTTATGATCCACACAGTCAAATGCCTTTGCACAGTCAATGAAATACTGATATACCTTCCTCTGATACTCCCTGCTTTCAGCTAAGATCCATCTAACATCAGCTACAATATCTCCAGTACCACGACCCCTTCTAAACCCAGCCCATTATTTTTTCTTAAAAAAACCCAAACCCAACGTACCTTAAAGAGGTGAAAAAAACCCTCTTTAAGATATGTTGGGATTTTTTTAAAAAAGAACCGTTTTGCTTGGGTTTTTCTTTTAACTTTAAACTACATTTCTTCCTATTTTAATGAACAAAACCAAGTGAAGCTATCCCCATCTTCTCAGAGCCAATTTGAAATACAAAGAATTTTCAAACTAAACTATCTAAATGCGTACTCAAAAACTTACTAAAAATTTTCTGGATTATTCAAATTTATTCCTTCTTTGTTAAGCGGATAAACCTTTTTTCACTATTTCACTATGCCTCTGAGTTGTAGTGTTGGAGAAGAGTACTGAATATCCCATGGATTACCAAAAGAATGAACAGATAGGCTTTGCAGAAGATGCAGCCAGAGTGCTGGTTAAAGGCAAGGATGATCAAACTTTGTCTCTTATACTTTGTTTATGGCATTAGGAGGGGGCAATCTTTGGAAAAGGACACTGCGTGGAAAGGCAGAGCACTCTCAAGTCTAACTAACCCAGAGGCTGAAGCAATGGGCTTGAGTGTATCAGGGATTGTGAAGATGGCGTAAGACAGGGCAGGGTTCATGTTGGCTGTTCATAAGATTTCCAAGAGTTGTGGTCAACTCTATGGTACCTAACAACAATAATAGTTTAATTAGAATCTTCACCAATGATAAGTAAAAGAAATTTATATTACATTTCTCTCACAAGCAATTTGTTGGTTCAAACAACCTGACATCACTAATGGCTCCCATATTACTCAAGCCACATTTTCTTCTCCAATGTAATTAAATAACCAAAACCTACTTCTAAACTTGTACAACACTGTGATGCAAGAATAGTTTCTGAGTCTATTATTATCAAGTAGCAAATGGGTATTTATTTATACTTAATAATTTATGAGTGAATCTACTTGGTTGGTTGGTTGTTGGGAGTACCAGGTGTAACTCAAGAGATTAAAAAAAGAAAACAAACCAAAAACAACACAGTGACATACTACTCATCTTCAGAGGCTGGAGTGTCAAATACCACACTGATTTTGAAATTTCAGTAATTCTATCAGTCAAAATATGCTCAGTTATGCTGAAATGTTACTACTGTTGTAACATGCCATTGAGTTGACTATGACTCAGAGTAACCCCTATGAACAATGGCTCTGAACCTTGCCCTTTACTGAGCCAATCTCACCATTTCCAAGATACCTGACCTGACCTCACTGCAGTGGACACAGTCACTATGTCAATCCATCTCGTCAAGGGTCTTCCTCTCTTGCACTTTCTCTTCTCCTGACAACCTGCCCCAAGTATGTGAAACAAAGTTTCACCATCCATGCCTCCAAGGATCACCCTGGTTTCAATTTCTCCAAAAGAGACTTGTTCTCTCTGCAGTCCATAAAATGGGCCACACTTTTCTCCAGCGCACAACTCAAAGGCATGGATTTTTCTTCATTCATCCTTACTCATCATCCAGCTTTCAGACTCACAGCAAGTAACTGAGAAGACTGTGGCTTAGATCAGATGCACTTTAATCTTTAGGCTGAAATCATTACTCTTCAGCACTCTGGAGAGGTCTCGGACAGCAGATATTCCCAATGCAATGCGTCTTTTGATTTTCTGACTGGTGACACTAAGGATGTTGATTATAAGATGAAATTGTTAAAAACATCAATTCTTTCTCCATCTATCATGATGCTACCTATTGGCCCAGTGATGAGGATTTCTGGTTTTTTGATGTTGAGATGCAATCTATATAGAAGGCTGTAATCTTTGATCTTCTGCAGCAAACACACCAAGTCCTCATTTTCACTGAGTAAAAGTGTCAACTGCATAACACAGGCTGTTGATGAGTCTTCAATATTTATCACAACGCAACTTTATGTCTCAATTTATTCAAAGTTCTCTGAAAACTCAAGTAACTAAGCCAGCTGTCCTTCATCTGTTGACTCAGCATTCCAAGTACTCTAAACTTAAAATTCTTTCCTATTATTAGCAAAACAGGAAGAAAAGGGGTGGTATTAATAACCATTACTCACGTTTTATTTTGGGGGGAAAAATCACCAGACTACATCTATCTCAGAAAACAAGGGTTGCAAATATCACATACCTGAACAGAAAAAAGCAATAATGCTTATTGCACTATGAAATAATACAAAGGAAATAAGGTATCCAGTGATTTCAAAGCTCAATGATGCTTCTCTCCATTCCTTTAGTTCAGGAAGTTTCATGGACACGTAACCTATAGAGGCTCCATCCTCAGAAAAACTCTATACTTGGTTTAATGCTCTATGACCATCTTAAGTCCCTGGATGGTGCAGGCAATTTGTGATCAACTGTTCATCTAAGATTGACATTTCCAAGTTAGCCAAGGGCTCTGTAGAAGAAATGCCTAGCAATCTACTTCTGTACAGATTATATCTACAACAAGAAAATAATGTTCCTTTGTAAATTATGGGGGTTGCCATGAGTTGGAACTGACACATGGCAACAGGTCTATTTGATTTTTATGATTTTTTTGACATTCTTAATAATTTTATCTGCAAACTTATGTTTAATGAATAGTCTAATGAGTTAATCTTGGAGAAGGTGCAACTGAGGTGCTCCTTAAGAGTCAAAGTACAAGATTCATATAAGACGGTTAAAATTCAACTCTTATCTTGGACATGTTATGAGGGGCCTGTCCCTGGGGGGAAAAAAGACATAATGCTTGGAAATTTGGAGGGTCAGCAAAAGAGAGGAAGACCCTCAACAAGACGGGTCAGCACAGTGGCTGTAACAATGGGCTTAAGTGTATCAGAGATTGAGAAGGATTTCAGGGAATAGGGCGAGGTTCAGATCCATGGTTCACAAGGTTGCTAGGAGTTGTAGTCATAGACAGCATCTGACAACAAGATAATGACAAATGCACATAAGCAAAGACATATGTTTATCATACCTTCCCATTCAATTCTTACTTTTTTAAAACTGATATAAGTGAAAGCTTATCAAGCAAACTTTTCATTCAACCATTCATATACATTGCTTGTGTTATGTGCTGTTTAGTTACTTGTGACTCATAGTGATCCTATGTACAACAGCCCTGAAACCTACTCTATCCCGTGCCAAACTTATTGTCTCTGACACACCTACCCTCATTACCCCAGTCACTGAATCAATCCATCTCATTGAGGGCCTTCTTCTCTTGCACTGTCCCTCCACCGTTCCAAGTATGATGTCCCTCTCCAAGAATTGGTTCCCTCCTTTCAACATGCCTAAAGTATGTCAGACAAAGCCTCAGAATCTTTGCCTCTAAGGATTAGCCTGGTTTCACCCTCTCCAGGACCAATCTATTGTTCTCCTGGCAATCCATGGTATATTCAATAATCTTCAGCACCACAGCTCGAAGGCATCTATTCTCTTTCTATCATCCCTAGTCATTGTCCAGCTTTCTGATGCACAGCAATTAATTACGAAGACAAAGGCCTGGATCAGGCACACCTTAGACTCCAGACTAGCACTGTTGATTTTCAGTACTCCAGTGAGGTCCCTGACTGCAGACTTTCCCAATGCAAGTCATCGTTTGATTTCCTGACTGCTGGTACCAAAAGTGTTGATCATGGAGCCAAGCAAACTAAAACTGTTAACAATCTCAGTCTCTTCACCATCTATCATTATGCTGCCAACTGGCCCAGTGGTGAGAAACATTATTAAGTAATTTTCATTTCAAAAGCCACAAAAAATTGTACTATTCCCACAACTTCCCTATAATTCTTTTTTAAATTACTTTCTATACATTTCTGTTTTCATTTCCTTTCATGAAACTGTGACCATCACTTTCTTTTTAGATACCATCTTTCCCCTCACCAATCTTAATATGTTGTTGTTATGTGCCACACTGAGTCGCTTGCGACTCATAGCGACCCTATGTACAACAGCCCTAAACTCTGCTCTGTCTTGTGCCAATCGCACTGTCTCTGATACACCCATCCCAATTACTCCAGTCACTGAATCAATCCACATCATAGAGGATCTTCCCCTCTTGCGCTGTCCCTCCACCCTCCCAAGCGTGATGTCCCTCACCAAGGACCGGTCCCTCCTTACAACATGTCCAAAGTATGTCAGACGAAGCTTCAGAATCCTTGCCTCCAAGGAGCAGCCCAGTTTAACCCTTTCCAGGATGAATCTGTTTGTTTTCTTAGCAGTCCATGGTACCCTCAGTACTCTTCTCCAGCACCACAGCTCAAAGGCATCAATTCTTCTATCCTCCCTAGTCACTGTTCAACTCTGATGCATAACAAGTGATAGCAAAGACCATGGTCTGTATCAGAAGCACCTAGTCTCCAGAGAGACACCACTGTTCTTCAGTACTTTGGAGAGGTCCCTAACAGCAGACTTCCCCATGGCAATACATATTTTAATTTCCTGGCTGCTGGTGCCAAGAGTGTTGACTGTGAAGCCAAGCAAGTATGTATAATATTGAAAAAAGGAATTTAAGACTACTTAATTGTGCTCCTGTAAAATCTGTACACGGACCAAGATGTAATCATTCAAAAAGAAAAAGGAAACAATATGTAGCTTAATATTAGGTAAGGTGCATGTTAATGTTGTAGCCCTTCTCAGTATCTATTCAATTGTTGTGGAAAAATGAGACCTGAGCGAAAGACAGACTCACTAGAACACCTGCATTTTAAAGAGGAAAGGCTTTATTCACATGTAGAGTAGTGGCAAGACTATAGTCCAAAATGTGCAACAATGAATAAATAAGAGGTAAAAAACAAAACAAAAAAAACCAACCAAACAACAAGAAAACCCTCTACTGTCCAAAAATGGCTTTGCTCTCTAAACAGATTTGTCTTGGGCTTTTTATACGGAAACATCAGTGGGAATTTACTAAGTTCTCTCACTGGTATTTCAGAACATCAACGAAAATATATGGAAGTGAAAGCAGGTGTTAGTTTAGGGGAAGTTCAGGGAGGGGTGAGCCTGCTGAGCCACTCCCATTCCTTAGGATCCTCTCTCACAATCTGAATGCTAAGCAAATTGTAAAAGCTTGACTATATACTGAAGAAGACCTAGAGAGCTTGCTGCAGAGGGGCAAGGACTGTAGTCTTCAATATGGACAGAAGCTCAACATCAAAAAGATAAGATTCTCACCATGAGGCCAATTGGCAGGCTGCAGCACCAGGGTAGGGCGAGAAGAGGCTGCCATCATTAACAATTACAACTTGCTCAGCTCCACAATCAACACACCTAGCACCAGCAGTCATGAAATCAAAAGACAAACTGCACTGGGAACATCTGCTGTCAGGGACCTCTTCAGAGTAATGAGAAGTAATGACATCCAATCAAGGTCACTGTCTTCAAAATTGCTTGCCCATGGTTTCGAAATTACTTGCTATGCATCAGAGAGCTGGACAACGGCTAATGATGATAGAAGAAGAATCAATGCCTTCAAACTGTGGTTCTGAAGTAGAGTCTTAAACATACCATGGACTGCCAAAAAAAACAAATAGGTCTGCCTTAGAGAGAGTGAAACCAAGTTTCTCCTTGAGAAAAACTTTTTTAGTGGAAAAAAAACTTTTTTTTAAACTTTTGAAGCTCTGTCTCACATACTTTGGGCATGTAGCCAGAAGGGACTGATTCTTAGAGAAGGGCATCACGCTCTTAAGGGTGCAGAGAGAGCACAGGAGAGGAAGACTTTGGATGAGATGGATTGATACAGTAACTGGAGCAATGAGGGTTGGTGTGTCACAATCTGTGGGACTGGCTCAAGAAAGGGCAGGGTTCAAGCAGCTGTACACAGGGTCGCTATGGGTCGCAGGTGAGTCGATGGCACATAACAACAACAACAGACTATATAAAGAATGTGACAATAGGACTGAAAGAAGATTCATCAACAACATGCATTATGCAGATGACATAAGCTTGCTTGCACAAAGTGAAGAGGTCTTGAAGCACTTAACTGCTGAAAATAAAAAAATATAGCTTTCAATATAGATAGATTACATCTCAACATCAGGAAAATGAAAGTCTTCACCAGTGGACGACCAACAGGAATAGATGAAGAAAGGACTCAAGCTGTCAACATTTTACTTTTATTTGGATCCAAAATCAATACCCATGGTAGTGTTTCTGTTATGTACCATCTTGTCAGAACCAACTCATCGCTGACCCTTTACTGAGTTTTCTTCTGGGTGTTCTGGGGCAGTAAACCACACAGGAAGAGACTGTCCATCTTTCTCCTGCAGAGCAGCTGGTAGATTTGAACCATGGGCCTTTAGGCTGGTAGCATAATTCCTTACCACTAAGTCGCCAGAGTTCCCTCACCCACAGAGTAGTGATGTTGTTAGGTGCTGCTGAGCCTACTATGACTCACAACAACTTCATGAACAATGAATATGAAGCCTGCCTTATCCCATGCTGTCCTCATTATCCCTGATATACTTGAGTCCACTGGTAGTATCAACGTATCAATCCATCTCATTGAGGGCCTTCCTCTCTTTCCTTGATCCTCCACCTTTCCAAGCACAATTTCGTTTTCCAATGACTAGCCCCTCAAAATATATGAGCTAGATCTCCATCACCCTTGCCTACAAGGAAAAGGTTGGCTGCACCCTCTCCGAGATGTACTTGTTTGTTCTTTTGACAGTCCATGGGATATTAAGTACATACCACAACTCAAAGGCATCATTTCTTCTTCTGTCATCCTTATTAACTGTCTAGTTATCAGATGCATAGCAAGTGACTGAAAGATCCTGGTCTTTTCAGGTACAGCTTAGTCCTCAAAATGACATCATTGCTCCTCAATAATCGGGGAGCATTTCCTGACTGAAGACTTTCCCAGTGAAATGTATCTCCAGATCACCTGACTGCTGGTACGAAGTGTGCTGATTGTGGATCAAAGTAACATGAAGTAATCAGCAATCTCAATCTTTTCCCTATCAATCATATGTTGCCTATCAGTCAGGTTAGAATTTTTGTCCTGATGCTGAGACAGAATCTATACTGAAATTTGTATTCTTTGTTCTAGAGCAAGTATTTAAAGTCTTCCTCACGTTCAGCAAGCAAGGTTATTTGAATAACATAGGTTATTAAAGAGTCATCCTCCGGATCCTGATGTCACCATCTTCAAAACCAGGTTTTTAAATAATTTGCTCAGCATACAGAATGAATAGGTATGGAGGAAAGATACAACCCTGATGACATACACTTTTCTTAATTGTGTCACAGATAACACCTTTATATATTGTTAGGCCAATAACGAAAATTCACAATTCATTTTCGTGCCTTTGTCTTTTAAATCACCTGGGCCCTAACAAACTACAACTCAAAACACTTGAAAATTAGCCTTTACAGTAGGGAACACTGATGGCTTAGTGATAAAGAGTTGCACTGCCAACCCAAATGCATGGAGTTCAAATCATCAGCTGCTCCATAGGAGAAAGATGGGCAATCCGCTATGAGATTTTATAGCCTCTGAAAACCTGAAGAGTCAGCTCCGAGTTGGTTCTGACATAACAACAACCTAATAGCCATTCTATTCACTTGGGAAAATATCTTCACTGAAAATTTTTTACTCACAAAAATTTTTTTTTCTCCTCCTACTCATCAATCTCTGTTAAGGTGATGACACAACCTTGCTTGCTGAAAATGAATGGGACATAAAAAGCTTATGGCAAAAGATCAAAGACTACCTTCAATATACACTGTATCTCAATGTCAAGAAAACAAAAACTCTCTGTAGGGATCAGCATGATGGATGGAGAAGAGATTGAAAAATTTTATCTACTTGCATCCACAATCAATACATCCAGGGCAGCATCTGTTAGCTCAAATACGCCAATCAGTATACCATCTATTCCTGGGGCCTTATTTTTTGCTATTTCCTTCAAAGCAGCCTGAACTTCTTCCTTCATCACCATAGGCTCTTGCTCATATGTTATTTCATTAAACTCTTCTGTATCTGCCAGTTCCTTTCAATACAATGACTCAGTATA
>NW_006399755.1:8100404-8109699 GCF_000299155.1 Elephantulus edwardii
GGAGAGGTTTAAATCAGGCTACTCCTTGTATGCAAGGATTCTGAAGCTTTGTCTGACATACTTTGGACATGTTGTAAGGAGGGACACAGGTCCTTGGAGAGGGACATCACACTTGGGAGGGTAGAGGGACAGCACAAGAGGGGAAGACCCTCTATGAGGTGGACTGATTCAGTGACTGGGATAATCCGGATGGGTGTGTCAGAGGCAGTGCAATTGGCACAGTATAGAGCAGGGTTTAGGGCTGTTGTACATAGGGTTCCTATGAGTCGCAAGCGACTTGATGGCACATAACACAACAACAAAAACAACAACAACATGTGTGTAAAAGTGAAAAACTAGTCTTAAAATCACATAATGATATGCACAATTATGAGTACTGGATGTGAAATTAGGACTACACATTGATGCTTCACTATGAAGAAATTTGCAGGTCTAGTACAAATGTTAGCAAAGAGACATCACAGATTTATAAGCAGAGACGTGGCAAAATTTTTTGTTTTAGATAAAATTCTGTAGCACAAGGAAAATAAGTTAAAGAGGAAAGAAAGATCAAAGCTGGAAAGAAATACAAGGTAAATAATAATTAGCGATACTAATAAAAAGTATTTTATTTTTCAGCTCTTTCAGCTTGAGAAATGCAGTGAGTTCTTTTTATTACCCAATTCCAGCTCTCTGCCCATTCCATTATACTACTTTGCTTTGTTCTCCTGAGCTACCCTTTGAAATCGTCTGCTCAGCTCTTTCAATTTGATATGTTTTCCTTTTGTTTGAGTTTCTTGATGTTTCAGTGCCATCTTCAGAGTCTCTTCTAGCATCCATTTCAATTTTTTCTTTCTCCGTTCTTTTTTTTAATTAATTTCAATGAACTTACAGAGATTTTGGATTTGCTCCCTGCCCACCCCACCGCCACCCTCAGTTCACTCTTCTCATTGAAAAGCAAAAGAAAAACTCCTTCACTGGTATACAATCACCCCCACCCCCAACCCGAGTATACTCCACTCTGCAACCCTCATTCCGAACTCTTAGGATAATCATAATGCCCTAAAATATATTACTTTTAAACTGTTCTCTCCCTCATTGGCTTCAATGCAGTATACATAATTTATCCAGTGTCCCTCAGTCTTACCCAACACTGATGTCAGCCTCATTCTACAACAATGGCACCATACAGTATTTGTCCTTTTATGACTGAGATATTTCACTCAGCATAATGTCCTCCAGGGTCACCCATTTTGAATAATATTGCATGAGTTCCTTGTTTCTCAATGGAGCGTAGTATTCTACTGTGTGAATATACAACAGCTTCTCTATCCATTTGTTTGTTGATGGGCACTTAGGTTGTTTCCAACTCCTTGCTATTGTGAACAAAGCTGCAATAAACACAGGTGTGCATAGATCTGCTTTGATATCTGTTATGGTCTCTTTAGAGTATATTCCCAGTAGTGGAATTGCTGGATCAAATAGTACCTCTATTTGCAACTTTTTGAGAAAGTGCCACACCACTTTCCACGTGGTTGCACCATTTTACACCCCCACCAATAGTGAATAAGGGTTCCAGTCTCTCCACAACCTCACCAGCATTTGTTGCTTGCTGTTCTGTTAAATTTTGCTATTCTGACTGGGGTGACATGATATCTCATAGTTGTCTTGATTTACATCTCTCTTCGAGTTAGGGATTTTGAACATTTCTTCATGTGTTTGTTGGCCATCTGAATGTCTTTTTTGGTGAAGTGTCTGTTCATATCCTGTGCCCACTTTTTCTATTGGATTATTACCTTTATCTTATTGTGGTTCTCAAGTATTTTATAAATTCTAGATATAAGTCCCTTATCTGACATGTCATTAGCAAACACTTTTTCCCAGTCTGTGGCTTCCCTTTTTACCCTAATGGAGACGTTTTGGGATGTACATAGGGATTTGGTTCCTAGAAGGTCCCATTCATCTATTTTATCTTCTCCTGGTTGTATACTTTTCAGGATACTTGGAAGACTGTTTATGTTGTGGATTAGGACTACTAAAGTTCTTCCGAGCTTTTCTTTGATGAAGTTTATAGTCCTTGGTTTTAGTCCTAGGTCCATGATCCACCTTGAGTTGGTTTTTACATATGGAGTGAGGTGTGGATCTTCCTTAAGTCTTCTGCAGATAGTTTTCCAATTTTGCCAACACCATTTGTTTAGAAGGTTGTCATTTCCCCACCTGATTTCATCTCCTTGTCAAAAATCAGTTGACCATAAATAGATGGGCTGATTTCCGGGTTCTCAATTCTATTCCATTGATCTATGTTTCTGTCATTGTACCAGTACCACTCTTTCTTGACCACCATAGCAATGTAATAGGATTTGAAATCAGGGAGTGAGATACCTCCTACCTTTCTTCTATTTTTAAGGAGTGCTTTGCTTATTCAGAGCTTCTTTCCATTCCAAATGAAGCTGGAGATTGCCTTTTCCATCTCATTGAAGAATGGGATTGGTATTTGTATTGGGATTGCATTACATTGCCTTTGGTAGTACTGCCATTTTCACAATATTGAGTCTTCCTATCCATGAGCAAGGGATATTCTGCCACTTCTCCAGGTCTCTTTTTGTTTCTTGTAGTAACGTTTTGTAGTTTTCTTTGTGCTTCTAGTAATATTTACTCCCAAATATTTTATCCTGTGATTAGCGTGAAGGGTATTGTTTTTCTTAACTCTGGCTCTGTATTCTCTTTGTCACTGTAGAGAAATCCAATTGATTTCTGTACGCTGATCTTGTATCCTGCTACTTTGCTGAATTGGTCAATTATGTCCAATAGTTTTCTTGCTGAGTCTTTAGGGTTTTCTAAGTATATTATCATATCTCCGCTCTTCCTGTTAAGATCTCACTCTGCCTTTCTCAAGCTGGAAGAACTAAAAAACAAATTTAAGCCTCGTGTTGCAATATTGAAAGATGCTATATACTGAATGACCCAAAAAGCATCAAAAGAAGGTGGAGGGAATACACAGAGTCACTGTACCAGAAAGAAATGATTGACAATGAAAAATTTCAGGAAGTATCATATGAACAGGAGCCAATGGTAATGAAGAAGTAAAAGCTGCACTGAAGGCACTGGCAAAAAATAAGGCCCCAGGAATCGATGGGCTACCAATTGACTTGTTTCAATTAACAGATACAGCCTTGGATGTGCTCACCAGTCTATGCCAGGAAATTTGGAGGACAGCTGTCTGGCCAATGGATTGGAAAGGGTTCTTATTTGTTCTCATTCCCAAGAAAAATGATCCTACTGAATGTGGAAACTATCATTAATATCACATGCAAGCAAAATAATGCTGAAAATCCTTTAAAAATGGTTGGGACAGTACATAGATAGGGAACTGTCAGAAGTTCAAGCAAGGTTTAGAAGAGGCCATGGCACCAGGGATTATAGATCCTGGTGTCAGATTGATCCTTGCTGAAAGTAAGAAATATCAGAAGAATGTCTATTTGTGCTTTATTAACTATGCAAAGTCACTTGACTGTGTGGATCCTACGTTGTGGCTGACATTTAGAGGAATGGGAATCCCAGAGCACTTGACTGTACTATTCCTTGGAAAAGGACATGATGCTGGGAAGGGTCAGCAAAAAAGAGGAAGATCCTCAACAGGTGGTGACTGCTATAATAAGTTCCTATGTGTCAGGAAGTGTGAGGATGGCACAGGACAGTATAGGGTTCAGATCTTCTGTTCATAGGGTGACTATGTATTATACTCAACTCGACGGCACCTAATAACCACAATAAAAAGTATTATGATGTTACTTGGGTATTATCACAAAAAATTTGGAGGCAGACAACGTTAAATTAAGTCAAATGATCAATTAATCTCTTAAAGAGAGGGATTTAACTTGCAGCATTTCACAGATTTGACTTTAGGAGCGTCTTTATCCAAGACCTTCTATCAGTATCTCAAAGAACTATGAAGAGCATAAAGTTTATGGCACCATACTATGACACAGGAGGTAAGCACCAAGTTAGAAAAGCAGAGGGCAATAGAAGACTTAGAATAGGTAAATCAGTAGAAAATGTGAAAAACAGAAGCAGCTGACTAGGACACTGTGATGCTATTTTAAGGAACTAACTAAACGTTGATATGATAAACACACACCAAACTACTTGTTTTTACAGCTGTTTTGCTGTTATTATGTGCCATCAAGTAGCTTGGAACTCACAGCAACCCTAAGCCCTATAACTCTGAACTCTGTCCTATCCTGAGCCAGTCTCACTGTCTCCGACACACCTAGCCCCATTATTCCATTTATGATGTCAATCTATCTCATTCAGGGTCTTACTCACCTGTGCTAACCCTCCCCCTTCCAAGCATGATGCCCTTCTCCAATGATTGCTCCCTCTTGGCAACATGCAAAAGTACGTGGGACAGAGCTTCAAAATCCTTGCCTCCAAGGAACAACTAGGTTTCACCTTCTCCAGGACAAACCCGTTTGTTCTCTTGGCCTCTCAACTCAAAGGCATCAATCCTTCTTCTGTCATCCTTAGTAACTGTCTATCTCTCTTGTGCATAGCAAGTAATTGCAAATACTATGTCCTGGATCAGGCACACCTTTGTCTCCAGACTGATTTCAACGCTCTTTAGTACTCCGGAGAGGCCCCTAATGGCATATTTTTCCCAACGCAATTCATCTTTTGATTTCCTGACTGCTGGTGCCAAGAGTGTTGAGTATGGAGCCAAACAAGCAGAAATTGTTAACAATCTCCATCTATGGTGGTGCTGCCAATTAGCCCAGTAGTGAGAATGTTTGTTTTCTTGATACTGAGCTTCAATCCATATTGAAGACTGCAGTCTTTGGCCTTCCACAGAAAACACTTCAGGTCCTCCTCAGTTTCAGCAAGCAAAGTTTTGTCACCTGCATATCGCAGGCTGTTGTTGAGTCTTCCTCCAATTCTGATATCACATTTCTCCTCATAAAGCCTAGCCTCTTGAATGATATGTTCTGCATAACGATTGAAGAGGTATGGATATAGGACATATTCCTGGCACACTCCTTTCCTGTTTTCGAACCATGCAGTGTTCCCTTGCTCTATTCTAACGACTGCTTCCTAGTCCAAGTACTGGTTTCACATGAGAACAATCTGGTGTTCTAAAATTTCTATTCTTCTCAATGTTAGCCATGATTTGCCTCTCCGTAGTCAATCAAACGCAGACAGACATTCCTCTGGTATTCCTTTGGTCTCAGCCAAAATCCATCTGACATTGGCTATGATGTCCCCAGTGCCATGGCCTCTTCTAAATCCAACTTGTATTTCTGGTAGTTCTCTGTCAATGTACTGTTCCAGTCATTCTTGGAGATAAATTGTCAGGAGGATTTTGCTTACATGTGGTATGAGTGATAGTGTTTGCTAATTTCCATACTCTGCTGGATCACTTTTTTTTTTAATAGGAATAAATAAGAAAAACTTCTAGTCAGTTGGCCAGGTAGCTGTCCTCCAGATTGTATGTCACATTTTGGTAAACATGTCCTGGGCAGCATCTGTTGAAATATGTCAGTTGGTATTCCATCAGTTCCCGTGGTTTTCTTTTTTTCCAATTCTTTCAGCGCAGTCTGAACTTCCTCCTTCATCACTACTGCCTCCTAACCACATGGTGTTTCATGAAATTCCTGTGCCAGCCAGTTCTTTTTGCTTCAATGATTCTGTGTCCTCCCTCCATCGAGGACACTTAACATCTTCATCATCTGAACTGCCCAATAAGATGGCAAGAGTTAAACCAACATCACCAGTGAATATAGGAAAATTACCTACAAAAGACAGGTATGAAACAGTTTTAGAATGTCTTTTTTTTATTTTTAGAATGTAAGTCTTTTAAAAGGGGATCTTTTAGAAGACAAAAGAAAATAAGCAGTATTTACCTAGTAAATTATGGGCCTGATTTCCTGGCTTAAGGAAAATAAGTTGCATTTCTAAAAATTATTGGTTCTCAACCTTCTTTCTGTTCCAACATACTAAGAAAAATGGAACAAACTTCCAATAGAAATAAGAAACAGGTGAGCTCTGGTAGCCTAGTGACAAGAAGCTGCACTGCAATCCCAGAGGTGAGCGGTTTGAATCCACCAGATGCTCTGCTGGAGAAGGAGGGACACTATCCTGTACCAATCAGATCCAATTTGTGATTTGTGACACACACCCACACAAAATAACAAAACATTTTAAAAAAAAGAAAAAAAATTTTAAATAAAAGAAACAAGGAACAGAGTAAGTTGCAAGGAAAATGAGTATGATAGTAGCCATTTCTAGGGCACTCCAAAGTGATTACAACATGCATTTCTAAGAGGTTTATCAGTCATATGTTGAAAATCATTAAATTAAAAATAATCTAACCAGAAAAAGCTTAAATACAAGTTCTAAATATAAAATTAACTTTCTCTGTATAATAATCAAGGATCTACTAAATGTAAGTGTTCAGGGCACTGTCATATAACAATGTCACAAATTCCCACAAAAAGTTCTGGAGCTCTTACAAATGTTTCAGGGTTAGAAAGTTAAAAAGTCATTTTTGAGAATTCACCATTTGCTCATAATTACCTAGAAGTCCCTGGGCAATGTAAAACAAAGGGCTGAGGTTCAAGTATACCCAAAGGCGCCTGCCAAGAAAGGTCTGTAAACTAGAAAAGGCACCCACTGAAAAACTCTTGAGTACAACTCCACTCTGAAGCAAAAATAGTAAGTAAAAATCTACGCACGGTAACTTGTTTTCATTCATATTTAATATGTCCAGTGAATAACAGATCTTCAGCAAGATACACTGAAATAGTCCCTTCAACAATGACCTGAAATACAAACAAGAATTGTGGGACAAGACCAGGCAGTGTATCACTGTTGTACACACTTCTCTGTTGTACAAAGAGATGCCACAAGTTAGAGATAAATAACTGAACAGCATCTGACACCAATTTAACAATTCTTTAACCTATGCTGGGAAGTTAATACAGTTGAACAGTATATCCATACATTACAGAAGCACTTGGAGTCATGACTTGTCCAAAGTGGCAAAAAAGAACCTCTGCCGTTCTAGTCTGTGGTGTTAGGACTTTTCAAAATTACTTTCATTGCCTTAGTTCACCCTTAAAGGCGTGATCTCCAGCTGCCTCAACTGCAGACAATGATTCATCATTAATCAGTATCTTCTATATCATCAATAGCTGTGGGGCCAACATAAGAGGGAGAGCTGACTTGTCCTATGTATTGTTCTATGAGACAGAGGAAGCTGGATAACTGAGGAAACCAGGGGTTTATCTGTGCTGCTGGACTGTGATGGTATCTCCTACATCTTTCCCTGTACCCCCAATCTATTTCTTTAATAAACCCCACACCCTGTGAAATGAATTTCAGACCCTGTGATTAGAAGTAGGTAAAATAGCATGGAGGATTATGTCTTACCACAAGATTGGTTTTATATACTGGATGTTATTGCTGGGGACAGTTCTCCTTTGTGGAGTTAGTGGAAGTCAGGCTTGGCCTTCCCTACATTGTGACTGTTCCTTTTACAAGTCCCTAGGGAGTTGTGCTGCTAACCCAAAGGTCAAGGCTTACTGCTCATTTGAATCCACCAGCAGCTAAGAGGGAATAAGACAGGGAATATCGTATCATGCAATTAATTTACAGCGTCAGAAAGTCACTAGAAGATCACCTATGACCCAATCCCACTCAAGTGTAACTAAGATTGGTTTTTGTTGTTTTCAATGATAAATATGGGGCTGGTAAAATCAAATAAGGAAATAAAAACCAAACTCACTGTGTTGAGTTGATTATGAGGCTGAAAATCTTTCTCCAGTGGAGCTGCTGGTGCAATCAAACCTCCAACAACATGTATGTCATTTATCCAAAACCAGTTGCCTGCCTCAGGCTGCCTTTGTACTTTTAAAAATTGTAGCTCCAAAAGCTTGTTTTGTAAAATATTGATATTTGCTTCATGAGACAGTAAAACTGAGAAAATTTTAGAACACAAAAATAAACTAACAAATCATTCTATGAAGTCATTCTATGACCTCTGAAAGCAAAACCAAAGACATTTCAAGAAGCAACTGGTTCAATACTCATTATGAAGATATATGCAAAAATTCTCAACTAAATACTAATAAATAAAATGCAGCAGCATCTGAAAAGACTTACATATTTGGGATTTATTCCAAGAATTCAAAGTTGGTTCAACATATATAAATTAAGCTAATATTAACAGTTGTTATGAGGCACCATCCAGTCAACCACACTCACAACTCTATCAAAACCATGCTTTATCCTGCTCTGTCCTCCTATTCTCTGCCACATTCAAGGTCATTTTATGCAGTTCCTAATTCTATCTCTCAGAGTCATCCTCTCTTCAGATGACCTACTTTTCCAAATATGATGTTTTCTTCCAAAGTCTGGCATCTCCTGACAACATGCCCAAAATATGTGAAACAAAGTTTCACCCTTTTGCATGTAAAGAGCACTCTGGCTACCTTCAAGATAGATTTATTTGTTCTTTTGGCAGTCCACGGGCATTCAGTACTCTTCTCCAACATAATTCATAGGCATCAATTATTTTTCTCCTCTAAACTTAATATCACATTCTTCTTTATATAGTGCAGCTTCTGGATTATTACTCAGAATGGTACAGTCACTCTGGAAAACGGCTTGGCAACACCTCAAAAAAGTTAATAAATTTAACAAATGACCCAACAATTCTACTTCTGGCCATTAACCATACTCAGAAAAATGAAAATATGCATATACACAAAAATTTATATATACATGTTTATAGTATTATTACTATAATAATAGTAAGAGTGACAAAAGAGAACCAACAAAAAATGTCCATTCATTAACAGACAAACAAAATGCAATATATAATAAAATACTGCTGTCATAAAAATAAATGAAGTGTTCATACTTGTTAAAATATGGATACATCCTGAAAAGGCACAAAAGGTCACACACAGTATAATTCCATTTATATGAAATATCAAGAATTAAGTAAACCCAGAGAAAGAGAAAGTAGCTTAATGGTCACCATGAACAGGGGGCAGGCAGAAATGGAAAATATTACTGAACTAATGTTTTCTTTTGAAGGTGAAGAAAATTATCTGAAATTAAATGATAGTTACACAACCTTTCATATGTGATAAAAACCTCTGAAACATATAATTTAAAAACAAGTGAAATTTATGGTATGTGAATGCTATCTCTAAAAAGTAAAAAGAAATACACTATTAGGAAGGGGGGAAAATGTGCAATAAAGAATGAATGAATGAAAATCTAACTTCTTGATAAGTTTTGCTAAAATCAATTA
>NW_006399755.1:8109864-8124453 GCF_000299155.1 Elephantulus edwardii
AAAAAAACAAACAGATATATCTTGGAAAAAGTGAAGCCAGAGTGCTCCTTGGAGGCAAAGATGATGAAGCTGCTTCTGTTATACTTTGGACACGTAGCTAGGCAAGGCTACTTCTTGGAAAAGAATATCTACCATGCTTGAAAAGATGGAGAGTCAATGAGGAAAGGCAGATTCCCCCATGAGATGGATTAACATGAGCTCCTGTGTCAGAGATGATGAGAATGGCATAGGACAGGCAGGATTCAGGTGGGCTGTTCCAAGAGTCACTGTAAGTCATACTCAGCAGCACCTAACAAGAATAATCCCAAACCAGGACTTAAGGAGCCCTGGTGGTGTAATGCAGCATGTGTTGGGTTTTTTCCTACAAAAGGTCAGCAGTTTGAATCCACCAGCCCCTCCAAGAGAGAAAAATTAGTAGTTCTTTCCCTTAAAGATGTATAGCTGGGAGCTCTGGTGGCCCGGTGGCAGGAGGCTGCACTGCAATCCCAGAGGTGAGCGGTTTGAGTCCACCAGATGCTCTGCTGGAGAAGGAGGGATAATCTCCTCCTGTGCCAGTCAGATCCAATTTGACAGTACACACACGAAATAATAATAATAAAAAGAAGTTGTCTGTGTCATTTTTAAAAAGGTATTTGCAGCAAATAAATTATAAATACAAAATTCAGTCATTCTTTAAAAAAAAAAAGATGTATAGCTATAGAAACTAGGAAGGGTGGCCCTGAGTCAGATCTGACTGGACAACAATGGATATCCCCCCTCCCCCCCAAAAAAAATACTTGACACACAATGAGAGTTTAATCAATACTTAATGACTAATCAATTTTAACAGTGAAATTAAATTACTATGGCTAAGACAACTGAAAGTGAAAAAATGGAAGCACTTACTGACAAAGACTGTAACTGTCAGTACGGATTATACCTCAGTATCAAGAAACCAAAAACCCTAACAACTAGAACAGTAAGCAACATTACAATACATGGAGAAAAGACTGAACTTGTCAACAATTTCATTTTACTTGGATTCACAACCAACACCCATCTCTGCTACCAACCGACTCCTCAAATGCTAAAGAACAAGGATGTCAATTTAAAGACTAAAGTATGCCTGACTTAAGACACAGTATTTTCAAATGTTTCACAGGGATGTGAAAGTTGGAGAATGAAAAAGGAAAACCAAGAAAAGAACTGATGATTCTTTGAATTTACGGTGTTGGTGAAGGGTATTAATTATACGACGTACTGCCTAAAGAACAATTTTGTCTTGAAAGATATAGCAGGATACTTAAGGAAAAGGGCTGTTGTTGTATACCATCAAGTTGGAATCAAACTGTAGCTGACCCTCCAGTAGGTTTTCAGAGGAAGTTACTCATACAAGAGGAGGTTGCTCATCTTTCTCCTGCAGAGCAACTGGTGGTTTCGAACCACATACCTTGGGGATTGCAGCACAGCTTCTTACCAGTAGGCTACCAGAGCTCCCTGAAAGGAAAGGGTAGTGAGACTTAATCTCACATGCTGTGGGTATTTCAGAAGAAGCAGTAAATCCCTGGGAAAAGACCCTATTTTTGGAAACACACAGAGTCATCAAAGGAGAAAAAGGACCTCAACAAGATGAACTGACACAATAATTGCAACAATAGGTTTAAGCATAGCACAGATTGTAAATATAGGCCATGACTGGACAGTGTTTCAATCTGTTATACATAAATTAACTGTAAACAGAACAGCACCTAACAAGACACTGACAAAATGCAACAAAGCTTAGTTGTTCTGTATCACTCTCACTTAATATATAGTTAAGACCTCTGGCTCTAGATTCAGTTAACTTGAGTTCAAATACTGGTTCTGCTGCTCACCAGCTGTGAGATCCTGTCCAAGGTAGTTGTTTCTTCCACACTTCACTTGCTCAAAGAGAATTAACAAAAAATGGGGGTGGGGAGTTAAGAACTTCAGAAATAAGTTAGAACATAAAATATTTGGTAATTTATCTACTATTATTGCAAATAAAGTGCATTTCAAACTGTCAGACTCTTGTGTAATTTACAAACAATCTATTTCCTTTTGAAAGAATTGGGTGGTTCTTTCTAAAAGTTGAAGGACTTTGCTCATCTCTATTGATGAATTACAGGAATGCCTCTCATTTTCTTACACCCGCTCCAATAACACATTTACTGCTTTGCAGTGCTGAATTAGTCAACTAATGCACACTGAGGAGTGAATAACTTTCTGAATAATCACACAATTATTTCTTCCAGAAGTAGACTGGAACACATCAACTAGGGAAGGAGAGCCTAGTATTAAAGAAAGGATGACGTGACTACCTTTTGACTACAGGGATAGAGTTTTTAAGTAAGGACATCAAATAGAAATGCTTAGTGAGAAAGTCAGAAAACAGTTAATCACAGCTAAATCACCATCTCACTGGGTGATCTTACAACCTCTCTCTGTAATCTTACAAGATAAAAATCCAAAAGCTAAAAAAAAAAAAAATCCAAAAGCTTTCGTTTAATAAACATGGCCATTAACTATCTCACTGTCATTCTAAAAGTATCACTCACCATTCTATACAGAAATCCTTAAATCTTATCACAATTCATTTCTCATTCTTACACACACATGCACCCTAAGTCTCTTTATAATTTATCATCTGTTTATGCTATGTTTCAAATGACTTCCAGTCTATCTCTACTTGTTGTTCAGTAAGTCAGAACCAAATCATAGGTGACCCTCTAGCTGGTTTTTCAGATGCTGCGAACTACAGGTGGAGTGTGGATGGCTAGCCCATATTTCTTGTGCAGAGCAGCTGGTGGATTTGAGCTGTTAGGCCAGCAGAGGGACACCTTAATCATCATTTCTCTCTGAACTCTCAGTCTAGTGTGCTGTAATGTATCTATATTATATGCAGATTTCATTGCTTTAAATCAGAGATTGAATCACCTGGGTTTTTTCCTATCTGTAAAACCTAACAGCATCCAGTATACTTCATAAATGCAAATGTTTAGGGAATAGAGGAATGATCAATAAACGAGCAACTTTAAGTAATGCATCATTCTTCTTCCACAGAAATGAGAGACTATTTTAAACACCTGAGAAGCAATGTGGTAAATACCCTATAGCAAGAACAAGTAGATCTGCTTTTAAAGTTTCAACTTAAAAATCTTCATCAAATTACTTTCTTTTTTTGAGTAACAGATTCCAGCTCTGTAAAACAGGTACCACAGGATATTTACAGTAAGGGTTTAAGTGGGAGGAGAGAAAGGAGGATACATAAAACATGCTTAGCACAGTGCCTATATCAAAGCAAGTACTTAAGGAATTCATTCTACTCCCCCCCCCTTTGACTCCAAGTATTCTTATAAGCATCCAATGAAAGCATTCTATATGAAAATTATTTGGAAACACAATACCACACAAACTAAATATCTCACTTAAGGGAAGAATAATCTTAAGTGTTCATCTCTGCATTTATAATCCCTTTTCCTCTCTTTAGACCTTTAAGGAATGGAACATTTCTCTGCATTATCCATTTATCTAGGATTCTAGAGTTTAAACAATTTAGTTTGATGTGGGAAATTTCTAATTCTTTTAAAATGAAGAAAAGAATCCTAGAGCACATATCCTACATTGTACTAATTAAAGTCTTTTCCCCTTGTCTTTCTAGAATTTTTCATTTTTTAGGGCATACGTCTATCTGCAGTACAGGCTTTTGCTGAATTGTATTACATTATGAATTTAAGCATTTGCAATTTATATTAGAAAGGAAAATTGACGCTTTTTACAACAAGGCGGTCTGATTACTTTTTTAAGGATAAGTAAAATTTACTGGCATCAACAATATAGGTTGTTGTTATGTGCAGTCAAGTCGCCTGCGACTCACAGCGACCTGGTGTACAATAGCTCTGAATCCTGCTCTATTACGGGCCAACCTTACTGTCTCTGACACACCCACCCCCACTACCTCACTGAGGCAATCCATCTCACCAAGGGTCTTCCTCTCCTGCATAAGAATTGTTAATTTCTTTGAAACCAGAAACTTTGTTAAGTAAACAAATCCAAACACCTTTCTCTACACACAGGTTCTGATTTGGCATTCCTTAAAAAACACCACATAATTAATGGCACTCATTCTGTGTATCAACATTAAATTTAAGGTTAAAAAAAAATGTTCTCTAATTACTTACAAGAGTGAAACTTCTGAAAACTAATAAAAATTCACTACAAAGAGCTTTTTCTTTGATTAGGTATATTTCATTACAGTTATGAAATAAAATTTAAAGTGTTAAAAAGCAAAAGGTAGCCACTACTATTCTCCTTAGAGTCACTAAAAATAATCTAAATGTACTTTAGGATTTACAAAACCAAATTAAACTTATTTGCATGATAGTCTCTCCATACATTATCTATATTACTAGCACACATCCTATGGCCTAGGATAGCGAAAGGTTTTAAAGATATACATTTAACTACTAAACATTTCAACCTTCCATTTTTGGATTATTTCAATTAAGTATTGCTTTCCACCCCCCCACCCCCACTTTTCCACACTTCAAGAAGAAAACTGTAAACTGCAGGTGGAAAAGTATCAAAAGTCTTCTTTCTTAAGAAGTAACTTTTGGAAAGAAAAAAAAGAAGAAGAAGTAACTCTTGGTTTTGGTACATTTTGTTGTTGTTATGCTCCATCAAGTAAAATCAACTCACAGCTGACCCAGAGGCTGTTATATCAGATGGGAGGAGATCACTGCTCATCTTTCTCCAGCAGAATAGCTGGTGGATTCAAACCAAGTGATTTGTGTTGTTGAAAATGCAGCTCCTTAGCACCAAAGCATTTGATATCATAAACTTTTTAAAACATGAAACTACTTACACAAGTTCTCATTCTCTGAAAAGGCTCTGATTTTATAGAAACAATCTTTAAAATCTGCTTCACCAGACACTAGTGAATTCATTAATCATCTTTATTACAAGATATAGATCTTACAGTTTTATAAACTGTGACTAAATACTACTAAGGGCACAAGCTAATGCAGCAAAAGTCCCAAGAGACATTCAAGGGATATATAAACCTGTGGAAAATTTCTACTCACTCATATTTGGAGTATGTAGATCGCTACTGTCCCCCATGTACCTAAAAACAAACCAAAAACAAAAACACGATTCTTTAAACCAACCCCCAGTTTAACATTTTAGTATGCAAATGTCCCCTAAACAATATCATCCGGTTGGGATAACCCCACTTTATTAGCTAACAGTGCTCATGACTTTCAAAACTGAAAAAGGATATGTTGTGTTTCACCAAATGTTACACATTTACATTCAACTCCTGCTGGAAAAAAATCTTCGGAAACAAAAGGTAACCTGATCCACTAGAGTTAATTATTAAATACACACCAACAACATACAAACCAATTGCATTTCTGGGCACAACCATCACAAAAAGGGATACACAAAGTCAAAAGTGTCGGGAACTATTTTTGTATCAAAGAGCTAGCAAAACGCTGAAACACTAAGATCTCTCTGACGGTAAACAATTCGTCGGATGTAAGATCATCTGGGGGAAGGAGGGAGGTAATGTTTCCTCCACGTTAAAATCATCGCAATTCGCTGCACTCAGGTCCGACTAGAAATCCCGGGGGTGGGCTTCTTTCAGGCCTCAACTACCTCGTTCTTTCGCAATATAGATACTAAAAGGATCAGAACCCTCTCGCGGAGGCGAGCAACACACTCGAGCAGTGCTGTCTGTTTACAAATACGAATCTCACAGTTTTCCCACGTCAAAAGCGCGCATTACCACCATTCGACCAGGGGGCGGGGGAGAAGGAAGGCGGGCGAGCAAGAAACGAAATCTACACAGACACGGCCGTCTCTTCCAGACAAGGGCAAGGCCACACAGAGAAAACCTGTCTTGTGCTTTACGGACATGCGTGTGTTTACGTGTTACAAGGATTTCTGTCTAATACATATGTACACGTTCAGGCGTGAAAGGTACACGGGAAAAGGAATCTTACTGGACCCAACAGAACGCTTAAACCAATCCCGTGGCCTGAAAATCCGCCTCTCCCTGTCCACAGGTTTCAGCCCGGAGCCCGAGACCCTCTGTGGAGTTGGGTCGCCGAAGCCCTCCTCAGGCCGCCCAGGCCGCCTTCCTCCCTCCCTCATCACTGCCTTCCTCTGGAACGCTCCAAGCCCATTCCAGCAAAGAAAGAAGTGTCAGGGCCTTCTGTGGCGACAAAGGAGAGCTTGGCGCGGGCGGCCGACACCTGCGAGGCACCGCACCTGAGGAGGGCAAAAAGGGGGCTGCCCGGCCTTGGCGAGCACACCCCCTCGGCACCAGGCGCTGCTACCAAAGTCTCCGTACCTGCGAGGCCCGCCACCCTAGAGACGTGCGCGGCGCCTCCTCATGTCAATGGCTCCCTCTCTCCCTCCGCCTCCTGCCGCTGCTGCCGCTGCAGCCGCCGCCGCCGCCGCCGCCGCTGGAGGCCGGGACACGACGAGCTCAGGACTCCACCGCCATGTCCGCCGCGCCGCGAACTGCATTGTGGGGGGGAAGGGATGGGGAGGGGGAGGAGGGAGAGGGAGAGAAAGAGGAGGACCCGCTGAGGGGAGGGGGCCGAGGGAGAGTGGGAGCTGGAGCAGAGGGGGAGGGGAGAGAGGAGCAAAGCCCAGAAAGGGATCCTGGCCCGGGAAGGGGGGGTGGGAGAGGGGGGAATAGGTGCGAAGGGGAATCCAGGAGTGTCCCCTCCCTTCATTCTGGGTGCCCCGGGCACCCATTAACCTAGAGGGTAGGCATGAGGGGGGGGCACCACTTAAAGGGGGAGGGGTTACATTTGGCGGGGGAGTGGATTGTTGTAGCCACAAAGAACTGGGAGAGGAGGGGGCTGCGGTGGGAGGGCGGCGCGCTCTCACTCGCCTAGGGAAGGAACCCACACACTAGGACCCTCTTAGCTCAGGGGAGGGGGCGGGGCCCCGCGTGGAGGGGGAGGAGCACGGGGGCGCTAGTGAGCGGAAGGTGGGCTCGCGTGTGTCCACAGTCTCTGCCGCAAGCTGACCCGGGAATCCTAGCTAACTGGTGAACTGTGGGCCTCCTCGTCCAGGGGGGGGGGGGTCAGAGGGGCCCGGAAGCCGCCCTGGCCCCTTGCTCCCAAAGCTGTCCCCTCGGGGTAGGGAGCGGAGCCTTAGGTTGTGCAACTTCTGGCCTGATCGGGCTCAGCCTCTCCCGACCTTAGGAGGCTACTATGACCTCTGAACCTTCGAGGGCGATCTCCCTGTGATAATTTGCCACTAGCTCGCTAAAGCTGGACCCCTTTTCTATTAAAATGCATCCAATTCTGAGGTTGAAGAGCTTAATCGAGAAATCTCGGGAGTATCCTTTCTCTCCACACCAAAGAGATTTTTCAAAATCTTGTTCTTAGTTTAGGGCACATTTGGAATTATCATCTAAGGATACTGTCCCCACTCCTGACCCTTTACCCCGTACCCAGGTTCTCCTTTTGTGTTGTTTCTTCTCATAATCTTATTTCAAGTCAAGATCAGAGAACATACAGTTTAGTTTCTTTTTATCACACATCCCCACGCAAGCACAAAAACACAGAATTTTCAACCAACTTTTGACCTCAAAGCTGGACAAAGAATACAACTACCATAATTACACTTGGCTCAGGGGAGCTCTGGTAGCCACTTTGTGATACAACCCAAAGGCAGATGTTTCAAATCCACCAGTTGCTTCTTGGAAGAAAGATGAGCAATCTCCTGCCATGTGAGTTAGAGCCTGGGAAAACCCAGGTCGGCTATGTGTCAATTCCAGTCAGTGACAATGAGTGAACACTTGAGATTTCCTAAGCAGAGAAAGGATGTAATAGGTAGTTAGGAAGGTGAAAGGAAGATGGTAAATCCTAAGTACTTAAAAGATACTGCCTTATAAAATCTCTGGCAGTATGACTCACAAGCTGAACCAGGCAAGAGGCAACAGAGGGAGTACACCACGGTACTGGGTGGATATTATCTTTTTATATCCATCTGAATCCCAACATACTAAATAAGCTTGGTAAGAAAGCACACAGCTGGCACCTTCACATATTTCATTCACCATGTTGTTGTTATGTGCCATCAAGTTGCCTGCAACTCATAGCGACCCTATGTATAAAAACCCTAAACCCTGTTCTATCCGGTGCCAAACCTACTGTCTCCAACACACCTATCCCCATTACCCCAGTCAATGAATCAATCCACCTTATAGAGGATCTTCTCTCCTGCACCGGCCCTCTACCCCTCCAAGCATGACATCCTTCTCCAAGGATTGATCCTGCCTTGCAATATGTCCAAAGTATGTCAGATGAAAATTCAGTATCCTTGCCTCCAAAAAGCAGCCTGGCTTCACCCTCTCCAGGACAAACATTTGTTCTAACAGTCCATGATATATTCAATATTCTTCTCCAGCACCACAGCTCAAAGGCATCAATTCTCCTATCATCCCTAGTCATCCAGCTTTCTGATGCAAGTAGTTGCAAAGGCCATGGCCCGAATCAGATGCATCTTAGTCTCCAGCATGACATCATGCTCTTCAGTACTTTGGAGAGGTCTCTGATAGCAGACTTTCCCAAAGCAATTTGTCTTTTAACTTCCTGGCTGCTGATACCAAGAGTATTGATTGTAGAGTCAAGCAAACTGAAGCTGTTAGCAATCTCAATCTCTTCACTGTTTAACGGCCCAGTGGTTAGAATCTTTGTTTTCTTGATGTTGAGCTTCAATCCATATTGAAGGCTGCAGTCTTTGACCTTCTGCAACAAGCGCTTCAGGTCCTCCTCAGTTTCAGCAAGCAGGGCTGTGTCATCTGCATAATGCAGATTGTTAATGAGTCTACCTCCAATCCTGGTTCCACATTTCTTCTCATAGAGCCCAGCCTCCCTGATAATCTGTTCCACATATAGATTGAAAAGATAGGGAGATAGGATACATCCTTGGCACACACCCTTCCCAATTTTGAACCATGCAGTGTTTCCTTGTTCTGTTCTCATGACTGCCCCCTGGTCCAAGTATAGATTTCACATAAGCACTATCTGGTGTTCAGGGATTCCCATTCTTCTCAGAGTCAGCCACAGTTTGTAGTGATCTACATAGTCAAATGCCTTTGCATAGTCAATGAAAGAGAGACATTCCTCTGGTATTCTCTGCTTTCAGCCAAGATCTATCTGACATTAGCTATAATATCCCTAATACCACACCTCTTCTAAACCCAGCCTGGACTTTAGACAGTTCTCTGTTGATGTGCTGTTCCAGTCATTTTTGGAGAATCTTCAGCAGAATCTTGCTTGCATATGATATCAATGATACTGTTAATAATTTCCACACTCTGTAGGATCACCTTTCTTTGGAATGGGAACAAATATAGATCTTTTCCAGTTAGTTGGCCAGGTGGTTGTCCTCCATATTTCTTGGCACAACTTGGTAAGCACATCCAAGGCAGTGTCTGTTTGTTGAAATATGTCAATCGGTATGCCATCAATTCCTGCGGCATTATTTTTTGCCAATTCTTTCAGAGCAGCTTACACTTCTTCCTTCATCACCACAGGCTCTTACTCATACATTGTTTCATGAAATTCTCCTGTGTTTGCCAATTCCTTTTGGTACAATGACTCTGTATACTCTTTCTACCTTCTTTTAATATTTCCTGTATCATTTAATATTTTGCCCAAAGCATCCTTAAGTATTGTAACTCAAGGTTTGAATTTGTTCTTCACCATATAATCTTCACAATAATCCTGAAAAGTGGGTACAATTGCTTCCATGTACAGATGAAAACATTTTAACCCTAGCTAAATTATTTTCCATGAGTGATACAAGTATCCCTGGAACAAGTTTAATTGAATAAATACTTCCTAAAGGTAAAAGAATGTGGAAATTATCAAATTATATCATTAATCTCACATAAAAGAAAAATCCTGCTGAAGATTATCCAAAAGAAACTGGAACATTACATCGACAAAGAACTACCAGACATACAATCTGGGTTTAAATGAGGCTGTCGCACTAGGGACATCTGCCAATGTCAGATAGATCTTGTCTGAAAGCAAATAGTACTAGAGGAATGTCTATCTGTGTTTCATTGACTATGCAAAGGCATGTGACTGGGTGGATCACAACAAATTGTGGCTAACCTTGAGAAGAACTGGAATCCCAGAACACATGATTGTGCTCATGTGAAACTTATACTTGGACCAAGAGGCAGTCATCAGAACAGCAAGCAAAATCAGAAAAGGAGTGCTTCAGGAATGCATCCTCTCTCCATTCCTTTTCAAACTCTTTTCAAGAGTCTGGACTACATGAGAAGTAATATAGCATTAGGACTGGAGGAAGACTCATCAACAACTCGCAATATGTAGATGACATGACCTTTCTGAAACTGAGGAGGGCCTGAAGCATTTGATGCAGAGGGTAAAGGACTGTGGTCTGCAATAAGGATTGAAGCACAACATCAAGAAAACAAAGATTCTTACCACTAGGCCAATTAGCAGCATCATGACAGTTGGAGAAGAGATTGAGATTAATTGTCTTTCTTGGGTCCACAATTATAACTCTTGGCACCAGCAGTCAGGAAATTAAAAGATTAATTGCACTAGGAAAATCTGCTGTCAGGGACCTCTCCAGAGAGTTGAAGAGCAAGGTTTTCAGTCTACAGATTATTGTGTGCCTGATCCAGGCTATGGCCTTCACAATTACTTGCTATGCATCAGAGAGCTTAGTCCATCTATGGACTAAGAAAGAGAGAAGAAAAATTGATGCCTTTGAGTTGTGGTACTGGAGAAGAGTTTTGAAAATACCATGGACTGCAAAAAGAATGACCAGGTCTGTTCTGAAAAGGATGGAACCAAGTTGTTCCTTAGAGCAAAGTATTTTGAGTCTTTATCTCACATTCTTTGGGCATTTTGCCAGCAGGGACTAGTTATTGGAGAAGGACATCATTCTCAGAAGGGTGAAGGGACTGCACAGAAGAGGAAGACCCCATATGAGAAGGATTGGCAGAGTAACTGGGGTAATAAGGATAGGTGTGTCAGAGACAGTGAGATTGACTCAGGATAGAGCAGGGTCCAGAGTTATTGTGCATATGGTCTCTATGAGTTGTATTCAATTTGACAGCACATAACAAAAAATAGCAAAGGATAAATAAGAGCAGAGTGTTCAGCTGAGTATTAAAAAATACAAAGACAATTTGTAGGTCCCTAAAAAGTTTACTGCAAGCAAGAAAAATTGATCCACTAAGCTACAATGAAAGGGAAGGTCATATTAACAAAAAGCTGGACAAATACAAAGTGATTCATTCCACTTGGGTGAGGCTTCAAGCTTTGAAGGCTTACCTGATATGTGCCAAACATCTGTGATTCAGAGAACAGAAGGTAAGTCTAAAAAAGAAAACTGACACCAAATTGGCAAGCTTATTGCTTCCTTGCCCTTAACCATTTAAAATAACTCTACCACTTTTCCTATTTCTCAAGACCCAACTCAACTCCTACCTCCTCCATTAAATCACATCATTATCCCCTCACTTCACAGAACATGATTCCTTCAGTCTCTGAATCCTTGAAGATTACATTTTTTATGTCTGACCTCTGATAGATGATAAAACTTCTACACATAGATTTACATTTGTACTCCCGACAATACCTGCATAGGCAACTTTGGTGACTCAGTCTATCTACCAGTAACTCTCTGGGAGAAGATGGACAATCTCTTTCCATGCAATTTACAACCTCAGAAACCCAGGGGACTGTCAACTATGAGTTGGTTCCAACTTGATGGCATTGAGTTGAGTTGGTATTTACTTTATATACTGTTGAGTTGAATATTTTGATAACCATAATTTTGTTCTATCATCATCAGATAGGTTATATGTTATTGCCACATGATGAATAAAGGCAAAAGGGAATTATTAGTTCACTTTATTATTGTTCAGTTTGTTAATTATTAGTTCAGTTTATTATTGGGTCAGAAAGTCAAGTACTGCAGCCTTCAATATGGATTACATCTTAATATCAAGAAAACAAAGATCCTGAATACTGATTGGCAGTATTATGATAGATGGAGAAAAGAATGGGGCCGTTAGTAATTTTATCTTGGCCAAATCCACCATTGACACTCTTGGCACCAGCAGTCAGGAAATTAAGAGATGAGTTGTTTGGGGAAAGTCAGCTGTCAGGGACCTCTTCAGAGTGCTATGGAGCAATGATATCAGTCTAGCGTGCATCTAACCCAGATCATGGTCTTCTCAATTGCTTGCTATGTATCTGAGAGCTGGACAATGAATAAGGATGACAAAAGAAGAACTGATGCCTTTGAGTTGTGCTAGAGAAGAGTATTGAACATATCATGGAACGCTAAAAGAACAAAAATATCTGCCCTAAAGAGGAATAAACCAAGTTGCTTCTTGGAGACAAAGATTTTGAAGCCCATACTCACATACTTTGGCTATGTTGCCAGGAGGGAACAATCCATGGAGAAAGATACCATGCTTGGAAGGGTAGAGGGTCTTCTTCCAGGAGAAGTCCCTGGATGTGATGGATTGACACAGTGGCTGTGGGGTCAGGTGTGTTAGAAATGGTTAAGATTGGCTCAGAATAGGGCAAAGGTCAGAGACATTGTTAATAGGGTCACCATGAGTCACAGACAATTTGATGGCACATGACAACATTATTGTGTCATGGGGAAGCTCTGGTGGCCTAGTGATAAGGAACTGAACTGCAAACCCCAAGGTACATGGTTCGATTTTATCAGACGTTCCATGGGAGTAAGATGGCTAATCTCCTCTCCTGTGATTTGCTACCTCTGAAATCCTGCTACGGGTCAGTTCCAACTCAAAGGTACATAACAAAACCTATTATAGCGTCATAGGTTAAGTCATTGCAAGGACTAAAATACTAGTCCTGTGTTCTTTCCATTACATCTCAAGACAGTTTACTGCAAAGTAGAATGGTAAATATCCTGCCTGCTCTGTAAAAATAACCTGAGGACTTATGTCTGATACTTGCCTGGAAGACCTTTCAATTGTAGTTAAATCCGTCTTGACCAAATGTAGTATCCTTGTCTGGAAACTCAGAGAACTCAGTTTCATCCAAACTCAGATGAAAATTATTTGCAGCCAATATCCAACTTCATGATATAAAGAGAAAAATAATCTCCCAGATATCAATATTCAGATTCTGTTCTCTTCCTAGTTGATAGGAAAGCCTGTTCAAAAAATAAAAATATCTAATTAAAAACTGTCTTGGAGAGTAAATTCAATCTGAAAAACAAAAAAGAAACCTAAGAGATACTAAGTCTTTTCAAACCAAATAAATGGTAGATCTGTATTGTTAGGAGCAATCAAGTTGATGACAAATAATAGGACCCAGTGAACAGCAGTTGGATACTTTGCGCTATCCTGCAACATTCTGTCTCTGTCATGCTCAAACCCATTTTTGCAGTCACTGTGGCTCTCTCTCTCTCTCTCTCTCTGTCTCTCTCTGTCTCTCACTCTGTGGGTCTTCTTTTGCAGACCCTCTAGTTTTCGAAGACTGGGACAATTTATGAACGATCATGTATGCCCTCCTAAAAAAGTAGAACTGTCTATTATTAATGAAGAATCATCAAAACATTTATAAAGAAGGGAGAAATATGATTAGGTGGCCTTTACCCTGAGCCTCATTTTTTCTTTATAGTCCCAATTCCCTCATGAAGGAATCTCAGTGGCTGTTCCCTTTTTTTCTTTTTTTAATTTTATTAATTTCAATGAACATCTACAGAGGGCTGTTCCCTTTTTTAAAACCTTTCCTAACCAATCTCTAGTCAAATAGTGCATTACCCCCATGATGGGATCCAAATCATTTTTTCACATTTTGATTCTCAGCAGTTTATACACACACACACACACACACACACACACACAATTTTTTTAACTGGTTTGCTTACAAAGTTTATATACAATATGGTTCACACTATTCTTCATTCACATTGTGTTTCATACAATCATTCTCATATGTTATAAAATCAGTCACCATTGGACCTTGCCCATCATTACCCTGTCTTTTACCTAGATCATTCCCATTTGCTTTCGGCACTCCCTCCACCCCCCAAAGTGTGTAGCCCACACAGTACAGTCTTGATGCATGGAAAGGTTTCAGAAATGCTATGGACAATCTGAATTGTCTATAAAGAAGAACATTTCCATTTAAAGTTTGGTGATTCCTTCACAGAAGATGGTAATACCAAAGCTCCTTAAGACCCAAAAGAGATCAGTCTTCATTCTTTTATCTTCTTGAAATCTATAAGATTTTTAAAAATCCTAAGATTTTAAAAAAATATGTTAAAATGATTATTATAGAACATTAAACAGTAAACTCTTTTAACAGTTAATTGCTTTTCTCTCAAAGTGTAGTGCCTTCTCAGATAAGAAGTCCAAATTGTCTTTGTACAGCCTTAGACTCACACTAACTCACTCTGGTAGTACACAGGTAATGTATTGGACTGTTGTTGTTTGTCGTTATGTGCCGTCAAGTCGCTTGCGAATCATAGCGACCCTATGTACAACAGCCCTAAACTCTGCTCTATCCTGTGCCAATCGCACTG
>NW_006399755.1:8125773-8128977 GCF_000299155.1 Elephantulus edwardii
TATGTCAATTAGTATACCATCTATTCCTGGAGCCTTATTTTTTGCCATTTCCTTCAAAGCAGCTTGAACTTCTTCTTTCATCGCCATAGGCTCTTGCTCATATGTTGTTTCATGAAATTCTTCTTTGTCTGTCAATTCCTTTTGATACAGTGACTCAGTATATTCTTCCCATATTCTTTTAAAACTTCCTGGATCATTTAACATTCTGCTGAAAGCATCCTTGATTATAGCAACTCGAGGTTTAAATTCGTTCTTCAGTTCCTTGAGCTTAAGAAATGCTGAGCGAGTTCGGCCCTTTTGATGTTCTGACTCCAACTCCTTGCACATTTCATTGTAATAGTTTGCTTTGTCATGCCGTGCTGCCTTTTGAAATCTTCTATTCAACTCTTTAGTATCTTGTATTGGACTACTAATCAAAATATGGGTGATGTGAATCCACTAGCAGCCCTATGGAAGGAAGATAGGTTGCCTCTGAAACCTAAGGGAAGGCTGCCATGTGTTGGCATCAACATGTTGGCAGTGAGTCTGGTGTTTTATTTTGTTGGTTTGGAATATGGTTGGGTCTTTTAAAGCCTCATGCTAGCACATGTGTATACTTGCTATCCATTGATTCCATTGAATTTGTTTTGAGGATTCTATGTGCGGAATTTTAAACTACAATCACACCTTTAGTTTACTTACTTCATTGAAGTATTAGAAGCAGTCTGAATTTGTTTGGATTTTTGTTTGGTTTTGGTTTTGAGGTGAGGGTAAGGGAAAGAGAATTTGCTTGTTTTTAATGTGAATAAGAAGATCTTAGAGTTGTTGTTGTTGTTGTTGTGGTTGTTAGGTGCCCTCAAGCTGCCTGCAACCCATTGAGCCCCTATGTACGGCAGCTCTAAACGCTGCCCTGTCCTGAGCCTGTCTCACTAATTCTGATACATCTACCCCCGTGTCCCCAGTTACTGTGTAAATCCATCTCATCTGGGGGTCTTCCTCTCCTGTGTTGTCTCTCCTCGCTTCCAAGCATGATGTCCTTCTCCAAGGTCCAATCTTTCCAGGCCATGTGCCCAAAGTATGTGAGACGAGCTTCAAAATCCTAGCCTCCAAGAAGAAACTTAGTTTCACTCTCTCCAAGATAGACCTATTTGTTTTCTTGGCGGTCCATGGAATATTTAAGACTCTTCGCCATCATCACAACTCAAAAGCCTCGATTCTTCTTCTGTTATCCTTAGTCCATAGAAGGACTAAGCTAACTCTCTGATGCATGTCAAGCAATTGCAAAGACCATGGCCTGGATCAGGCACATCTTACTCTCTAGACTGGCATTGTTGCTTCTCAGTATGCTGGAGAGGTCCCTAATGTCAGATTCTTCCATTGCAATTTGCCTTTTGATTCCCTGACAGCTGGTGCCAAGATTGTTGATTGTGAAGCCAAGTAAGCTATAACTGTTAACAACCTCAATCTCTTTTCCGTCTATCATGGTGCTGCCAAATGGCCCAGTGGTGAGAATCTTTGTCTTCTTGATGTTGAGCTTCATGAAGACTATAGTCCTTAACTTTCTGCAGCAAGTGCAGAGTGTATTAAAGTTCACATTTCTCAGGGGGAAAGTGGTGAGCAGGGAGAAAAACGCAACAGTGAATCAATGGAAATCCAAAATCTCTGTAAGTGTTCATTAAATGAATAAAATTTTTTTTTAATTCACATTTCTATATACACAAAAGTCACATAGATACATGGTGGGAGAGAATTCTATAAAGGTACTCTAGGATCAGATCATAAAGGCCACACATACCATTCAAAGTACAAGTCCTTTATTCTGAAGGTAATAAGAAGTCTCAAAACACATGTGAGAAAGATAGAGAGATGACAACTCGGCCTTGTAAGAAAAATTTTCAGGTGATCAATTTCTGTTTGAACATTTGTACTGATAACTCATGTTTGTCCCAATGTGGCCTAATTCATAGAGAACTTACACTTCTAATCCAAGGCTGTACTTTTCTGGTAGTTCAAATCTACCAGTGCCTCTACAGGAGAAAGATGGAAAAAATCTCTTCCTGTTTGATTTACAACCTCAGAAAACCAATGGAGGGTAAACTATGAGTTGGTTCCAATTCAATGGCAATGAAAATGTGAGAGACTAATTCTTTTAGAAGGTCTTCCTTCACTAAGTTGAAATCTTCTGTAAAGTCTATTTCTTGGTCATTCTGACCTTTAGGAGTATTATCAAGCGACAATATTGATATGAATGATTTATTCCACAATAAGGGATATATCTTTCACTTTTCTGTAAAACGCTGGTCTGTCTGATACTTCTCTCAATCTGAATGTTCAGATTAAGACAGACTAGGAAGAAGGATTGGCCATCCACTTCTGAAATAGCAGGCCTCCGGAAACCCTATGTACAACAGAACACATATAGATGACAGGGCAACTGAGCTTTCAGGTATGGAAATACAAAGGAAGAGGAACAGTTGTAAGCAGACACTAATGAATGGGACATGGAATGTGAAAACCATGAATGTTGGAAAATTAGATATTGTTAAGAAAGAAATGGAATGCATAAATATCGACATACTAGGCATTGGGGAGATGAGATGGACTGGCATGGGGCATTTTGAGTCGGATGATCATATGATATATTACTCTGGAGATGAATAGACAAGGAAAAATGGAATTGCTTTCATAGTTAAGAAAGCCATTGCTAGTTACATCTTGAAGTGCAATATTGTGAGTGACAGGATAATATCCATATACATACAAGGAAGGCCAGTGAATACCACTATCATTAAGATATATGCACCAATAACCAGAGCCAAGGAAGAGGAAATAGAAGATTTTTACCAACTTTTACAGTTGGAGGTCGATCGAACATGCAATCAAGAGGCATTGATAATAATAGGTGACTGGAATGCAAAAGTTGGGAACAGAGAAGAAGATTCAGTTGCTGGAAAACATGGACTCGGTGACAGAAATGGAGCTGGAGAGAGAATGATTGAATTTGCATAATCAATGACTTATTCATTGCAAATACATTTTTTTTATTTTTTTGTGTGCGTGTACCGTCAAATCAGATCTGACTGGTACAGGAGGAGATTGTCCCTCCTTCCCCGGCAGAGCATCTGGTGGGTTCGAACCGTGCGCCTCTGGGATTGGAGTTGCAGTTCTTTGCCAGTAGGCCACCAGAGCTCCCCGCAAATGCATTTTTTAAGAGACATAAACGCA
>NW_006399755.1:8134727-8142810 GCF_000299155.1 Elephantulus edwardii
AAAAAAAAAAGAATATGCAGTTTTTAATGACATGCTAAGGAACTTAGACTGAACATAAAAAAAAAGCTGCTTCAAGATCTTTAACCAGGAAAATGATGCAATCTTATTTGTATATTTTAAAAAGATTAATCATTAGCGTAGAGAAAACAATAGAAAGGCCAAGAATGACAGCGAGGAAAACAGTAAATTATTTTTGTAGAAAATAAAGTAAGAGATTATGAAAGCTTGAAATAAGCAGAAATTATAGATATACAGAAATGTGGCAGATTGAAGAGAATGTTACAGTGATAAATTCAGTAAAACTTCAAAGTCTTTGATAAATGTGGTAGAGATGAAGGAAGAGATCATCCTCATTCAGGGTAGTTTCATTAGTGATAACTTTGGACAATGGGAGGCTGCTGGTGCAATTTAGAAAAGAGTCTAAAACTCACAGTATGAAAGAATGCTGCATTTATAGTGCCTTCAATGGGTAAAGAATGGGAAAACATTGGTATGTGGCACCTAGTCACCAATCGTATTGTTGGAGGAAACATAAAAGTGTAATGTGCTTAACAAATACATTATGCAGTTTAAAAGCAGGCAACACTAAAAGTTTTATAGTGCTAAGGGTAAGGGAATGGGAACAAAGGAGATTTCTAAAGTACTAGAAATGCTCTACATCTTAATCTGGGTGATCATCAAACATGTGTACACATATATGAATATCTGCTGAGTTTACACTTAAGATCATGATCTTTATTCTGTTGTTTCGGTGCTGTAGAGTTGACTCCAACTCATAGCAATGTGTCAATACCATGTATCAATTAAAAAGTGAAAAATTTTAATATATGTTTAACAAACACCAAGTAGTCTACTATAATATAGGATAAAGAGAAAGCAAAAATGTTGCAGAATTTTGGAGGATGATATTGAAGAGGTTGTTGTTGTTGTTGTTGTTATGTACCATCAAGTCACCTGCAACCCATAGCGACCCTATGTACAGCAGCCCTAAACCCTGTTCTGTCCTTTGCCAATTTTATTATCTCTGACATACCTACCTCCATTACCCAATCACTGAATCAATATATCTCATCGAAGGTCTTCCTCTCTTGCACTGTCCCTCCACCCTCCCAAGCATGACATCCCTAGAATCATATTAGGAAGGGTCTTGGAAGTCATTAAATACCTTGGACTTACTTCTGCAGGCTCTGGAGAGCATATAAAAATTTTAAGGGGAAAAGCATTTGCTCGTATCTCTGTTTCAGAAAATAAAATCTGGGGGTGGCATAGAAACAACTTTGGAGGGAGAAGGATGGAGAAAAAACTCTCTGTCCCAGATAGACTCTCAGACCCTTTGACTTTGACCCAGACAGGTTCTCAGATTTTTTTTTAACTTTCACCCAGTGACTTAATACGACTTTTCTTGCCATAGTCCTCCACTTTGTAGCATGTTAATCCTAGTCTCTACCTTTAGATACCACTAAATTTGTCTTCTACCTTTAGATACCACTAAGTTTCATTTTTTAGTGAATTGCCCATTGTGAAGTTTCATTTTATAGTGAGTTATCCATTGTGTTAATGAAACAGTATTGGAGTGGGATGTATTTTGAGTACCTTTCTAGAGAGTATGACTCAGATCCATGATCCTTACCACATTTAGTCGCATCACCTTCCTTCAACACCTCAATGAAGCCATGCCTCTACTTGAGCCAAATGTTTTATCTTATATGAGAAAAAAGGATGGAGAAGCAAGCAGAGACATTAACATCAAGGAGGAAGAGCCAGTAATGGAGCACATCCTTTGGACTCAGGATCCCTCCAATGAGAATCTCTTAAATCCAGGAGTCAGAGAAAGTAGTAGCATTGGAGATGTGAAATGGCAAGGAGATAAAAAGAAGCAGAAGCAGAGAAGCAGCAGCAGTATAGCCAGAAGCTGGCATAGTAGTATAAGAGGCAATCGTGTGTTAGGTTTCCCAGATCATTAAACTGAGTCATAAAGCTGAGCACCTTCAGGTAGGTGGAGTGAGGAACCTCCTATCTTGATGCTAGAGCTGAGTAGTTTTTGGCCAAAGCTTACTGGTAGAGTCGGATATCTCTGGCCACTTATTGTCAGAGCTAAAAAATCTTTGCAAAACTTTTCCAAGCAGGGCAGAGGCTGGGCCTAACCAAGAGGTCCCTCATAGCTGAACACCAGAGAAAGACCTATCTGCAACATGGCCGAAAAGAGGCTATTCTGATCAAAGAACTGTATTCTGAGTTGTTTCTGTTCCTAAATTGTAACCTATTATTGTTCTTGTTATGTGCTGTCAAGTCACCTGTGACTCACAATGACCCTAGGCACAATAGCTCTGAACCCTGCCATATCCTGAACCAATTTCAACTCCAACACAACTACCTCCATTATCCCGATTACTGTTGTCAATCTATTTCATCCAGGGTCTCCCTCTCCTGATCTGTCTCTCCATCCTTCTAAGCATGATGTCTTTCTCTAAGAACTGGTCCCTCCTGGCAACATGCCCAAAGTATGTGAAACAGAGATTTAGAATCCTTGCCTCCAAGGAGCAACCTGGTTTCATCCTTTCCAGGACAGATCTATTTGTTCTTTTGGCAGTCCATAGTATGTTCAATGCTCTTCTCCAGCACCACAACTCAAAGTCATTGATTCTTCTCCTATCTGTCATCCTTAGTCATTGTCCAGCTCTCTGATGCACAGCAAGTAATTGCAAAGAGCATGGCCTGGATCAGACACACCTTAGCCTTTAGACGGACATCATTGCTCTTTAGTACTCTAGAGCGGTCCTTGATCACAGATTTCCTCAATGAAATTTGTCTTTTGATTTCCTGACTGCTGGTGCCAAGAGTGTTGATTGTGGACCCGAGCAAGCGGAAACTCTCAACAATCTCAATCTCTTCTCCATCTACCATGGTGCTTCTAATTGGCCCAGTGGTGAGAATCTTTGTTTTCTTGATGTTGAATTTCTTTCTATATTTAAGTCTTTCACCTTCTGCAGCTTCAGGTCCTCCTCAGTTTCAGCAAGGTTGTGTCATCTGTATAAATCATGTTGTTGATGAGTCTCCAATCCTGATGCTTCATTCCCCCTCATAAAGTTCAGCCTTCTGAATGATCTATTCTGCATATTAACTTAAAAGGTATGAAGACAGGATGCATCCCTGATGCGCTCGTTTCTAGATTTTGAACCATGCAGTGTTTCCTTGCTCTTTACTGAAGACTGCTTCCTGTCCAAGTATAGGTTTCCCATGAGCACAATCACATGTTCAGTATAATAAAGGGATTCCCATTATTCTGAATATTTGCCACAATTTGTTGTGATCTACTCAGTTAAATACCTTTGCATAGTCAATGACACACAGATAGACATTTCCCTGGTACTCCTCTCTGTTTTCAGCTAAGATCCACCTGGTACTCCTCTCTGTTTTCAGTTAAGATCCACCTGACATTGTCATTGATGTCCCTAGTGCCATGGCCTCTTCTAATCCCTGCTTGCACTTTTGGCAACTCTGTCCATGGTAGTTCCAGTCATTTTTGGAAAATCTTCAGCAGGATTTTATTTGAGTGTGATATTAATGTATTGTTTAATAATTTCCCACACTCTGTTAGATCACCTTTCTTTGAATGGGTATAAATATGGATGTCTTCCAGTCAGCTGGCCAGGTAGTTGTCCTCTTGATAACTTAGCACAATCTGATGAGCACGTCCAGGGCTACATCTGTTTGTTGAAATATGTCAATTGGCTTTCTATCAATTCCTATTACCTCCGTACTAAATCCCAAAGTTGCTGAGTATGGTCTATGAGTTCGGTGTGACCATTGCAATGGATTATAAAATCTAGCAATAATAATAATTAAAAAATCTTCCCCTGCGTTTCCCCCAACCCCTAACCTCCAACCGCCTGCATCCCCCTGAGTGCCCACCGCCCAACCAGGGACCTTGTGAGGCTGCAGCATGAGGCTCCAGAGCATCTGCACCACTGCAGAGGAGTTAGGACCCAGCCCTTTGTTTTCTGGTCCCCCTTGAGTACGCCAGAGCTTCGGGGCCCAGGCCACCAGGGGCCAGGATGGCATGGCAGAGACACTGGAGTTCAACAATGTCTATCAAGAGGTGAAAGGTTCCATGCATGATGGCTGACTGAGGTTAAGCCTCTAGTGCATCATTTTCAAGAACAGCAAGACGGGCAAAGTGGACAACATCCAGGCCTGGAGCTGACCAAAGGCATCTGGTGCCGTGTTGCTCTGGGTCATGGACTTAAACTGCTCGCTAAGAATGGCCATGTCTACAAGTACCATGGCTTCCTAGAGTCGGAGTTTGAAAAACTCTTCAATTTCTTCAAAACTCACTATTGCCTCGAGCTAATGGAGAAGGAACTCTGTGTGAAGGGCTGGAACTGGGGAATGGTGAAGTTCGGTGGGCAGCTGCTTTCCTCTGATATTGGCAACCAGCCAGTCTTCGAGATACCCCTCAGCGGTGTGTCCCAGTGCACCACAGGCAGGAAGGAGGTGACACCAGAGTTCCACCAGGACGATGACAAAGAGGTCTCCCTCATGGAGGTGCACTTCTACATGCCTCCCACTCAGGAGGACCCTGTGGACCCTGTCGAGACCTTCACGTAGAACATGCTGTCCAAGGCCAACGTGATCTAGGCCACTGGAGAGGCCATCTGCGTCTTCTGGGAGCTTCAGTGACTCACTCCCTGTGGCTCCTACGACCACCTTCCTTCATCTGCATGGAAAGACCTTTGACCAGAAGATTCCCTATATGACAGTATTCCGTCTCTTTCTGCAGCCCCACAACGACCAGCACCAGATGTTCTTTGTGATCAGCCTGGATCCTCCCACAAGCAGGGCCAAATGTGCTACCGCTTCCTGATCCTGCTTTTCTCCAAGGATGAGGAGCTCTCCTGGACTCTCAACATGAATGAGGAAGAAGTGTAGAAGTGCTCTGAGGGGCAGCTCACAAAAAATATATCTGGATCCCTCTACAAGATGGCCAGCCAAGTCATGAAAGCCCTGGTGAACCACAAGATCACAGTTCCAGACAAATTCCAAGGGCACTTGGGGGCCCAGTGCATCACCTGTTCCTACAAGGCCAGCTCGAGGCTGTCGGATCCTCTGCAGCAGGGCTTCATCTATGTGGACATCCCCTTCGACGAGATCTCCTTCGTCAACTTTGCCCATGACACCACCACCACACTCTCCCTTGACTTTGAGATTCAGACCAAGCAGGGCACTCAGTTTACCTTCAGCAGCAATTGAGAGGGAGGAATACAGGAAGCTGTTTGATTTTGTCCAAGCAAAGAAGCTCAACATCAAAAACCGAGGCTTAAAAGAGGGCATGAACCCAAGCTATGATGAAAACGCCAGGTGAAGACCAGCACAAGGTCTACCTGGAGCAGATGAAGGAAGAAGGCAAATCCAAGAAGAGAATGCCAACAACAGAAGGGATGATTCCAGAGAGAAACCCGTGAGTCATTCAACCCAAATGAAGAGGTGGAAGATGAGGCTGAGGAGTTTGACAGCAATGCCTCTGCCAGCTTCTCCAGTAATGAGGGTGACAGTGGCCGGGATGAGAAGAAGTAAAAACAGCTCAAGAAGGCCAAGATGGCCAAGAGTGCAAGAGCCCTAAGAAACCTGTGGGCAAAGAGCCCAATGTCCCCAAGAGGCCCATGTCTGCAGACATGTTGTGGCTCAGTGCCAGCTGGGAGATCAGATCAGATCATCCTGGCATCAGCATCACCGATCTCTCCAAGAAGGCGTGCCAGATCTGGAAGGGAATGTCCAACGAGAAAAAAGAGGAGTGAGACTGCAAGGTTGAGGTCACCAGGAGGGAGTACGAGAAAGCCATGAAGGACTACGAAGGGGGCCGGGGGAGTCTTTGAAGAGGGATAAGTCAAAAAAGAAGAAGAAAGAAAAGGTAAAAGTGGAAAAGAAATCAACACCTTCTAGCAGTTCATCATCCAAGTCCTCATGGAGACAGCTACGTGAGAGCTTCAAGAGCAAAGATGTTGTCCAGTGATGAGAGCTCATCAGGAGAAAACAAGGGCTAAAAGAAGAGGAAGAGTGAGCCAGTACTCTCCCCAGCTTGGAGCACTGTGCATCAGGATCAGATGAGTAGAGAAGAGGAGATTCTCCCTGCTTGCCCAGTGACTCCCCCATTGCCCCATCCTTGTTTTGGTACCAGCTTCTTCCCATCATGGGAAAGGCCATCTGTCCAGGTTCTCCTGGTGGTGTGGTGTGCACTTCAGCCCAGGAGGCATCTTCCTCGGAAGCTTCACAAGATGGCTTCTCATCATTTGGGGAGAGTTTGCGGAGGAAGGGCAGTGCAGGACCCAGCTGTTTGTCCTGCAGCTTCTTGGTCTGTTCTGAAATTGCTGCAGCAGGGGATATGCAAGGTCAGGCCTATATCTCCTAATGGGGCCTAACTTGACTTTGTTTCTCTGGTCTGTGCAAAACATTTAATAAAGGGAACTAACTTTGGGGGAAAAAACAAAATGAAAAAAAAACAACAACCCAGCATTAGAAATAGTGCCATGAAAGGGATGGTTATTATCAGGATTATTAGAGAGTTTTGTTTGAATTCCGCCTCTTAATGCATCAGTCTTGCCTTGACTCTCCTTCCTCCTTGTAATGTTAGAAGAGATAAAACACCTTGTCCAAATAATTTTTATAATTTTACCCTATAGTATCATGGCTAAATGGGTGTCAATATTATCTCTATCCCTGGAAATAATGAAAAGGAAAATAATTGACAAGTATATATTCCATCAATTACACCAATTTCTGAGGCTTTCAGAGAAGTCTGGATTTGTTCCTTTTTTTCGTTCCATTGGCTCTTGATCATTTTCTACTTCCTGAAATGTTTCAGCGTCAAACAATTCTTCCTGGTACTGTGGCCCTGTGTATATTTAGTTTCCAGACTAAGTCTAAGAAGCAGGACTCGCCATCCACTTCTGAAATAATGGCCCTTGAAAGCTCTATGAAAAGCAGTGGAATTAGAGAAAAGATCTGTACAAAGCTGCGGTGAAAGGAAAGGCAATATTAAACAAAGGGGTCGTCCATACAATAATACTAAGGAAAGCTAGACATGGAGAGGTACACAAGATTTACAACACAGGTAAATACAATTACATACACAATATTACATTATCTGTAATAATGAGCATTAATTTAGAGTAAATCCCCAGGCAGACAAACAAGATAAACAGGTTTGTGTAGGCAAATCATACTATGCTCATGACCATATAGATTTAGTGAGTGATGCTATTATAAGTACTTATTTATATGTGCTTCAAATAAATTAATATAAATACAAAATAGAACAATAATGTATATTATAGAACAAACAGAGCAAATTTATAGAAGTTTCTTAGCCATTATTAAACCCCTTGAGGGAATGAGTCACTGGGTCTGGGAGCTCAGAAACACAGGGTCAATTGCTATAATAAAGTTCACAAAGACTACATTCTACATCCTTCTTTGGTGAGTGATGCCTGAAGTCTTAAAAGCCTCTGAGTCATCTAAGGTGCAACAATTGCTCTCTCCCCATTCAAAGCAAAGAAGAGTGAAGAAAATCAAAGACACTTAATCCAAAGGAACTCTGGGAGGAAGTGGAAAGAGTGTTGTTACAATGTGGATATTGTAATCAATGTTGCAAAACATAATATGTATGAATTATAAAATGGAAAACCAATTTGCTCTGTAAACTTTGCCTCAAGTTGCAATAAAAAGGTTTTAAATTACATAATTTTGGAAGCTGCAAAATTTTTATAAACATTTTTCAGATAAATTTTACAGAAAAAATCCTTATAAACATAGTTTTAATAGCTGCAAATTTTTTTAAAGAAAATTTTCAGACATGGGTTGAGTTCATCAAGTGGTATGACACCTTATTTTTTTAATCTTTTTATTATTAAATTTTATTAGTTTTAATGAACATTTACAGGGATTTTGGGTTTTCATTCCTTCATTGCTGCACCGTTCTCTCTACCCTCCTCCCCAGTTTGTTCTTCTTCCCCCGCCCCCCGAATGTCTGTTTTAATTGTCCAGTTGCCACAGTGCTTGTCAAAGCCAGTTCTGATTAATCTCCTTT
>NW_006399755.1:8145269-8150478 GCF_000299155.1 Elephantulus edwardii
GTAGCCATCGCTCTAGACTCCTGTCATGACAGAAATACCTAGATGACAGAAATACCTAGGTATAACACTTTAAAGGCTGCTGATGTTATGTGCCACGGAGTCAAGTACCACTCATAGTGACCCTATGAACAAAAAATCTGAATCCTATACCATTCTGTGACATCCTCACAACCTCTGACATACTTGAGCCCATTGTTGCTATCATTGTGTCAATTCGTATTTTTGGGGGTCTTCTTCTCTTTCTCTGACACTCCATCTTCCTTAATATGACATCCCTTTCCAAGGAATAGCTCCTCCAAACAACATGCCCAGAGTATGTGAGACAAAGTTTCATTAGCTTTCTCTCTCCGCAGTAATCTGGCTGCACTCTCTCCAAGTCATATCTGCCTGTGCTTTTTTGGCAGTCCGTGGATATTCAGTCCCATTCTCCAACACCACAATTCAAAGGCATCAATTCTTCTTCTGTCATTTTTATTCATTGTCCAGGTCTCAGATGTATAGCAAGTGATTGAAAAGATCATGGTCTGAATCAGGTGTACCTCAGTCTTCAAACTGACATCATTGCTCCTCAGTACTTTTCAGAGTTCCTTGACAGAAGACTTTCCCATTGCCAACACACATTTTGATTTCTTCACTGCAGGTACCAAGAATGTTGATTGTGGTTCCAAATAAGATGAAATCTTTGGCAAGTCACTCTTTTCTCCATCTATCACAATGTTCCCAGGTACTATCAAATCACTATTTTAAAGGGTTTTACAAAACTCTACTTCCACTTTAATATGGGTAAGACAGTACTAAAATATGTGCTTTACAAAACACAAGTCTGACAAAACAACTCAAGTGCCTATTAGTAGGCTGCTGTAAAAAAAGAAAGACTAAGCCTCCAGCTGGAGGTGAGGTAGGGGAAAGATAGATTTCTCAGAATCCCTGGGCAAAGGTTACATAGTATCTACAAGTGTATTTTCCTTTGAAAAATAAACACTGGCTGGTTGCATAAAAGTCCCAGTTAGTGGGATGTAGGAGTAGGAGATGGCTTTTGTTACACTTATTTTAGTGTCCACCAGTCTCCTGAGAAACACACCCTTTAGACAACTTAGAGCCAATAATGTTTTAGAGAGAGATTGTCTTTAGGGTAAATTGTTGTTAGATGCTGTTGAGTTGAGTATAACCCAGAGCAACTCTATGAATAACAGATCTGAACCCTGCCCTATCCTGTGCCATCCTCACACTTCCTGACACACTAGAGCCCAATGTGGCAGTCGCCATGTCAATTCACCTGGTCAAGGGTCTTTCTCTCATAAGTACATCATCAAAATTTCCTTTTGGCACTGCAGCCGACCCAGTGCTATGGAGTGGTTTTGCTTTGTCAAATATGGGTTCTTCATGCATTGGAATCAACTCAAAAGAAAGAAGAGTTTTGTTTGTTTGTTTGCTTGCTTCTATAGAACTGAGGTGGGAGACGGGAGTGCAGAGTAAGAGTGAAAGAGAATATGGCTTTCCCCATCCATGTAAATAATATTTTAATTCTTTTAAAAAAAAACAACCCAACACAAAAAACCCTCAAAAAACAAAACACAAACAACAACAAAAACCCCTTCCTTTTAGATCTCCAAATTTCCTCAGACCCAAGACAGAGTACTCCAAACCAGGATCACAGTCTCAGCAGATGATGTACATACACAGCTCTAGATTTTTCTTGTTTGAACAGCCCTTGGACCAGTTCTATAATACTTTTTGTTTCATAATACACTTTCCAGTCTTAGATTTCTCCTGATCTCCAAAGCACTCAAGACATCCACAACCTTCAGTACTCAGTACTTTGGAGGGTTCCCCCAGACAGCAGACTTTTCATCACAACAAATCTTTTAACTTCTTGACTGCTGGTGCCAAAGGTGTTGATTGTGGTTACAAATAAAATTCAATTATTGGACATTTCAGTCTTTCCTCCATCCATCACAATGTTGTCAGGTGTTATGAAAACACTATTTAAAAGGGTTGTACAAAATTTCACTTCCACTATAATATGGGGAAGAGAACCAACACACTATGTGCTTTTAAAAAGACAGGACTCAGGTAACTTAAAGCACTTTAGTCTTTCTCTACCACATTTACTTTCTTAACTGCCTCCTCACCCCAATTCACACTTTTATTCTGCTCTTGTTTTCTCTCTGGTTGTTCTTTACGTCTCTCTGCTTCAACTGAATCTCTCCTCTTTGTTGGTATACCTCTTTTGAGTGTCTATCTTTAATGTTTCTCTTCCAAAGCTACTCTCTCCCTTGCCTGGCCTTTTCAATTATCTCCAAATGGCACAAACACCATTATCAATTATGCAGGAGTTCTCCCCTGACTTTTTCACATCAAGACAGTGCTTTTTTATGCCTTAGTACCAAGGAATACTCATGGTAGATCAACTTTATATCTCCAAACCCAAATTTACTTCCTTTGGGTATTTATCTTTATTATATATTTCAAAAAAGGATACATTTTATTATGACAATGTTTTTCTTTCTATACAAAGTGTGACTATATGAGAACACATAGTTAAGCATACTTAGAGTTACAAGATACTTGAAATCTGGGCTGTCCTGAAAAATCTGGGACATAATGTTTCTATAAATTCTACCTATCCAAAACCCCGTTCTCAAGCAATTTCAAGAGCAAGAAAAGCTCTCAACAGTCTTCAGAACTGTCAGAAGACGGGTTCTATATATTGTATTGTTATCAGTTGTCATTCAGTTGGCTCTGAACCAGGGCAATCATGTGTAAAACAGAATGAAATGCTGCCCAGTCCTGAGTCATCTTTGTGATTGTTGGTGTGTCTGAGTCCATCACTGAAGCTATGCCCTGTATATTACACTCAAACTAAAAAAGAGCTTCTCTCCACGCTGAGTCAGAATTTTTTACTGCAAATCAGATAGAATGTAGCCATCCAGATTGTTGTTGTTAAGTGTTGTCGAGTCATAGACAACTCATAGCCACCCTGTGAACGAAAGACCTGAGCACTTGTATAACTTTCATCATCTAGATTGCTATCTAATAATACCTAATGGGATTCTTAATTTTAAACCATGTAGTGTTCTGTTGCGAGAAAAGGATGGGCAATCTCCTTCCGAGATACCTGCCTCTGAAAACTCACTGGTGGGTCAGCTATGGGTTGCTTCCGACTAGATGGTATACAACAACAACAATAAGTGTTCTGTTGGGGAGCACTGGTGGCCTAGTGGTAAGACGCTGTGCTGCAATCCTAAAAGCACAGGGTTCAAATCCACCAGCTGCTTGATGGGAGAAGGATGGACAATCTCCTGTGCCATTAACTGCCTCTGAAAACCAGTAGGGAGGGTCAGCTATAGATCGATTCTGCCTCAGAGGTACACACCACCAACAGCAAAGGAATTCTTTAACTGGGGATTTATGTTACTGCTGTTTTGTGTTTTCAAGTTTGATTTTGACTCATAGAAACCAATCATGACAGAGTAGACCTGCATTCATACTGTAATCTTCAAGGGAACAGACTACCAGGCCTCTCTTATCTCTGCAAAATCAGAGCTGGTGGGAGAGGGGGGTACTGCTAGCCTCTGAGGTAGCCTTTGAGGCTAAGCACTTTAACTATTGCACCACGAGGACTTCCTAGGGAACTTGATAAAGCTGACACACTGATGCAGTGAGAAAATCTGAGCCTCTGCTCTAAAATGAGAATTTACAATTTACTACCCATTGGCTTGGGTATAAATATTTATAATGATTTCCAAGGATTATTTAGGAGTGTCCATGATTCAGGCCATGATCTTCTCAATACCCTGCTCTGCATCTGAGAGCTGGACAATGAATAAGGATGACAGAAGAAGAATCAATGTCTTTGAGATGTGGTGCTGGAGAAGAGTATTGAACATACTATGGACTGCCAAGAGAGTGAACAAATCTGTCTGGAGAGGGTGAAAGCCAATTGCTGGTTCCACCAGTCTCTCAGACGTGTAAATTGAACTCTCTTTCTTGCCTTAACCAGTTTCTGCTGATTCTTTTGTGTGCGCTCCAGGGCTCTTAATCTAAATATTCATGGTTATATTTGCTCAAGGTTCCTGTAAGTACACTCTTAATCATATTTCTGAAAAAGTTTGCTTTCTCTAATAAGCCTGAAAACCTCCCTCTTCTTAAGAGATACTGCCCCTTTAGATGACATTCCTTTTTGTGAATTATTATGGCTCTACTTAGTTCTAGATAATAAAAATCTTTTTGCCACCTCACTGTCTGTGTTACATTTTATGCCCACTTTTATCCTGACTTACACTGAAGAAGGCATGTAAAGCTACTAAGGAGTTTGAAACAAAGATAGTATCTAATAAGAAGAACATTGACAAAAGTCTTTTACACATTTTTTTGTTTCTAAAAATAGTTACTTACTGATTGGTGATGCCAAGTGTAAAAAAGACCCTTAGAGAAATATAGATGGCACAAGATAGCTTTTGCAATCCTATCACTAACCTTCACTCCTACATTTGTTTTGTTGGCTTCAGCAGCTGAAAGAGGCAGAGAAAACAAGGAGTTATTTTTAAGAATTTTAGGTTAAGTCTTACATAGATTGTCGATGCTCTAGAATTCATGAACTTTCCACCCAGAAGTGACTTTCAGTTCTTACTAGTTTCAACTAGTTGGCCTGTCTAGTTCTTCTCTTGTTCAACAGCAACAACGGTGTGAATGCAGAAGCAAGCAGAAGAAATAATCATTTAGAGCTCAGATTCTGGAGCCAAACTGCTGATTTGAATCCCAATTCTGCTACATCCTGGCTGTATGAATGTGAGTGAGCCACTTAACGATTTACCTCATCTATAATATGGCAGATTATCTGGGAGACTGGGCTCTATGAGGGGAATTGTGGCATCGGGATTGGTGGAAGATCTATTAACAATCTGCGTTATGCAGATGACACAACCCTGCTTGCTGAAACTGAGAAGGACCTCATGCACTTGCTGCGAAGGGTCAAGGACTGCAGGCTTCAGTATGGACTGAGGCTCAATGTCAAGAAGACAAAGATTCTCACCACTGGACCAACTGGTAGTATCAGGATGGATGGCAAAGAGACTGAGATTGTTCACAGCTTCAGTTTGCTTGGCTCCATGGTCAACACTCTTGGCACCAGCAGTCAGGAAATCAAAAAACGTATTGTGATGGGCAAGTCTGCTGTTAGGTACCTCTCTAAAGTACTCGAGAGCAA
>NW_006399755.1:8151379-8152147 GCF_000299155.1 Elephantulus edwardii
TTTTATTCTTAAATAATCACCATTTCCTACTAATAGGTTGTATGTACATGTTGAGCAATTCTCCTCCAAAATTTTAGAATCAGATTATACAGTGACACACCCATTTCTCATTAGAATTTAGTTTCTGTTTAGTAATTGTTTTTACTACCAAAACCTCTAAAAAAAATCCATCTTCACACGTATTCAAGATCATACAAAGTTTCTAATGTTGAAACCCTGAACTCAAACCTTTATGTTGTCAGACAAGTGTTGATTGTCTCTAAATTTCTCTTAAATTAAAAAAAAATATATCTTACAATGTCCTATAAGTAGTTTGTAAAGTATGTCAGGTTTCTTTGATGCAGAGTTTTGAAGTCACAGCTCTACAGGAACAATCACCTGACAAAAAGTCAGGATACTAATGTAGAACATTGAAAAAGAAATAATTGCCATAATGTTAATCTTGAGATGTTGTTGTTGTTGTTATGTGCCATCGAGTCACTTGCGACTCATAGCGACCCTATGTACAACAGCCCTAAACCCTGCTCTATCCTGTGCCAATCCCATTGCCTCTGACACACCCATCCCGATTCCACTGGTCACTGTATCAATTCACCTCATAGAGGGTCTTCCCCTCTGCGCTGTCCCTCCACCCTACCAAATGATGTCCCTCTCCAAGGTCCTGTCTCAAATCAGGAGTAGCCTGATTTAACCCTCTCCAGGATGAATCTGTTTGTTTTCTTGGCAGTCCATGGTACATTCAATACTCTTCTCCAGCACCACAGCTCA